>NW_026734498.1:0-350000 GCF_949786415.1 Peromyscus eremicus
AAGGCGAGCTAGCGTTTGATTCCCAGTCCTAAATGGAGTTGAATCACATGCAGTATCTGGTCCTACGAGCAAGAGTTTTTTTATGGTAAGAAGAGTCACTATTGCGCTGCCATTGCCATACACAGGACATATAGCACTGGCGTCTGTTCCCAGCAAGTACACTGTATTGGACTGAAGAGGATCTACTGTTTTGTCAGGTTCCTAAGCAAAATTTAACTAGATATGGCCGTGTGTAGGAAGCACAGTTCTTTTGTTCTGAGCAAGTTCACTGTTCGGACCCCATAGGAAACACAGTAGAGTAGAAGAGTGCTCTTTTCTCAAAAGAAGAGTGTGTTTCATGTAAGGCGAGCTAGCATTTGTTTCCCAGTCCTAAATGTAGTTGAATCCCATGCAGTTTCTGGTCCTACGAGCAAGAGTTGTTTTCTGGTAAAGAAAGTCGCTATTGCGTTCCCATTGCCATACACAGTGCAAATAGCACTCGCGTCTGTGCCAAGCAAGTACAGTGTATTGGACTGAAGAGGAGCTACTGCTCTTGTCAGTTTCCTAAGCAGAGTTGAACTAGATATGGCCCGTGTGTGTAGGAAGCACAGTTCTTTTGTTCTGAGCAAGCTCACTGTTCGGACCCCATAGGAAACACAGTAGAGTAAAAGAGTGCTCTTTTCTCAAAAGCAGAGTGTGTTTCATGTAAGGCGAGCTAGCATTTGTTTCCCAGTCCTAAATGGAGTTGAATCACATGCAGGTTCTGGTCCTACGAGCAAGAGTTGTTTTCTGGTAAAGAATGTCGCTATTGCGCTCCCATTGCCATACACAGTGCAAATAGCACTTGTGTCTGTTCCCAGCAAGTACAGTGTATCGGTCTGAAGAGGAGCTACTGTTCTTGTCAGTTTCCTAAGCAGAGTTGAACTAGATATGGCCCGTTTGTAGGAAGCACAGTTCTTTTGTTCTGAGCAAGCTCACTGTTTGTACCCCATAGGAAACACAGTAGAGTAGAAGAGTGCTCTTTTCTCTAACGCAGAGTGTGTTTCTTGTAAGGCGAGCTAGCGTTTGTTTCCCAGTCCTAAATGGTGTGGAATCACATGCAGTTTCTGGTCCTACGAGCAGGAGTTGTTTTCTGGTAAGGAAAGTCACTATTGCGCTCCCATTGCCATACACAGGGCAAATAGCCCATGCATCTGTTCCCAGCAAGTACAGTGTATCGGACTAAAGAGGAGCTACTGTTCTTGTCAGTTTCCTAAGCAGAGTTGAACTAGATATGGCCCGTGTGTGTAGGAGGCACAGTTCTTATGTTCTGAGCAAGCTCACTGTTCTGGCCCTATAGAAAACACAGTAGAGTAGAAGAGTGCTCTTTTCTCAAAAGCAGAGTGTGTTTCTTTTAAAGCTAGCTAGAGTTTGTTTCCCAGTCCTAAATGGAGTTGAATCACATGCAGTTTCTGGTCCTACGAGCAAGAGTTGTTTTCTGTTAAGAAGAGTCACTATTGCGCTGCCGTTGCCATACACATTACAAGTGGCACTGGCGTCTGTTCCCAGCAAGTACAGTGTATTGGACTGAAGAGGATCTACTGTTCTTGTCAGGTTCCGAAGCAGAATTGAACTAGATATGACGGTGTGTGTAGGAAGCACAGTTCTTTTGTTCTGAGCAAGCTCACTGTTTGGACACCATAGGAAACACAGTAGAGTAGATGAGTGCTCTTTTCTCAAAAGCAGAGTGTGTTTCTTGTAAGGCGAGCTAGCGTTTGTTTCCCAGTCCTAAATGGAGTTGAATCACATACAGTTTCTGGTCCTAAGAGAAAGAGTTGTTTTCTGGTAAAGAAAGTCACTATTCCGCTCCCCTTGCCATACACAGTGCAAATAGCTCTCGCGTATGTTCCCAGCAAGTACAGTGTATTGGACTAAAGAGGAGCTACTGTTTTTGTCTGTTTCCTAAGCAGAGTTGAACTAGATATGGCCCGTGTGTAGGAAGCACAGTTCTTTTGTTCTTAGGAAGCTCACTGTTCTGGCCCTATAGGAAACACAGTAGAGTAGAAGGGTGCTCTTTTCTCTAAAGCAGAGTATGTTTCCTGTAAGGCGAGCTAGCGTTTGTTTCCCAGTCCTAAATGGAGTTGAATCACATGCAGTATCTGGTCCTAAGAGCAAGAGTTGTTTTCTGGTAAGGAAAGTCACTATTGTGCTCCCCTTGCCATACACAGTGCAAATAGCTCTCGCGTCTGTTCCCAGCAAGTACAGTTTATCGGACTGAAGAGGATCTACTGTTCTTGTCAGTTTCCTAAGCAGAGTTGAACTAGATATGGCCCGTGTGTGTAGGAAGCACAGTTCTTTTGTTCTGAGCAAGCTCACTGTTTGGACCCCATAGGAAACACAGTAGAGTAGAAGAGTGCTCTTTTCTCAAAAGCAGAGTGTGTTTCTTGGAAGTCGAGCTAGCGTTTGATTCCCATTCCTAAATGAAGTTGAATCACATGCAGTTTCTGGTCCTAAGAGCAAGAGTTGTTTTCTGGTAAGGAAAGTCACTATTGCGCTCCCATTGCCATACACAGGGCAAATAGCCCATGCATCTGTTCCCAGCAAGTACAGTGTATCGGACTGAAGAGGAGCTACTGTTCTTGTCAGTTTCCTAAGCAGAGTTGAACTAGATATGGCCCGTGTGTGTAGGAGGCACAGTTCTTATGTTCTGAGCAAGCTCACTGTTCTGGCCCTATAGAAAACACAGTAGAGTAGAAAAGTGCTCTTTTCTCAAAAGCAGAGTGTGTTTCTTTTAAAGCTACCTAGAGTTTGTTTCCCAGTCCTAAATGGAGTTGAATCACATGCAGTTTCTGGTCCTACGAGCAAGAGTTGTTTTCTGTTAAGAAGAGTCACTATTGCGCTGCCGTTGCCATACACAGGACAAGTGGCACTGGCGTCTGTTCCCAGCAAGTACAGTGTATTGGACTGAAGAGGATCTACTGTTCTTGTCAGGTTCCGAAGCAGAATTGAACTAGATATGACCGTGTGTGTAGGAAGCACAGTTCTTTTGTTCTGAGCAAGCTCACTGTTTGGACACCATAGGAAACACAGTAGAGTAGATGAGTGCTCTTTTCTCAAAAGCAGAGTGTGTTTCTTGTAAGGCGAGCTAGCGTTTGTTTCCCAGTCCTAAATGGAGTTGAATCACATGCAGTTTCTGGTCCTAAGAAAAAGAGTTGTTTTCTGGTAAAGAAAGTCACTATTCCGCTCCCCTTGCCATACACAGTGCAAATAGCTCTCGCGTCTGTTCCCAGCAAGTACAGTGTATTAGACTAAAGAGGAGCTACTGTTTTTGTCTGTTTCCTAAGCAGAGTTGAACTAGATATGGCCCGTGTGTAGGAAGCACGGTTCTTTTGTTCTGAGGAAGCTCACTGTTCTGGCCCTATAGGAAACACAGTAGAGTAGAAGAGTGCTCTTTTCTCTAAAGCAGAGTGTGTTTCTTGTAAGGCGAGCTAGCGTTTGTTTCCCAGTCCTAAATGGAGTTGAATCACATGCAGTATCTGGTCCTACGAGCAAGAGTTGTTTTCTGGTAAGAAAAGTCACTATTGCGCTCCCATTGCCATACACAGGGCAAATAGCACTCGCGTCTGTTCCCAGCAAGTACAGTGTATTGGACTGAAGAGGATCTAGTATTCTTGT
The DNA here is from genome assembly GCF_949786415.1 of Peromyscus eremicus. Classification (NCBI taxonomy): domain Eukaryota; kingdom Metazoa; phylum Chordata; class Mammalia; order Rodentia; family Cricetidae; genus Peromyscus; species Peromyscus eremicus. Next base: position 3,634 of record NW_026734498.1, read on the forward strand.
CAGTTTCCTAAGCAGAATTGGACTAGATATGACCGTGTGTGTAGGAAGCACAGTTCTTTTGTTCTGAGCAAGATCACTGTTTTGGCCCTATAGGAAACACAGTAGAGTAGAAGAGTGCTCTTTTCTCAAAAGCAGAGAGTGTTTCTTGTAAGGCGAGCTAGTGTTTGTTTCCCAGTCCAAAATGGAGTTGAGTCACATGCAGTTTTTGGTCCTATGAGCAAGAGTTGTTTTCTGGTAAGAAGAGTCACTTTTGCGCTGCCATTGCCCTACACAGGACAAATAGCACTTGCGTCTGTTCCCAGCAAGTACAATGTATTTGACTGAAGAGGACCTACTGTTCTTGTCAGTTTCCTAAGCAGAGTTGAACTAGATATGGCCCGTGTGTAGGAAGCACAGTTCTTTTGTTCTGAGCAAGCTCACTGTTCTGGCCATATAGGAAACACAGTAGAGTAGAAGAGTGCTCTTTTCTCTAAAGCAGAGTGTGTTTCTTGTAAGGCGAGCTAGCGCTTGTTTCCCAGTCCTAAATGGAGTTGAATCACATGCAGTTTCTAGTCCTACGAGCAAGAGTTGTTTTCTGGTAAGAAGAGTCACTATTGCGCTGCCATTGCCATACACAGGACAAGTGGCACTGGCGTCCTTTCCCAGCAATTACAGTGTATTGGACTGAAGAGGATCTACTGTTCTTGTCAGGTTCCGAAGCAGAATTGAACTAGATATGGCCGTGTGTGTAGGAAGCACAGTTCTTTTGTTCTGAGCAAGCTCACTGTTTGGACACCATAGGAAACACAGAAGAGTAGATGAGTGCTCTTTTCTCAAAAGCAGAGTGTGTTTCTTGTAAGGCGAGCTAGCGTTTGTTTCCCAGTCCTAAATGGAGTTGAATCACATGCAGTTTCTGGTCCTAAGAGAAAGAGTTGTTTTCTGGTAAAGAAAGTCACTATTCCGCTCCCCTTGCCATACACAGTGCAAATAGCTCTCGCGTCTGTTCCCAGCAAGTACAGTGTATTGGACTAAAGAGGAGCTACTGTTTTTGTCTGTTTCCTAACCAGAGTTGAACTAGATATGGCCCGTGTGTAGGAAGCACAGTTCTTTTGTTCTGAGGAAGCTCACTGCTCTGGCCCAATAGGAAACACAGTAGAGTAGAAGAGTGCTCTTTTCTCTAAACCAGAGTGTGTTTCTTGTAAGGCGAGCTAGCGTTTGATTCCCAGTCCTAAATGGAGTTGAATCACATGCAGTATCTGGTCCTACGAGCAAGAGTTTTTTTATGGTAAGAAGAGTCACTATTGCGCTGCCATTGCCATACACAGGACATATAGCACTGGCGTCTGTTCCCAGCAAGTACACTGTATTGGACTGAAGAGGATCTACTGTTTTGTCAGGTTCCTAAGCAAAATTTAACTAGATATGGCCGTGTGTAGGAAGCACAGTTCTTTTGTTCTGAGCAAGTTCACTGTTCGGACCCCATAGGAAACACAGTAGAGTAGAAGAGTGCTCTTTTCTCAAAAGAAGAGTGTGTTTCATGTAAGGCGAGCTAGCATTTGTTTCCCAGTCCTAAATGTAGTTGAATCCCATGCAGTTTCTGGTCCTACGAGCAAGAGTTGTTTTCTGGTAAAGAAAGTCGCTATTGCGTTCCCATTGCCATACACAGTGCAAATAGCACTCGCGTCTGTGCCAAGCAAGTACAGTGTATTGGACTGAAGAGGAGCTACTGCTCTTGTCAGTTTCCTAAGCAGAGTTGAACTAGATATGGCCCGTGTGTGTAGGAAGCACAGTTCTTTTGTTCTGAGCAAGCTCACTGTTCGGACCCCATAGGAAACACAGTAGAGTAAAAGAGTGCTCTTTTCTCAAAAGCAGAGTGTGTTTCATGTAAGGCGAGCTAGCATTTGTTTCCCAGTCCTAAATGGAGTTGAATCACATGCAGGTTCTGGTCCTACGAGCAAGAGTTGTTTTCTGGTAAAGAATGTCGCTATTGCGCTCCCATTGCCATACACAGTGCAAATAGCACTTGCGTCTGTTCCCAGCAAGTACAGTGTATCGGTCTGAAGATGTCAGTTTTCCTAAGCAGAGTTGAACTAGATATGGCCCGTTTGTAGGAAGCACAGTTCTTTTGTTCTGAGCAAGCTCACTGTTTTGTACCCCATAGGAAAACACAGTAGAGTAGAAGAGTGCTCTTTTCTCTAACGCAGAGTGTGTTTCTTGTAAGGCGAGCTAGCGTTTGTTTTCCCAGTCCTAAATGGTGTGGAATCACATGCAGTTTCTGGTCCTACGAGCAGGAGTTGTTTTCTGGTAAGGGAAAGTCACTATTGCGCTCCCATTGCCCATACACAGGGCAAATAGCCCATGCATCTGTTCCCAGCAAGTACAGTGTATCGGACTAAAGAGGAGCTACTGTTCTTGTCAGTTTCCTAAGCAGAGTTGAACTAGATATGGCCCGTGTGTGTAGGAGGCACAGTTCTTATGTTCTGAGGCAAGCTCACTGTTCTGGCCCTATAGAAAACACAGTAGAGTAGAAGAGTGCTCTTTTCTCAAAAGGCAAGAGTGTGTTTTCTTTTAAAGCTAGCTAGAGTTTGTTTCCCAGTCCCTAAATGGAGTTGAATCACATGCAGTTTTCTGGTCCTACGAGCAAGAGTTGTTTTTCTGTTTAAGAAGAGTCACTATTGCGCTGCCGTTGCCATACACATTACAAGTGGCACTGGCGTCTGTTCCCAGCAAGTACAGTGTATTGGACTGAAGAGGATCTACTGTTCTTGTCAGGTTCCGAAGCAGAATTGAACTAGATATGACGGTGTGTGTAGGAAGCACAGTTCTTTTGTTCTGAGCAAGCTCACTGTTTGGACACCATAGGAAACACAGTAGAGTAGATGAGTGCTCTTTTCTCAAAAGCAGAGTGTGTTTCTTGTAAGGCGAGCTAGCGTTTGTTTCCCAGTCCTAAATGGAGTTGAATCACATACAGTTTCTGGTCCTAAGAGAAAGAGTTGTTTTCTGGTAAAGAAAGTCACTATTCCGCTCCCCTTGCCATACACAGTGCAAATAGCTCTCGCGTATGTTCCCAGCAAGTACAGTGTATTGGACTAAAGAGGAGCTACTGTTTTTGTCTGTTTCCTAAGCAGAGTTGAACTAGATATGGCCCGTGTGTAGGAAGCACAGTTCTTTTGTTCTTAGGAAGCTCACTGTTCTGGCCCTATAGGAAACACAGTAGAGTAGAAGGGTGCTCTTTTCTCTAAAGCAGAGTGTGTTTCCTGTAAGGCGAGCTAGCGTTTGTTTCCCAGTCCTAAATGGAGTTGAATCACATGCAGTATCTGGTCCTAAGAGCAAGAGTTGTTTTCTGGTAAGGAAAGTCACTATTGTGCTCCCCTTGCCATACACAGTGCAAATAGCTCTCGCGTCTGTTCCCAGCAAGTACAGTTTATCGGACTGAAGAGGATCTACTGTTCTTGTCAGTTTCCTAAGCAGAGTTGAACTAGATATGGCCCGTGTGTGTAGGAAGCACAGTTCTTTTGTTCTGAGCAAGCTCACTGTTTGGACCCCATAGGAAACACAGTAGAGTAGAAGAGTGCTCTTTTCTCAAAAGCAGAGTGTGTTTCTTGGAAGTCGAGCTAGCGTTTGATTCCCATTCCTAAATGAAGTTGAATCACATGCAGTTTCTGGTCCTAAGAGCAAGAGTTGTTTTCTGGTAAGGAAAGTCACTATTGCGCTCCCATTGCCATACACAGGGCAAATAGCCCATGCATCTGTTCCCAGCAAGTACAGTGTATCGGACTGAAGAGGAGCTACTGTTCTTGTCAGTTTCCTAAGCAGAGTTGAACTAGATATGGCCCGTGTGTGTAGGAGGCACAGTTCTTATGTTCTGAGCAAGCTCACTGTTCTGGCCCTATAGAAAACACAGTAGAGTAGAAAAGTGCTCTTTTCTCAAAAGCAGAGTGTGTTTCTTTTAAAGCTACCTAGAGTTTGTTTCCCAGTCCTAAATGGAGTTGAATCACATGCAGTTTCTGGTCCTACGAGCAAGAGTTGTTTTCTGTTAAGAAGAGTCACTATTGCGCTGCCGTTGCCATACACAGGACAAGTGGCACTGGCGTCTGTTCCCAGCAAGTACAGTGTATTGGACTGAAGAGGATCTACTGTTCTTGTCAGGTTCCGAAGCAGAATTGAACTAGATATGACCGTGTGTGTAGGAAGCACAGTTCTTTTGTTCTGAGCAAGCTCACTGTTTGGACACCATAGGAAACACAGTAGAGTAGATGAGTGCTCTTTTCTCAAAAGCAGAGTGTGTTTCTTGTAAGGCGAGCTAGCGTTTGTTTCCCAGTCCTAAATGGAGTTGAATCACATGCAGTTTCTGGTCCTAAGAAAAAGAGTTGTTTTCTGGTAAAGAAAGTCACTATTCCGCTCCCCTTGCCATACACAGTGCAAATAGCTCTCGCGTCTGTTCCCAGCAAGTACAGTGTATTAGACTAAAGAGGAGCTACTGTTTTTGTCTGTTTCCTAAGCAGAGTTGAACTAGATATGGCCCGTGTGTAGGAAGCACGGTTCTTTTGTTCTGAGGAAGCTCACTGTTCTGGCCCTATAGGAAACACAGTAGAGTAGAAGAGTGCTCTTTTCTCTAAAGCAGAGTGTGTTTCTTGTAAGGCGAGCTAGCGTTTGTTTCCCAGTCCTAAATGGAGTTGAATCACATGCAGTATCTGGTCCTACGAGCAAGAGTTGTTTTCTGGTAAGAAAAGTCACTATTGCGCTCCCATTGCCATACACAGGGCAAATAGCACTCGCGTCTGTTCCCAGCAAGTACAGTGTATTGGACTGAAGAGGATCTAGTATTCTTGTCAGTTTCCTAAGCAGAATTGGACTAGATATGACCGTGTGTGTAGGAAGCACAGTTCTTTTGTTCTGAGCAAGATCACTGTTTTGGCCCTATAGGAAACACAGTAGAGTAGAAGAGTGCTCTTTTCTCAAAAGCAGAGAGTGTTTCTTGTAAGGCGAGCTAGTGTTTGTTTCCCAGTCCAAAATGGAGTTGAGTCACATGCAGTTTTTGGTCCTATGAGCAAGAGTTGTTTTCTGGTAAGAAGAGTCACTTTGCGCTGCCATTGCCCTACACAGGACAAATAGCACTTGCGTCTGTTCCCAGCAAGTACAATGTATTTGACTGAAGAGGACCTACTGTTCTTGTCAGTTTCCTAAGCAGATTTGAACTAGATATGGCCCGTGTGTAGGAAGCACAGTTCTTTTGTTCTGAGCAAGCTCACTGTTCTGGCCATATAGGAAACACAGTAGAGTAGAAGAGTGCTCTTTTCTCTAAAGCAGAGTGTGTTTCTTGTAAGGCGAGCTAGCGCTTGTTTCCCAGTCCTAAATGGAGTTGAATCACATGCAGTTTCTAGTCCTACGAGCAAGAGTTGTTTTCTGGTAAGAAGAGTCACTATTGCGCTGCCATTGCCATACACAGGACAAGTGGCACTGGCGTCCTTTCCCAGCAATTACAGTGTATTGGACTGAAGAGGATCTACTGTTCTTGTCAGGTTCCGAAGCAGAATTGAACTAGATATGGCCGTGTGTGTAGGAAGCACAGTTCTTTTGTTCTGAGCAAGCTCACTGTTTGGACACCATAGGAAACACAGAAGAGTAGATGAGTGCTCTTTTCTCAAAAGCAGAGTGTGTTTCTTGTAAGGCGAGCTAGCGTTTGTTTCCCAGTCCTAAATGGAGTTGAATCACATGCAGTTTCTGGTCCTAAGAGAAAGAGTTGTTTTCTGGTAAAGAAAGTCACTATTCCGCTCCCCTTGCCATACACAGTGCAAATAGCTCTCGCGTCTGTTCCCAGCAAGTACAGTGTATTGGACTAAAGAGGAGCTACTGTTTTTGTCTGTTTCCTAACCAGAGTTGAACTAGATATGGCCCGTGTGTAGGAAGCACAGTTCTTTTGTTCTGAGGAAGCTCACTGCTCTGGCCCAATAGGAAACACAGTAGAGTAGAAGAGTGCTCTTTTCTCTAAACCAGAGTGTGTTTCTTGTAAGGCGAGCTAGCGTTTGATTCCCAGTCCTAAATGGAGTTGAATCACATGCAGTATCTGGTCCTACGAGCAAGAGTTTTTTTATGGTAAGAAGAGTCACTATTGCGCTGCCATTGCCATACACAGGACATATAGCACTGGCGTCTGTTCCCAGCAAGTACACTGTATTGGACTGAAGAGGATCTACTGTTTTGTCAGGTTCCTAAGCAAAATTTAACTAGATATGGCCGTGTGTAGGAAGCACAGTTCTTTTGTTCTGAGCAAGTTCACTGTTCGGACCCCATAGGAAACACAGTAGAGTAGAAGAGTGCTCTTTTCTCAAAAGAAGAGTGTGTTTCATGTAAGGCGAGCTAGCATTTGTTTCCCAGTCCTAAATGTAGTTGAATCCCATGCAGTTTCTGGTCCTACGAGCAAGAGTTGTTTTCTGGTAAAGAAAGTCGCTATTGCGTTCCCATTGCCATACACAGTGCAAATAGCACTCGCGTCTGTGCCAAGCAAGTACAGTGTATTGGACTGAAGAGGAGCTACTGCTCTTGTCAGTTTCCTAAGCAGAGTTGAACTAGATATGGCCCGTGTGTGTAGGAAGCACAGTTCTTTTGTTCTGAGCAAGCTCACTGTTCGGACCCCATAGGAAACACAGTAGAGTAAAAGAGTGCTCTTTTCTCAAAAGCAGAGTGTGTTTCATGTAAGGCGAGCTAGCATTTGTTTCCCAGTCCTAAATGGAGTTGAATCACATGCAGGTTCTGGTCCTACGAGCAAGAGTTGTTTTCTGGTAAAGAATGTCGCTATTGCGCTCCCATTGCCATACACAGTGCAAATAGCACTTGCGTCTGTTCCCAGCAAGTACAGTGTATCGGTCTGAAGAGGAGCTACGGTTCTTGTCAGTTTCCTAAGCAGAGTTGAACTAGATATGGCCCGTTTGTAGGAAGCACAGTTCTTTTGTTCTGAGCAAGCTCACTGTTTGTACCCCATAGGAAACACAGTAGAGTAGAAGAGTGCTCTTTTCTCTAACGCAGAGTGTGTTTCTTGTAAGGCGAGCTAGCGTTTGTTTCCCAGTCCTAAATGGTGTGGAATCACATGCAGTTTCTGGTCCTACGAGCAGGAGTTGTTTTCTGGTAAGGAAAGTCACTATTGCGCTCCCATTGCCATACACAGGGCAAATAGCCCATGCATCTGTTCCCAGCAAGTACAGTGTATCGGACTAAAGAGGAGCTACTGTTCTTGTCAGTTTCCTAAGCAGAGTTGAACTAGATATGGCCCGTGTGTGTAGGAGGCACAGTTCTTATGTTCTGAGCAAGCTCACTGTTCTGGCCCTATAGAAAACACAGTAGAGTAGAAGAGTGCTCTTTTCTCAAAAGCAGAGTGTGTTTCTTTTAAAGCTAGCTAGAGTTTGTTTCCCAGTCCTAAATGGAGTTGAATCACATGCAGTTTCTGGTCCTACGAGCAAGAGTTGTTTTCTGTTAAGAAGAGTCACTATTGCGCTGCCGTTGCCATACACATTACAAGTGGCACTGGCGTCTGTTCCCAGCAAGTACAGTGTATTGGACTGAAGAGGATCTACTGTTCTTGTCAGGTTCCGAAGCAGAATTGAACTAGATATGACGGTGTGTGTAGGAAGCACAGTTCTTTTGTTCTGAGCAAGCTCACTGTTTGGACACCATAGGAAACACAGTAGAGTAGATGAGTGCTCTTTTCTCAAAAGCAGAGTGTGTTTCTTGTAAGGCGAGCTAGCGTTTGTTTCCCAGTCCTAAATGGAGTTGAATCACATACAGTTTCTGGTCCTAAGAGAAAGAGTTGTTTTCTGGTAAAGAAAGTCACTATTCCGCTCCCCTTGCCATACACAGTGCAAATAGCTCTCGCGTATGTTCCCAGCAAGTACAGTGTATTGGACTAAAGAGGAGCTACTGTTTTTGTCTGTTTCCTAAGCAGAGTTGAACTAGATATGGCCCGTGTGTAGGAAGCACAGTTCTTTTGTTCTTAGGAAGCTCACTGTTCTGGCCCTATAGGAAACACAGTAGAGTAGAAGGGTGCTCTTTTCTCTAAAGCAGAGTGTGTTTCCTGTAAGGCGAGCTAGCGTTTGTTTCCCAGTCCTAAATGGAGTTGAATCACATGCAGTATCTGGTCCTAAGAGCAAGAGTTGTTTTCTGGTAAGGAAAGTCACTATTGTGCTCCCCTTGCCATACACAGTGCAAATAGCTCTCGCGTCTGTTCCCAGCAAGTACAGTTTATCGGACTGAAGAGGATCTACTGTTCTTGTCAGTTTCCTAAGCAGAGTTGAACTAGATATGGCCCGTGTGTGTAGGAAGCACAGTTCTTTTGTTCTGAGCAAGCTCACTGTTTGGACCCCATAGGAAACACAGTAGAGTAGAAGAGTGCTCTTTTCTCAAAAGCAGAGTGTGTTTCTTGGAAGTCGAGCTAGCGTTTGATTCCCATTCCTAAATGAAGTTGAATCACATGCAGTTTCTGGTCCTAAGAGCAAGAGTTGTTTTCTGGTAAGGAAAGTCACTATTGCGCTCCCATTGCCATACACAGGGCAAATAGCCCATGCATCTGTTCCCAGCAAGTACAGTGTATCGGACTGAAGAGGAGCTACTGTTCTTGTCAGTTTCCTAAGCAGAGTTGAACTAGATATGGCCCGTGTGTGTAGGAGGCACAGTTCTTATGTTCTGAGCAAGCTCACTGTTCTGGCCCTATAGAAAACACAGTAGAGTAGAAAAGTGCTCTTTTCTCAAAAGCAGAGTGTGTTTCTTTTAAAGCTACCTAGAGTTTGTTTCCCAGTCCTAAATGGAGTTGAATCACATGCAGTTTCTGGTCCTACGAGCAAGAGTTGTTTTCTGTTAAGAAGAGTCACTATTGCGCTGCCGTTGCCATACACAGGACAAGTGGCACTGGCGTCTGTTCCCAGCAAGTACAGTGTATTGGACTGAAGAGGATCTACTGTTCTTGTCAGGTTCCGAAGCAGAATTGAACTAGATATGACCGTGTGTGTAGGAAGCACAGTTCTTTTGTTCTGAGCAAGCTCACTGTTTGGACACCATAGGAAACACAGTAGAGTAGATGAGTGCTCTTTTCTCAAAAGCAGAGTGTGTTTCTTGAAAGGCGAGCTAGCGTTTGTTTCCCAGTCCTAAATGGAGTTGAATCACATACAGTTTCTGGTCCTAAGAGAAAGAGTTGTTTTCTGGTAAAGAAAGTCACTATTCCGCTCCCCTTGCCATACACAGTGCAAATAGCTCTCGCGTCTGTTCCCAGCAAGTACAGTGTATTGGACTAAAGAGGAGCTACTGTTTTTGTCTGTTTCCTAAGCAGAGTTGAACTAGATATGGCCCGTGTGTAGGAAGCACAGTTCTTTTGTTCTGAGGAAGCTCACTGTTCTGGCCCTATAGGAAACACAGTAGAGTAGAAGGGTTCTCTTTTCTTTAAAGCAGAGTGTGTTTCCTGTAAGGCGAGCTAGCGTTTGTTTCCCAGTCCTAAATGGAGTTGAATCACATGCAGTATCTGGTCCTACGAGCAAGAGTTTTTTTATGGTAAGAAGAGTCACTATTGAGCTGCCATTGCCATACACAGGACAAATAGCACTGGCGTCTGTTCCCAGCAAGTACACTGTATTGGACTGAAGAGGATCTACTGTTTTGTCAGGTTCCTAAGCAAAATTTAACTAGATATGGCCGTGTGTGTAGGAAGCACAGTTCTTGTGTTCTGGGCAAGCTCACTGTTTGGACCCCATAGGAAACACAGTAGAGTAGAAGAGTGCTCTTTTCTCAAAAGCAGAGTGTGTTTCTTGTAAGGCGAGCTAGCGTTTGTTTCCCAGTCCTAAATGGAGTTGAGTCACATGCAGTCTTTTGTCCTACGAGCAAGAGTTGTTTTCTGGTAAGACGAGTCACTGTTGTGCTCCAATTGCCATACACAGTGCAAATAGCACTCGTGTCTGTTTCCCGCAAGTACAGTGTATTGGACTGAAGAGGATCTACTGTTTTTGTCACTTTCCTAAGCAGAGTTGAACTAGATATGGCCCGTGTGTGTAGGAAGCACAATTCTTTTGTTCTGAGTAAGCTCACTGCCCCATAGGAAGCACAGTGGAGTAGAAGAGTGCTCTTTTCTCAAAAGCAGAGTGTGTTTCATGTAAGGCGAGGAGCTAGCATTTGTTTCCCAGTCCTAAATGGAGTTGAATGACATGCAGTTTCTGGTCCTACGAGCAAGATTTGTTTTATGGTAAGAAGAGTCACTATTGTGCTGCCATTGCCATACAGGACAAATAGCACTGGCGTATGTTCCCAGCAAGTACAGTGTACTTGGACTGAAGAGGATCTACTGTTCTTGTCAGGTTCCTAAGCAGAATTGAACTAGATATGATCCGTGTGTGTAGGAAGCACAGTTGTTTTTGTTCTGAGCAAGCTCACTGTTTTGGGACTTCATAGGATACACAGTAGAGTAGAAGAGTGTTTATTTCTCAAAAGCAGAGTGTGTTTCTTTTAAGGCGAGCTAGTGTTTGTTTCCCATTTTTAAATGGAGTGGAATCACATGCAGTTTCTGTTCCTACGAGAAAGAGTTGTTCTCTGGTAAGTAAAGTCACTACTGCGCTCCCATTGCCATACACAGTGCAAATAGCACTCGCGTCTGTTCCAGCAAGTACAGTGTACTGAACTGAAGAGGATCTACTGTTCTTGTCAGTTTCCTAAGAAGAGTTGAACTAGATATGGCCCGTGTGTGTATGAAGCACAGTTCTTTTTTTCTGAGCAAGCTCACTGTTCTGGCCCTATAGGAAACACAGTAGAGTAGAAGAGTGCTCTTTTCTCAAAAGCAGAGTGTGTTTCTTGTAAAGCGAGCTAGCGTTTGTTTCCCAGTCCTAAATGGTGTTGAGTCACATGCAGTTTTTTGTCCTATGAGCAAGAGTTGTTTTCTGGTAATACGAGTCAATATTGTGCTCCAATTGCCATACACAGTACAAATAGCACTGGCGTCTGTTCCCAGCAAGTACAGTGTATTGGACTGAAGAGGATCTACTGTTCTTGTCAGTTTCCTAAGCAGAGTTGAACTAGATATGGCCCGTGTGGGAAGCACAGTTCTTTTGTTCTGAGCAAGCTCACTGTTCTGGCCCTGTAGGAAACACAGTAGAGTAAAAGAGTGCTCTTTTTCCAAAGCAGAGTGTGTTTCTTGTAAGGCGAGCTAGTGTTTGTTTCCCAGTCCTGAATGGAGTTGAATCACATGCAGGTTCTGGTCCTACGAGCAAGAGTTTTTTTATAGTAAGAATAATCACTATTGTGCTCTCATTGTCATACACAGTGCAAATAGCTCTCGCGTCTGTTCCCAGCAAGTACAGTGTATTGGACTGAAGAGGAGCTACTGTTCTTGTCAGGTTCCTAAGCAGAATTGAACTAGATATGGCCGTGTGTGTAGGAAGCACAGTTCTTTGGTTCTGAGCAAGCTCACTGTTCGGACACCATAGGAAACACAGTAGAGTAGAAGAGTGCTCTTTTCTCAAAAGCAGAGTGTGTTTCTTGTAAGGCGAGCTAGCGTTTGATTCCCATTCCTAAATGAAGTTGAATCACATGCAGTTTCTGGTCCTAAGAGCAAGAGTTGTTTTCTGGTAAGGAAAGTCACTATTGTGCTCCCCTTGCCATACACAGTGCAAATAGCTCTCACGTCTGTTCCCAGCAAGTACAGTGTATCGGACTGAAGAGGATCTACTGTTCTTGTCAGTTTCCTAAGCAGAGTTGAACTAGATATGGCCCGTGTGTGTAGGAAGCACAGTTCTTTTGTTCTGAGCAAGCTCACTGTTTGGACCCCATAGGAAACACAGTAGAGTAGAAGAGTGCTCTTTTCTCAAAAGCAGAGTGTGTTTCTTGGAAGTCGAGCTAGCGTTTCTTTCCCAGTCCTAAATGGAGTTGAGTCACATGCAGTTTTTTGTCCTACGAGCAAGAGTTGTTTTCTGGTAAGACAAGTCACTATTGTGCTCAAATTGACATAAACAATGCAAATAGCAGTCGCCTCTGTTCCCCGCAAGTACAGTGTATTGGACTGAATAGGTGCTACTGTTCTTGTCAGTTTCCTAAGCAGAGTTGAACTAGATATGATCCGTGTTTTTAGGAAGCACCGTTCTTTTGTACTTTGCAAGCTCACTGTTTGGACCCCATAGGAAACACAGTAGAGTAGAAGAGTACTCTTTTCTCAAAAGCAGAGTGTGTTTCTTGTAAGGCCTGCTAGCTTTTGTTTCGCAGTCCTAAATGGAGTTGATTCCCATGCAGTTTCTGGTACTACGAGCAAGAATTTTTTTCTGGTAAGAAGAGTCACTATTGCGCTGCCATTGCCATACACAGGACAAATAGCACTGGCGTCTGTTCGCAGCAAATACAGTGCATTGGGCTGAAGAGGATCTACTGTTCTTGTCAGGTTCCTAAGCAGACTTGAACTAGATATGGCCGTGTGTGTAGGAAGCACAGTTTTTTTGTTCTGAGCAAGCTCACTGTTCGGACCCCATAGGAAACACAGTAGAGTAGAAGAGTGTTTATTTCTCAAAAGCAGAGTGTGTTTCTTTTAAGGCGAGCTAGCGTTTGTTTCCCATTCCTAAATGGAGTGGAATCACATGCAGTCTCTGGTCCTACGAGCAAGAGTTGTTTTCTGGCAAGGAAAGTCACTATTGTGCTCCCATTGCCATACACAGTGCAATTAGCACTGGCGTCTGTTCCCAGCAAGTACAGTGTATTGGACTGAAGAGGATCTAGTATTCTTGTCAGTTTCCTAAGCAGAATTGGACTAGATATGACCGTGTGTGTAGGAAGCACAGTTCTTTTGTTCTGAGCAAGATCACTGTTTTGGCCCTATAGGAAACACAGTAGAGTAGAAGAGTGCTCTTTTCTCAAAAGCAGAGAGTGTTTCTTGTAAGGCGAGCTAGTGTTTGTTTCCCAGTCCAAAATGGAGTTGAGTCACATGCAGTTTTTGGTCCTATGAGCAAGAGTTGTTTTCTGGTAAGAAGAGTCACTTTTGCGCTGCCATTGCCCTACACAGGACAAATAGCACTTGCGTCTGTTCCCAGCAAGTACAATGTATTTGACTGAAGAGGACCTACTGTTCTTGTCAGTTTCCTAAGCAGATTTGAACTAGATATGGCCCGTGTGTAGGAAGCACAGTTCTTTTGTTCTGAGCAAGCTCACTGTTCTGGCCATATAGGAAACACAGTAGAGTAGAAGAGTGCTCTTTTCTCTAAAGCAGAGTGTGTTTCTTGTAAGGCGAGCTAGCGCTTGTTTCCCAGTCCTAAATGGAGTTGAATCACATGCAGTTTCTAGTCCTACGAGCAAGAGTTGTTTTCTGGTAAGAAGAGTCACTATTGCGCTGCCATTGCCATACACAGGACAAGTGGCACTGGCGTCCTTTCCCAGCAATTACAGTGTATTGGACTGAAGAGGATCTACTGTTCTTGTCAGGTTCCGAAGCAGAATTGAACTAGATATGGCCGTGTGTGTAGGAAGCACAGTTCTTTTGTTCTGAGCAAGCTCACTGTTTGGACACCATAGGAAACACAGAAGAGTAGATGAGTGCTCTTTTCTCAAAAGCAGAGTGTGTTTCTTGTAAGGCGAGCTAGCGTTTGTTTCCCAGTCCTAAATGGAGTTGAATCACATGCAGTTTCTGGTCCTAAGAGAAAGAGTTGTTTTCTGGTAAAGAAAGTCACTATTCCGCTCCCCTTGCCATACACAGTGCAAATAGCTCTCGCGTCTGTTCCCAGCAAGTACAGTGTATTGGACTAAAGAGGAGCTACTGTTTTTGTCTGTTTCCTAACCAGAGTTGAACTAGATATGGCCCGTGTGTAGGAAGCACAGTTCTTTTGTTCTGAGGAAGCTCACTGCTCTGGCCCAATAGGAAACACAGTAGAGTAGAAGAGTGCTCTTTTCTCTAAACCAGAGTGTGTTTCTTGTAAGGCGAGCTAGCGTTTGATTCCCAGTCCTAAATGGAGTTGAATCACATGCAGTATCTGGTCCTACGAGCAAGAGTTTTTTTATGGTAAGAAGAGTCACTATTGCGCTGCCATTGCCATACACAGGACATATAGCACTGGCGTCTGTTCCCAGCAAGTACACTGTATTGGACTGAAGAGGATCTACTGTTTTGTCAGGTTCCTAAGCAATATTTAACTAGATATGGCCGTGTGTAGGAAGCACAGTTCTTTTGTTCTGAGCAAGTTCACTGTTCGGACCCCATAGGAAACACAGTAGAGTAGAAGAGTGCTCTTTTCTCAAAAGAAGAGTGTGTTTCATGTAAGGCGAGCTAGCATTTGTTTCCCAGTCCTAAATGTAGTTGAATCCCATGCAGTTTTTGGTCCTACGAGCAAGAGTTGTTTTCTGGTAAAGAAAGTCGCTATTGCGTTCCCATTGCCATACACAGTGCAAATAGCACTCGCGTCTGTGCCAAGCAAGTACAGTGTATTGGACTGAAGAGGAGCTACTGCTCTTGTCAGTTTCCTAAGCAGAGTTGAACTAGATATGGCCCGTGTGTGTAGGAAGCACAGTTCTTTTGTTCTGAGCAAGCTCACTGTTCGGACCCCATAGGAAACACAGTAGAGTAAAAGAGTGCTCTTTTCTCAAAAGCAGAGTGTGTTTCATGTAAGGCGAGCTAGCATTTGTTTCCCAGTCCTAAATGGAGTTGAATCACATGCAGGTTCTGGTCCTACGAGCAAGAGTTGTTTTCTGGTAAAGAATGTCGCTATTGCGCTCCCATTGCCATACACAGTGCAAATAGCACTTGCGTCTGTTCCCAGCAAGTACAGTGTATCGGTCTGAAGAGGAGCTACTGTTCTTGTCAGTTTCCTAAGCAGAGTTGAACTAGATATGGCCCGTTTGTAGGAAGCACAGTTCTTTTGTTCTGAGCAAGCTCACTGTTTGTACCCCATAGGAAACACAGTAGAGTAGAAGAGTGCTCTTTTCTCTAACGCAGAGTGTGTTTCTTGTAAGGCGAGCTAGCGTTTGTTTCCCAGTCCTAAATGGTGTGGAATCACATGCAGTTTCTGGTCCTACGAGCAGGAGTTGTTTTCTGGTAAGGAAAGTCACTATTGCGCTCCCATTGCCATACACAGGGCAAATAGCCCATGCATCTGTTCCCAGCAAGTACAGTGTATCGGACTAAAGAGGAGCTACTGTTCTTGTCAGTTTCCTAAGCAGAGTTGAACTAGATATGGCCCGTGTGTGTAGGAGGCACAGTTCTTATGTTCTGAGCAAGCTCACTGTTCTGGCCCTATAGAAAACACAGTAGAGTAGAAGAGTGCTCTTTTCTCAAAAGCAGAGTGTGTTTCTTTTAAAGCTAGCTAGAGTTTGTTTCCCAGTCCTAAATGGAGTTGAATCACATGCAGTTTCTGGTCCTACGAGCAAGAGTTGTTTTCTGTTAAGAAGAGTCACTATTGCGCTGCCGTTGCCATACACATTACAAGTGGCACTGGCGTCTGTTCCCAGCAAGTACAGTGTATTGGACTGAAGAGGATCTACTGTTCTTGTCAGGTTCCGAAGCAGAATTGAACTAGATATGACGGTGTGTGTAGGAAGCACAGTTCTTTTGTTCTGAGCAAGCTCACTGTTTGGACACCATAGGAAACACAGTAGAGTAGATGAGTGCTCTTTTCTCAAAAGCAGAGTGTGTTTCTTGTAAGGCGAGCTAGCGTTTGTTTCCCAGTCCTAAATGGAGTTGAATCACATACAGTTTCTGGTCCTAAGAGAAAGAGTTGTTTTCTGGTAAAGAAAGTCACTATTCCGCTCCCCTTGCCATACACAGTGCAAATAGCTCTCGCGTATGTTCCCAGCAAGTACAGTGTATTGGACTAAAGAGGAGCTACTGTTTTTGTCTGTTTCCTAAGCAGAGTTGAACTAGATATGGCCCGTGTGTAGGAAGCACAGTTCTTTTGTTCTTAGGAAGCTCACTGTTCTGGCCCTATAGGAAACACAGTAGAGTAGAAGGGTGCTCTTTTCTCTAAAGCAGAGTGTGTTTCCTGTAAGGCGAGCTAGCGTTTGTTTCCCAGTCCTAAATGGAGTTGAATCACATGCAGTATCTGGTCCTAAGAGCAAGAGTTGTTTTCTGGTAAGGAAAGTCACTATTGTGCTCCCCTTGCCATACACAGTGCAAATAGCTCTCGCGTCTGTTCCCAGCAAGTACAGTTTATCGGACTGAAGAGGATCTACTGTTCTTGTCAGTTTCCTAAGCAGAGTTGAACTAGATATGGCCCGTGTGTGTAGGAAGCACAGTTCTTTTGTTCTGAGCAAGCTCACTGTTTGGACCCCATAGGAAACACAGTAGAGTAGAAGAGTGCTCTTTTCTCAAAAGCAGAGTGTGTTTCTTGGAAGTCGAGCTAGCGTTTGATTCCCATTCCTAAATGAAGTTGAATCACATGCAGTTTCTGGTCCTAAGAGCAAGAGTTGTTTTCTGGTAAGGAAAGTCACTATTGCGCTCCCATTGCCATACACAGGGCAAATAGCCCATGCATCTGTTCCCAGCAAGTACAGTGTATCGGACTGAAGAGGAGCTACTGTTCTTGTCAGTTTCCTAAGCAGAGTTGAACTAGATATGGCCCGTGTGTGTAGGAGGCACAGTTCTTATGTTCTGAGCAAGCTCACTGTTCTGGCCCTATAGAAAACACAGTAGAGTAGAAAAGTGCTCTTTTCTCAAAAGCAGAGTGTGTTTCTTTTAAAGCTACCTAGAGTTTGTTTCCCAGTCCTAAATGGAGTTGAATCACATGCAGTTTCTGGTCCTACGAGCAAGAGTTGTTTTCTGTTAAGAAGAGTCACTATTGCGCTGCCGTTGCCATACACAGGACAAGTGGCACTGGCGTCTGTTCCCAGCAAGTACAGTGTATTGGACTGAAGAGGATCTACTGTTCTTGTCAGGTTCCGAAGCAGAATTGAACTAGATATGACCGTGTGTGTAGGAAGCACAGTTCTTTTGTTCTGAGCAAGCTCACTGTTTGGACACCATAGGAAACACAGTAGAGTAGATGAGTGCTCTTTTCTCAAAAGCAGAGTGTGTTTCTTGAAAGGCGAGCTAGCGTTTGTTTCCCAGTCCTAAATGGAGTTGAATCACATACAGTTTCTGGTCCTAAGAGAAAGAGTTGTTTTCTGGTAAAGAAAGTCACTATTCCGCTCCCCTTGCCATACACAGTGCAAATAGCTCTCGCGTCTGTTCCCAGCAAGTACAGTGTATTGGACTAAAGAGGAGCTACTGTTTTTGTCTGTTTCCTAAGCAGAGTTGAACTAGATATGGCCCGTGTGTAGGAAGCACAGTTCTTTTGTTCTGAGGAAGCTCACTGTTCTGGCCCTATAGGAAACACAGTAGAGTAGAAGGGTTCTCTTTTCTTTAAAGCAGAGTGTGTTTCCTGTAAGGCGAGCTAGCGTTTGTTTCCCAGTCCTAAATGGAGTTGAATCACATGCAGTATCTGGTCCTACGAGCAAGAGTTTTTTTATGGTAAGAAGAGTCACTATTGAGCTGCCATTGCCATACACAGGACAAATAGCACTGGCGTCTGTTCCCAGCAAGTACACTGTATTGGACTGAAGAGGATCTACTGTTTTGTCAGGTTCCTAAGCAAAATTTAACTAGATATGGCCGTGTGTGTAGGAAGCACAGTTCTTGTGTTCTGGGCAAGCTCACTGTTTGGACCCCATAGGAAACACAGTAGAGTAGAAGAGTGCTCTTTTCTCAAAAGCAGAGTGTGTTTCTTGTAAGGCGAGCTAGCGTTTGTTTCCCAGTCCTAAATGGAGTTGAGTCACATGCAGTCTTTTGTCCTACGAGCAAGAGTTGTTTTCTGGTAAGACGAGTCACTGTTGTGCTCCAATTGCCATACACAGTGCAAATAGCACTCGTGTCTGTTTCCCGCAAGTACAGTGTATTGGACTGAAGAGGATCTACTGTTTTTGTCACTTTCCTAAGCAGAGTTGAACTAGATATGGCCCGTGTGTGTAGGAAGCACAATTCTTTTGTTCTGAGTAAGCTCACTGTTCGGACCCCATAGGAAGCACAGTGGAGTAGAAGAGTGCTCTTTTCTCAAAAGCAGAGTGTGTTTCATGTAAGGCGAGCTAGCATTTGTTTCCCAGTCCTAAATGGAGTTGAATGACATGCAGTTTCTGGTCCTACGAGCAAGATTTGTTTTATGGTAAGAAGAGTCACTATTGTGCTGCCATTGCCATACAGGACAAATAGCACTGGCGTATGTTCCCAGCAAGTACAGTGTATTGGACTGAAGAGGATCTACTGTTCTTGTCAGGTTCCTAAGCAGAATTGAACTAGATATGATCCGTGTGTGTAGGAAGCACAGTTGTTTTGTTCTGAGCAAGCTCACTGTTTGGACTTCATAGGATACACAGTAGAGTAGAAGAGTGTTTATTTCTCAAAAGCAGAGTGTGTTTCTTTTAAGGCGAGCTAGTGTTTGTTTCCCATTTTTAAATGGAGTGGAATCACATGCAGTTTCTGTTCCTACGAGAAAGAGTTGTTCTCTGGTAAGTAAAGTCACTACTGCGCTCCCATTGCCATACACAGTGCAAATAGCACTCGCGTCTGTTCCCAGCAAGTACAGTGTACTGAACTGAAGAGGATCTACTGTTCTTGTCAGTTTCCTAAGAAGAGTTGAACTAGATATGGCCCGTGTGTGTATGAAGCACAGTTCTTTTTTTCTGAGCAAGCTCACTGTTCTGGCCCTATAGGAAACACAGTAGAGTAGAAGAGTGCTCTTTTCTCAAAAGCAGAGTGTGTTTCTTGTAAAGCGAGCTAGCGTTTGTTTCCCAGTCCTAAATGGTGTTGAGTCACATGCAGTTTTTTGTCCTATGAGCAAGAGTTGTTTTCTGGTAATACGAGTCAATATTGTGCTCCAATTGCCATACACAGTACAAATAGCACTGGCGTCTGTTCCCAGCAAGTACAGTGTATTGGACTGAAGAGGATCTACTGTTCTTGTCAGTTTCCTAAGCAGAGTTGAACTAGATATGGCCCGTGTGGGAAGCACAGTTCTTTTGTTCTGAGCAAGCTCACTGTTCTGGCCCTGTAGGAAACACAGTAGAGTAAAAGAGTGCTCTTTTTCCAAAGCAGAGTGTGTTTCTTGTAAGGCGAGCTAGTGTTTGTTTCCCAGTCCTGAATGGAGTTGAATCACATGCAGGTTCTGGTCCTACGAGCAAGAGTTTTTTTATAGTAAGAATAATCACTATTGTGCTCTCATTGTCATACACAGTGCAAATAGCTCTCGCGTCTGTTCCCAGCAAGTACAGTGTATTGGACTGAAGAGGAGCTACTGTTCTTGTCAGGTTCCTAAGCAGAATTGAACTAGATATGGCCGTGTGTGTAGGAAGCACAGTTCTTTGGTTCTGAGCAAGCTCACTGTTCGGACACCATAGGAAACACAGTAGAGTAGAAGAGTGCTCTTTTCTCAAAAGCAGAGTGTGTTTCTTGTAAGGCGAGCTAGCGTTTGATTCCCATTCCTAAATGAAGTTGAATCACATGCAGTTTCTGGTCCTAAGAGCAAGAGTTGTTTTCTGGTAAGGAAAGTCACTATTGTGCTCCCCTTGCCATACACAGTGCAAATAGCTCTCACGTCTGTTCCCAGCAAGTACAGTGTATCGGACTGAAGAGGATCTACTGTTCTTGTCAGTTTCCTAAGCAGAGTTGAACTAGATATGGCCCGTGTGTGTAGGAAGCACAGTTCTTTTGTTCTGAGCAAGCTCACTGTTTGGACCCCATAGGAAACACAGTAGAGTAGAAGAGTGCTCTTTTCTCAAAAGCAGAGTGTGTTTCTTGGAAGTCGAGCTAGCGTTTCTTTCCCAGTCCTAAATGGAGTTGAGTCACATGCAGTTTTTTGTCCTACGAGCAAGAGTTGTTTTCTGGTAAGACAAGTCACTATTGTGCTCAAATTGACATAAACAATGCAAATAGCAGTCGCCTCTGTTCCCCGCAAGTACAGTGTATTGGACTGAATAGGTGCTACTGTTCTTGTCAGTTTCCTAAGCAGAGTTGAACTAGATATGATCCGTGTTTTTAGGAAGCACCGTTCTTTTGTACTTTGCAAGCTCACTGTTTGGACCCCATAGGAAACACAGTAGAGTAGAAGAGTACTCTTTTCTCAAAAGCAGAGTGTGTTTCTTGTAAGGCCTGCTAGCTTTTGTTTCGCAGTCCTAAATGGAGTTGATTCCCATGCAGTTTCTGGTACTACGAGCAAGAATTTTTTTCTGGTAAGAAGAGTCACTATTGCGCTGCCATTGCCATACACAGGACAAATAGCACTGGCGTCTGTTCGCAGCAAATACAGTGCATTGGGCTGAAGAGGATCTACTGTTCTTGTCAGGTTCCTAAGCAGACTTGAACTAGATATGGCCGTGTGTGTAGGAAGCACAGTTTTTTTGTTCTGAGCAAGCTCACTGTTCGGACCCCATAGGAAACACAGTAGAGTAGAAGAGTGTTTATTTCTCAAAAGCAGAGTGTGTTTCTTTTAAGGCGAGCTAGCGTTTGTTTCCCATTCCTAAATGGAGTGGAATCACATGCAGTCTCTGGTCCTACGAGCAAGAGTTGTTTTCTGGCAAGGAAAGTCACTATTGTGCTCCCATTGCCATACACAGTGCAATTAGCACTGGCGTCTGTTCCCAGCAAGTACAGTGTATTGGACTGAAGAGGATCTAGTATTCTTGTCAGTTTCCTAAGCAGAATTGGACTAGATATGACCGTGTGTGTAGGAAGCACAGTTCTTTTGTTCTGAGCAAGATCACTGTTTTGGCCCTATAGGAAACACAGTAGAGTAGAAGAGTGCTCTTTTCTCAAAAGCAGAGAGTGTTTCTTGTAAGGCGAGCTAGTGTTTGTTTCCCAGTCCAAAATGGAGTTGAGTCACATGCAGTTTTTGGTCCTATGAGCAAGAGTTGTTTTCTGGTAAGAAGAGTCACTTTTGCGCTGCCATTGCCCTACACAGGACAAATAGCACTTGCGTCTGTTCCCAGCAAGTACAATGTATTTGACTGAAGAGGACCTACTGTTCTTGTCAGTTTCCTAAGCAGATTTGAACTAGATATGGCCCGTGTGTAGGAAGCACAGTTCTTTTGTTCTGAGCAAGCTCACTGTTCTGGCCATATAGGAAACACAGTAGAGTAGAAGAGTGCTCTTTTCTCTAAAGCAGAGTGTGTTTCTTGTAAGGCGAGCTAGCGCTTGTTTCCCAGTCCTAAATGGAGTTGAATCACATGCAGTTTCTAGTCCTACGAGCAAGAGTTGTTTTCTGGTAAGAAGAGTCACTATTGCGCTGCCATTGCCATACACAGGACAAGTGGCACTGGCGTCCTTTCCCAGCAATTACAGTGTATTGGACTGAAGAGGATCTACTGTTCTTGTCAGGTTCCGAAGCAGAATTGAACTAGATATGGCCGTGTGTGTAGGAAGCACAGTTCTTTTGTTCTGAGCAAGCTCACTGTTTGGACACCATAGGAAACACAGAAGAGTAGATGAGTGCTCTTTTCTCAAAAGCAGAGTGTGTTTCTTGTAAGGCGAGCTAGCGTTTGTTTCCCAGTCCTAAATGGAGTTGAATCACATGCAGTTTCTGGTCCTAAGAGAAAGAGTTGTTTTCTGGTAAAGAAAGTCACTATTCCGCTCCCCTTGCCATACACAGTGCAAATAGCTCTCGCGTCTGTTCCCAGCAAGTACAGTGTATTGGACTAAAGAGGAGCTACTGTTTTTGTCTGTTTCCTAACCAGAGTTGAACTAGATATGGCCCGTGTGTAGGAAGCACAGTTCTTTTGTTCTGAGGAAGCTCACTGCTCTGGCCCAATAGGAAACACAGTAGAGTAGAAGAGTGCTCTTTTCTCTAAACCAGAGTGTGTTTCTTGTAAGGCGAGCTAGCGTTTGATTCCCAGTCCTAAATGGAGTTGAATCACATGCAGTATCTGGTCCTACGAGCAAGAGTTTTTTTATGGTAAGAAGAGTCACTATTGCGCTGCCATTGCCATACACAGGACATATAGCACTGGCGTCTGTTCCCAGCAAGTACACTGTATTGGACTGAAGAGGATCTACTGTTTTGTCAGGTTCCTAAGCAATATTTAACTAGATATGGCCGTGTGTAGGAAGCACAGTTCTTTTGTTCTGAGCAAGTTCACTGTTCGGACCCCATAGGAAACACAGTAGAGTAGAAGAGTGCTCTTTTCTCAAAAGAAGAGTGTGTTTCATGTAAGGCGAGCTAGCATTTGTTTCCCAGTCCTAAATGTAGTTGAATCCCATGCAGTTTTTGGTCCTACGAGCAAGAGTTGTTTTCTGGTAAAGAAAGTCGCTATTGCGTTCCCATTGCCATACACAGTGCAAATAGCACTCGCGTCTGTGCCAAGCAAGTACAGTGTATTGGACTGAAGAGGAGCTACTGCTCTTGTCAGTTTCCTAAGCAGAGTTGAACTAGATATGGCCCGTGTGTGTAGGAAGCACAGTTCTTTTGTTCTGAGCAAGCTCACTGTTCGGACCCCATAGGAAACACAGTAGAGTAAAAGAGTGCTCTTTTCTCAAAAGCAGAGTGTGTTTCATGTAAGGCGAGCTAGCATTTGTTTCCCAGTCCTAAATGGAGTTGAATCACATGCAGGTTCTGGTCCTACGAGCAAGAGTTGTTTTCTGGTAAAGAATGTCGCTATTGCGCTCCCATTGCCATACACAGTGCAAATAGCACTTGCGTCTGTTCCCAGCAAGTACAGTGTATCGGTCTGAAGAGGAGCTACTGTTCTTGTCAGTTTCCTAAGCAGAGTTGAACTAGATATGGCCCGTTTGTAGGAAGCACAGTTCTTTTGTTCTGAGCAAGCTCACTGTTTGTACCCCATAGGAAACACAGTAGAGTAGAAGAGTGCTCTTTTCTCTAACGCAGAGTGTGTTTCTTGTAAGGCGAGCTAGCGTTTGTTTCCCAGTCCTAAATGGTGTGGAATCACATGCAGTTTCTGGTCCTACGAGCAGGAGTTGTTTTCTGGTAAGGAAAGTCACTATTGCGCTCCCATTGCCATACACAGGGCAAATAGCCCATGCATCTGTTCCCAGCAAGTACAGTGTATCGGACTAAAGAGGAGCTACTGTTCTTGTCAGTTTCCTAAGCAGAGTTGAACTAGATATGGCCCGTGTGTGTAGGAGGCACAGTTCTTATGTTCTGAGCAAGCTCACTGTTCTGGCCCTATAGAAAACACAGTAGAGTAGAAGAGTGCTCTTTTCTCAAAAGCAGAGTGTGTTTCTTTTAAAGCTAGCTAGAGTTTGTTTCCCAGTCCTAAATGGAGTTGAATCACATGCAGTTTCTGGTCCTACGAGCAAGAGTTGTTTTCTGTTAAGAAGAGTCACTATTGCGCTGCCGTTGCCATACACATTACAAGTGGCACTGGCGTCTGTTCCCAGCAAGTACAGTGTATTGGACTGAAGAGGATCTACTGTTCTTGTCAGGTTCCGAAGCAGAATTGAACTAGATATGACGGTGTGTGTAGGAAGCACAGTTCTTTTGTTCTGAGCAAGCTCACTGTTTGGACACCATAGGAAACACAGTAGAGTAGATGAGTGCTCTTTTCTCAAAAGCAGAGTGTGTTTCTTGTAAGGCGAGCTAGCGTTTGTTTCCCAGTCCTAAATGGAGTTGAATCACATACAGTTTCTGGTCCTAAGAGAAAGAGTTGTTTTCTGGTAAAGAAAGTCACTATTCCGCTCCCCTTGCCATACACAGTGCAAATAGCTCTCGCGTATGTTCCCAGCAAGTACAGTGTATTGGACTAAAGAGGAGCTACTGTTTTTGTCTGTTTCCTAAGCAGAGTTGAACTAGATATGGCCCGTGTGTAGGAAGCACAGTTCTTTTGTTCTTAGGAAGCTCACTGTTCTGGCCCTATAGGAAACACAGTAGAGTAGAAGGGTGCTCTTTTCTCTAAAGCAGAGTGTGTTTCCTGTAAGGCGAGCTAGCGTTTGTTTCCCAGTCCTAAATGGAGTTGAATCACATGCAGTATCTGGTCCTAAGAGCAAGAGTTGTTTTCTGGTAAGGAAAGTCACTATTGTGCTCCCCTTGCCATACACAGTGCAAATAGCTCTCGCGTCTGTTCCCAGCAAGTACAGTTTATCGGACTGAAGAGGATCTACTGTTCTTGTCAGTTTCCTAAGCAGAGTTGAACTAGATATGGCCCGTGTGTGTAGGAAGCACAGTTCTTTTGTTCTGAGCAAGCTCACTGTTTGGACCCCATAGGAAACACAGTAGAGTAGAAGAGTGCTCTTTTCTCAAAAGCAGAGTGTGTTTCTTGGAAGTCGAGCTAGCGTTTGATTCCCATTCCTAAATGAAGTTGAATCACATGCAGTTTCTGGTCCTAAGAGCAAGAGTTGTTTTCTGGTAAGGAAAGTCACTATTGCGCTCCCATTGCCATACACAGGGCAAATAGCCCATGCATCTGTTCCCAGCAAGTACAGTGTATCGGACTGAAGAGGAGCTACTGTTCTTGTCAGTTTCCTAAGCAGAGTTGAACTAGATATGGCCCGTGTGTGTAGGAGGCACAGTTCTTATGTTCTGAGCAAGCTCACTGTTCTGGCCCTATAGAAAACACAGTAGAGTAGAAAAGTGCTCTTTTCTCAAAAGCAGAGTGTGTTTCTTTTAAAGCTACCTAGAGTTTGTTTCCCAGTCCTAAATGGAGTTGAATCACATGCAGTTTCTGGTCCTACGAGCAAGAGTTGTTTTCTGTTAAGAAGAGTCACTATTGCGCTGCCGTTGCCATACACAGGACAAGTGGCACTGGCGTCTGTTCCCAGCAAGTACAGTGTATTGGACTGAAGAGGATCTACTGTTCTTGTCAGGTTCCGAAGCAGAATTGAACTAGATATGACCGTGTGTGTAGGAAGCACAGTTCTTTTGTTCTGAGCAAGCTCACTGTTCTGGCCCTGTAGGAAACACAGTAGAGTAAAAGAGTGCTCTTTTTCCAAAGCAGAGTGTGTTTCTTGTAAGGCGAGCTAGTGTTTGTTTCCCAGTCCTGAATGGAGTTGAATCACATGCAGGTTCTGGTCCTACGAGCAAGAGTTTTTTTATAGTAAGAATAGTCACTATTGTGCTCTCATTGTCATACACAGTGCAAATAGCTCTCGCGTCTGTTCCCAGCAAGTACAGTGTATTGGACTGAAGAGGAGCTACTGTTCTTGTCAGGTTCCTAAGCAGAATTGAACTAGATATGGCCGTGTGTGTAGGAAGCACAGTTCTTTGGTTCTGAGCAAGCTCACTGTTCGGACACCATAGGAAACACAGTAGAGTAGAAGAGTGCTCTTTTCTCAAAAGCAGAGTGTGTTTCTTGTAAGGCGAGCTAGCGTTTGATTCCCATTCCTAAATGAAGTTGAATCACATGCAGTTTCTGGTCCTAAGAGCAAGAGTTGTTTTCTGGTAAGGAAAGTCACTATTGTGCTCCCCTTGCCATACACAGTGCAAATAGCTCTCACGTCTGTTCCCAGCAAGTACAGTGTATCGGACTGAAGAGGATCTACTGTTCTTGTCAGTTTCCTAAGCAGAGTTGAACTAGATATGGCCCGTGTGTGTAGGAAGCACAGTTCTTTTGTTCTGAGCAAGCTCACTGTTTGGACCCCATAGGAAACACAGTAGAGTAGAAGAGTGCTCTTTTCTCAAAAGCAGAGTGTGTTTCTTGGAAGTCGAGCTAGCGTTTCTTTCCCAGTCCTAAATGGAGTTGAGTCACATGCAGTTTTTTGTCCTACGAGCAAGAGTTGTTTTCTGGTAAGACAAGTCACTATTGTGCTCAAATTGACATAAACAATGCAAATAGCAGTCGCCTCTGTTCCCCGCAAGTACAGTGTATTGGACTGAATAGGTGCTACTGTTCTTGTCAGTTTCCTAAGCAGAGTTGAACTAGATATGATCCGTGTTTTTAGGAAGCACCGTTCTTTTGTACTTTGCAAGCTCACTGTTTGGACCCCATAGGAAACACAGTAGAGTAGAAGAGTACTCTTTTCTCAAAAGCAGAGTGTGTTTCTTGTAAGGCCTGCTAGCTTTTGTTTCGCAGTCCTAAATGGAGTTGATTCCCATGCAGTTTCTGGTACTACGAGCAAGAATTTTTTTCTGGTAAGGAGAGTCACTATTGCGCTGCCATTGCCATACACAGGACAAATAGCACTGGCGTCTGTTCGCAGCAAATACAGTGCATTGGGCTGAAGAGGATCTACTGTTCTTGTCAGGTTCCTAAGCAGACTTGAACTAGATATGGCCGTGTGTGTAGGAAGCACAGTTTTTTTGTTCTGAGCAAGCTCACTGTTCGGACCCCATAGGAAACACAGTAGAGTAGAAGAGTGTTTATTTCTCAAAAGCAGAGTGTGTTTCTTTTAAGGCGAGCTAGCGTTTGTTTCCCATTCCTAAATGGAGTGGAATCACATGCAGTCTCTGGTCCTACGAGCAAGAGTTGTTTTCTGGCAAGGAAAGTCACTATTGTGCTCCCATTGCCATACACAGTGCAATTAGCACTGGCGTCTGTTCCCAGCAAGTACAGTGTATTGGACTGAAGAGGAGCTACTGTCCTTGTCAGTTTCCTAAGAAGAGTTGAACTAGATATGGCCCGTGTGTGTAGGAAGCACAGTTCTTTTTTTCTGAGCAAGCTCACTGTTCTGGCCCTATAGGAAACACAGTAGAGTAGAAGAGTGCTCTTTTCTCAAAAGCAGAGTGTGTTTCTTGTAAAGCGAGCTAGCGTTTGTTTCCTAGTCCTAAATGGTGTTGAGTCACATGCAGTTTTTTGTCCTATGAGCAAGAGTTGTTTTCTGGTAATACGAGTCAATATTGTGCTCCAATTGCCATACACAGTACAAATAGCACTGGCGTCTGTTGCCAGCAAGTACAGTGTATTGGACTGAAGAGGATCTACTATTTTGTCAGTTTCCTAAGCAGAGTTGAACTAGATATGGCCCATGTGGGAAGCACAGTTCTTTTGTTCTGAGCAAGCTCACTGTTCTGGCCCTGTAGGAAACACAGTAGAGTAAAAGAGTGTTCTTTTTCCAAAGCAGAGTGTGTTTCTTGTAAGGCGAGCTAGTGTTTGTTTCCCAGTCCTGAATGGAGTTGAATCACATGCAGGTTCTGGTCCTACGAGCAAGAGTTTTTTTATGGTAAGAATAGTCACTATTGTGCTCCCATTGTCATACACAGTGCAAATAGCACTCGCGTCTGTTCCCCGCAAGTGCAGTGTATTGGACTGAAGAGGAGCTACTGTTCTTGTCAGGTTCCTAAGCAGAATTGAACTAGATATGGCCGTGTGTGTAGGAAGCACAATTCTTTGGTTCTGAGCAAGCTCACTGTTCGGACACCATAGGAAACACAGTAGAGTAGAAGAGTGCTCTTTTCTCAAAAGCAGAGTGTGTTTCTTGTAAGGCAAGCTAGCGTTTGATTCCCATTCCTAAATGAAGTTGAATCACATGCAGTTTCTGGTCCTAAGAGCAAGAGTTGTTTTCTGGTAAGGAAAGTCACTATTGTGCTCCCCTTGCCATACACAGTGCAAATAGCTCTCGCGTCTGTTCCCAGCAAGTACAGTGTATCGGACTGAAGAGGAGCTACTGTTCTTGTCAGTTTCCTAAGCAGAGTTGAAATAGATAGGGCCCGTGTGTGTAGGAAGCACAGTTCTTTTGTTCTGAGCAAGCTCACTGTTCGGACCCCATAGGAAGCACAGTAGAGTAGAAGAGTGCTCTTTTCTCAAAAGCAGAGTGTGTTTCATGTAAGGCGAACTAGCATTTGTTTCCCAGTCCTAAATGGAGTTGAATCACATGCAGTTTCTGGTCCTACGAGCAAGAGTTGTTTTCTGGTAAGGAAAGTCACTATTGTGCTCCCATTGCCATCCACAGTGCAAATAGCACTCGCGTCTGTTCCCAGGAAGTACAGTGTATTGGACTGAAGAGGAGCTTGTAGATGTACCAACCGTCTTATTAAATAAGAAACACAGAGCCGATTCAGAGAAGAAAGCCAAGAGTTCAGAACTAAGAGCCTTACCCTTCCTGCTTCAGCTATCCTGCTTCAGCCAAGAGAGCTCTCCGAAAAAGAGACCTACTTCCTGTGTGTACGTCTTTAAATACTCTAGATGTTCTGCCTTCTCCTTGCTTGTAAACTAAACACGTGACTGCCTTGTCATTGCCTGTATGTACCGCCCTCCATGTCCTTAAAGGCGTGCGCCACCACCGCCACGCACTTGCTATAGCTCTATAACTCTGACCCCCAGGCAACTTTATTTATTAACATACAATTAAAATCACATTTCAGTACACGTAAAATACCACCACATTTCCCCTTTTCTATTTTAATAAAAAGAGAAAAAATAGAAAAACGTTATAACTAACAAAAGAAAAACTATATACAAAAGTACAATAACTATATACAATATATACAAATAATAAATGTCTAAACAATGTCTAGTCCATTTGTATTTGACAAATTCAGAGATGATAATTTCATTATCCTATTTTGTTAAGTCCAAAATGTATCTAATTCACTTTCTATCCTAATTAATCTTCAACTAACTAACCTTCAACTATAACTAACTAATCTTCAACTCCCTCAGAGACCCAAGAAGGAAATAATATTAGCTAACAAAAATAAAAACAGAAAGTGCATGCAAGCAACTTCCAAAAAATTTGTGAGTTGACAGAAACAGCCAACTGCCTGGACAGTCACCTGAGGTTTCTCCGCAATGCTGGGGCATCATCTTCAGCCTATATAGGCTTAGCATATCTGACAGACTCATTTGTGAAGTAGGATGTACACAATGTCAACAGTTCAACCTCACATTGGGTGAGAGCAGTCCACGCACCAGAAACACCTGAATTCCACTAATGTCATGTCATGATTCAGGATTTTAAATTCTGGAAAATGTTGATGGTTTTTTTAGTTCAGCTCTCCATTCTTCTTGGCTGTGTACATATGGCTTCATCTCAGCATCCCGTTCTCCACATCTCTCTATCAAATGCCAGTCTACTATTGAGAGGCGTGAGCTTAGTTACTCTTCAAGAATAACTGTTTCAGCTGCTGTTCCATAGCACATCAGAAGCCATCGGCCCACTGTCTGTTCAGCTGCCTTCGAAGAAAAGGGCACTGTACCTTTTCCGAGTTGCGAAGGCCACGTCAGGGATGGTGCCATATTGTCCTGGCCTCAGAAGATGCCTTTTGATAAAGCCATAACCACGCTTGTTTAGGCAAGAATCAGTAGTCCTTTGTTTCATGTCCTGTCTGTCCATTTTGTCATCAGTTGATTCGAGGATACTTTGTTGTCCAGTGGCTAACTTTTGCCACAATGAAAGCTAACTCTATACGCAGTTTCTTCAATGCCCATATTTTCTCTGAAGTAGATTGGTACTGCCAGGAGCCGACATGTCTCATAGTCATAACAAAAAAGAAAATTTTTCTAAGTTATTAAAACATTTTAAATGCCATATTCTGTAGTTCTCTGAAGGGTTTGAAGATGACCTATCTAAAATATATCTGCTCAATTTTTAAAACATATCTAATATGACTACAAGTTCTATTGTAATGTCTAACTACTAACTATCATTTCTTTATATCCTAATGGTAATAATAACATTCAAGGATCAGAAAATTGCATTGTTAAATGAATGGTATAAGTACAATTAGAAATATACATATAACATTTTCTAACAATATCAATTTCAATATATATATAATTTGTATACAATATAAAACAATCCAATCCAATGTAAAGTATTTAAAACTAGTAATTGTCTTTTTCTTCTTCTTTCTTTCTCTTTTTTTTAAAACAAGAACCTTAAATCTAATCTGCTTAGCCTTTTTCTTAACCCTTGACAACAACTTGTAACCAACCCCCTAAACAATGAAAATTATCCCAGACCCCAAACCCATTAAAAAGACCAAAAAACCACCCACCCCACACCACCTCTTTGGGAATGTGGGCGTCGTATTCTTAAAATTGCTTCCTGCTGGGAATGGGCGAAGTTATCTTTATCCTGAAAGAAAAATTTTAGGTTAATTGTCAAATTCTAGGAAAGGTAACTATATCCAATTGTCAAATTCTAGGAAAGGTAACTATATCCAATTGTCAAATTCTAGGAAAGGTAACTATATCCTTCATTAAACATTCTGTGTATAATGCCAAAGTTCAGGTTTTATCTCAAGTCCTTATTCAAGTAGTCTTTGAGACTGGATCATCTCAGCTAGTCATCTCAAAATTGCTCTGAGCACCTTGTAGTTCAAAGCTGATCTGTAGATGATGTTTGTCAGCTTAGTGATGTTATTATTGTCCACGTGGAATTGTTGTTGTTGTGGGGCCCCAACTTCTTCCTGGAGACTTCAGTTGATGTTAGGCCTGGCCGTGAATTCCTGCAGAAAACTGATAAGAGACTCGAACACAAAGACATATATATGCAGCTAATTGAAGCCTTTTTTTTAGAATTAATCAGTACTCTATATGACCATTCATATCTTAGCAAAGTTTAAAATGTATATATACAGATATATATCTATATATATTAATCTTGTAAGTTTTGATATAAAATTTATACTTTAAGAAAAGTTTAAAGAATCAGAATAGAATCAAAGAGTTGAGATTAGTAATAGAATAGTCCCTTAATTAATTTGGCTTTTCTCCTGTCTCATAGCAGAAGATGGCTCTTTTATTCTGGCATGATACAGGGAGTTTGCATTTTCCTTTTAACAACATGCTTGAGTTTAAAGAAGGAGAGAGCCATTCTCCAACTCCAAAGTCAGCTTTAAATTTTAATTGGACTGGGACTATTAGAAGACCAATAGTGTTAAATCTTTAGAGAAAAGCAGAAACAAACATTTAGGAAGACATAAATTTTTTTAGATAATATATACCCATACGCCATTTCACTCTGCTTCCTGGGATAGATGATTTGTCCCTTTTCTTCAGTTGTCTTATTTGTCCAGTGTTCTTCAGATTCCTTAACCTTCATTCTCCTAAAAGACAAAAACAAAAACCTTTCCCCAAGACTAATTTTGGGGATGTTCCTTTTTGGCAAGTTATTATCTGATTAAATGAAAAGACATGTGTTACTGGTATAAGTTAGTTTAAATTGGATGTTCATGTTGGTTTAATTAAGAAACCTAATTAAGAGGTTTCTCTTGTTCAAATCGAACCTTTATCAATTTTGATGGTACCCACAACTTATCTTCTCCTGTAGAAACAAAAGCAAAACCTCGTCCCCAATGTAACACATACCCTGGTTTCCATTCTGAGGTCAGCACATCCTTAAAATATATAGGCTGATTTAATTCTGTAGTTTTTTCTATTATCCAATGTCTCTCTGCAGCTGTTGTTCCTTTCTCATTGGCATTAAGAAAATTCAAAGTTAATAGAGCATTATGCAGTCTATTTCTGGGGGTTTTTGTTGCCCCTTTCTGTTTATTTAGCATATCCTTTAGAGTTCTGTTTGATCTTTCTATAACTGCTTGACCTGTAGGATTATGTGGTATGCCTGTAATATGCTTTATATTGTAATAAGCAAAAAACTGTTTCATTTTAACAGAGACATATGATGGAGCATTGTCAGTTTTGATTTGTGCAGGTATACCCATGATGGCCATAACTTCTAGCAAATGAGTGATTACAGAATCAGCTTTTTCAGAACTCAAAGCAGTTGCCCACTGAAATCCTGAATAAGTATCGATAGTGTGGTGTACATATTTCAGTTTTCCAAATTCTGCAAAGTGAAACACGTCCATCTGCCAGATTTCATTCCTTTGAGTACCCTTTGGGTTACATCCTGCTGGTAATGGTGTTTGATTGTAGAAGGAACAAGTAGGACATTTCTTTACTATTTCTTTGGCTTGTTGCCAGGTTATGGAAAAATCCTTTTTTAAACCTTTACTATTGACATGATGTTTTTATGACATTCTGAGGCCTCCAGCACATTTCCTATTAATAACTTATCAATCTCATCATTGCCTTGTGCTAGAGGGCCTGGCAGACCAGTATGGGATCGAATGTGAGTTATATATAAAGGATGACTCCTTTTCCTGATTGTATCTTGTAATTGAATAAATAACGAAGTTAATTCTGAAGCATCAGGGATAAATTCTGCAGTCTCAATATGTAATACTACTCTTTCAGCATACTGAGAGTCAGTTACTATGTTGAGAGGTTCTAAAAAATCCATTAATACCAACAGAATAGCATATAATTCTGATTTTTGAACTGAATTATAAGGACTTTGAACCACTTTACTTAAATTTTCTGATTTGTAACCTGCCTTTCCTTGTTTGTTGGCATCTGTATAAAATGTACGAACTCCAGATATGGGCTTTACCCGTACAATTCGAGGCAAGATCCAATCAGCTCTCTTTATAAGATCAATTCTATCGCTTTTGGGATATTTGCTGTTAATTTCTCCCAAAAATTACTGCAAGCTCTTTGCCAAGGTTCACTTTCTGTCCATAATTTTTCAATGTCCTCCTTAGTTAAAGGTACGACAATTTCTGCTGGGTCTATTCCTGCTAATTGACGAAGTCTCAATTTTCCTTTCCAAATCAAGTCAGAGATTTTTTCCACATAAGTTTTTAATTTTTTGTTTGGTTTATTTGGTAAAAATATCCACTCTAATATAATATCTTCCCTCTGCATTAATATTCCTGTAGGAGAATGCCTAGAAGGTAAAATAACCAAAATGCAATCCAGCTTTGGATCAATACGATCGATATGCCCTTCATGTACTTTCTTTTCTACCAAGGCCAATTCTTTCTCAGCTTCAGGTAATAACTCTCTTGGACTATTTAGGTCCTTGTCACCTTCTAAGGTTTTGAACAAATTATGCAGTTCATCATTTTTTACCCCAACAATAGTTCGTAGATGAGAAATATTTCCAAATAATCTTTGAAAGTCATTAAGAGTCTGTAGTCTATCTCTCCTAATTTGCACCTTTTGGGGTCTAATTTTTTGTAGCTCTATTTTATATCCTAAATAATTAATAGAATCTCCTCTTTGTATCTTTTCAGGAGCAATTTGTAATCCCCAGCAAGGCAAAATTTTCTTTACGTCTTCAAACATTCTTTCTAAAGTATCTGCATTTGAGTCAGCTAGTAAAATATCATCCATATAATGATAAATTATAGATTTAGGAAATTTTTTACATATCACTTCCAATGGCTGTTGTACAAAATATTGGCACAGAGTTGGGCTATTCAACATTCCCTGTGGGAGGACCCTCCATTGAAATCTTTTAACCGGTTGAGAATTATTATAAGTAGGCACTGTGAAAGCAAATCTTTCTCTGTCTTTTTCTTGTAACGGTATTGAAAAGAAACAGTCTTTTAAATCAATAACTATGAGAGGCCATCCTTTTGGTAACAGAGTAGGCAGAGGAATTCCAGATTGTAGAGAGCCCATTGGCTGAATTACTTTGTTAATTGCTCTAAGGTCTGTTACCATTCTCCATTTACCAGATTTCTTTTTAATAACAAATACAGGAGAATTCCAAGGGCTGGTTGATTCCTCAATATGCTGAGCATTTAACTGTTCTTCTACCAGCTCTTCTAAAGCCTGGAGTTTCTCTGTTGTTAAAGGCCATTGCTGGACCCATACAGGCTTGTCTATTAACCATTTTAAAGGTAGAGCTGTTGGTGTCTTTGGAAGATCATCAGTTGTTGTGCCCTGTTCTTGTATAATATGGATGGCTGGTGACCACTCAGAATAATGCCTTCTAATATTTCTCTCAGAAACATGTGCTAATTTATGATTTGCTTCTGAGATTGGAGGGATGTTAATCTGAGTATTCCATTGTTGCAACAAGTCTCGACCCCACAAGTTCATAGCTATGTTAGCTACATATGGTTTCAATTTTCCTCTCTGTCCTTCTGGACCTATACACTCGAGCCATCTTGCACTCTGTTTCACCTGAGATAATGTCCCAATTCCTAACAGTTGAACATTTACCTCCTGAAGAGGCCAAGTTGGATGCCAAAATTCTGGTGCAATTATGGTAATGTCCGCACCTGTGTCTACCAGACCAGACAACAAAACACCATTTATTTTTATCGATAATTTTGGTCTTTGTTCATTAATAAAAGTTTGCCAAAAAATTTTCTTTATATTTGCTCCTGAATTTTCTATTCTGTCTGTTTCATCATCCTGACCAGCATGACTTATTCCAATAGGCATTTGGTTATTTAATTGCTCTGGGTAGGGGTTTCCTCTACGACTGCAGGAAAGGTTTGAACTGGATTTGCTATTGGGGCCTGCATGAGGCCCCTCTGGGAGTTTCCCGAAGACTGAGGCAAAGGATTACCCTGTCTGTCCCTTGTTGATCTACATTCGTTGGTCCAGTGTTTTCCCTTACCACACCTTCTGCATACTCCAGAAGGAAGGGGCTTTCTGTTGCCATTGTTCCTTGAAGAAACATTGTTTCTAGGAATGACCTGTTTACAGTCCCTTTTCAAATGTCCTTGCTTTCCACATCCAAAACATCTAACATTCCTCAAACCTTTTGAAATTGCTTCTCCTACCCATGTATCATCATGCTCATGTGATTCAACATTAACTGTATCTCTAATCCAATCTTCCAAAGGTGCAGATCTTGCCTTTAACGGCCTGATTATTGTTTTGCATGCTGCATTCGCATTCTCAAAGGCCAAAGATTCAATTATTATCTTACTAGCTTCTGAATCCGGGACCATTCTCTTTACTGCTGAAGCCAGTCTTTGTAAAAAATCTGTGAAAGATTCTTTTGGGCCTTGTACAACCTTTGTAAATGACTCAGTTTTTTTTCCTGGTTCCTCAACTCTGTCCCATGCATTCAAGGCTGCTGTTCGACATAAAATTAGGGTTTGGACATCATATAAACATTGTGTTTGTGCTGAAGCATATTGACCTTCTCCAATAAGCTGATCCTGGCAGACTTGTATTCCTTTATCCCTCCACTGCTTTTCTATGTTTTTAGCTTCGTCCTTGAACCAAGTTAGCCACTGAAGCCTTTGACTGGGTTCAAGAACACCTTGTGCCAGCTCCCGCCAGTCCTGTGGTACAATCCTATTATATGTTGACCAAGAGTTTAACATTTGCTTTACATATGGGGAATGCATACCATAAGATACTATTGCCTCCTTAAACCTTCGTAAATCTATCATATCAATTGGAGCCCAAATATTTTGTGTAGTCATTTGATCAGGCGACTGCTGTACGGTTACTGGACAAACTAAGGGTGACTGTGTGAAAACAGGCTTTCTTTCTGTAACCCTATGATCCAATCTTGAAGCAGCTTCACTGTTAGTTTCTTCTGTCTGAGTTTTTACAGGTTTAATAGGTTTTTCTAAAGCTGTCATCCTGGCACTTAAATTGACTATCTTTTTAAATAGTAAAATGAGGATAAACATAGTAATAAAATGCATAATTCGATCAACAGTAATCTTCTCATATAGCTGTTCCATTGTCAGACTGTCTAAAATTAAAAACAAATTTTCTTCCAATGTACACAGAAAACCCATTTTTTTTTTAATGTGGAAAAAAATTTTTTTTTCTTTTAAATAGTTTCCTTTAAAATATCTGATATGTTAAGTGACTTACCAAGTCCTTGTAGAACAGTACCAATCCGAGGGAATTTCAAACAGCCACCTAGTGTCCGAGGTGCGAGTCCAGAGAGAGAGAGAAGAGAGAGAGAGAGCAAGCAAGCGTAGCCACAAGTTCTGCCTAAGAGCTTGAATCCAGCCACGTGTTCCCGCTTGAGCCTAGTCAAGCCTTGGCTCTGGCTACCTTAAGCTCCAACCACGTGCGTTGGTTTTACAGGCAGGGGCCCTGTTCGGCAGGGCAGGCCTGAGTTGTTTGTAGCACTGGCTTTAAGCAAGTAGCTCAAGGTTAGTCCGGCCTGAGGCCAAGCCGACCTGGGCCCGGGCTAGGGAGCTGGCCGCCCTGGCGGGAAACCAGACCTGCCGGCCGCCCTGGCGGGAACCCGGACCTGCCGCCAAGCCACTCCCGCCACCAAGTCCCGCCAGTCCCAGAGCCCACTTATAAAATAAACACACAAACTCTTACATTATTTAAACTGCTTGGCCATTAGCTCAGGCCTGTTATTGTCTAGCTCTTACTCTTATATTTAGCCCATTTCTATTAATCTTTACTTTGCCACATGGCTCATGGCTTACTGGTACCTTACATCTTCCTTGTCCTGATGGCGGCTGGCAGTGTCTCCCTCTCTGCCTTCCACTTCCCAGAATTCTTTTCCTTGTCCCGCCTATACTTCCTGCCTAGCCAATGGCCAATCAGTGATTTGTTTACTGACCAATCAGCAACACACTTGACATACAGACCATCCCACAGCACTTCCCCTTCTCTTTTCTTAAAAAGGAAGGTTTTAACTTTAACATAGTAAAATTACATATAACAAAACAATTATCAAGCAAGAATTACAGTTACAATATTAAAGAAGAGATCCTATCTATCTTATATTTGTAAGTTTAAGGTTTTATATCTAACTTATCTTTTATTATAACTAAGGAAAATTGTAAGTATCTAGTCTTTAACCACATCAAAGACCTCAGAAGGATATACTACTACCTGAGAAATGGAGAAGGATATAAGCAACTTTTAGGAGTCTTGTAGGGTAGACAGAGACAGCTGGCAGCCTGGACAGTCATTCAAAGTTCTCTTGTAAAGTTGGGGCATCTGTCTTCAGCCCATAGGCCTAGAGTCTCTTATTCATTTTTCTCTGTGTCCTGTAGAATGTCTGGCAGTTTTCTCTGCAAAGCAGGAACCTGAAGGACCATTTTGTCAAGCAAAGTTCAGTGGTCACTTTTGTATGGGTCCTGCATGTCCAGTTGATCAGACAGTCCAGGCAAGAACAGTTTCTTGCCCAAATGGCTATTTTTGTCAAGGTGAAGATAAACTCCGTATGGAGTGTCTTCGATGCCCATCCTCCTCTCTGAAGTAAATCGGTGTTGTCAGGAGCAGACATGTCTCACTGTCCAAAAAGTCTAAATTTTTAAAACATTTTAAATGCCATATTCTGTAGGTCTTTGAAGTGTTTGAAGACTACCTATCTATCTGAAATATATCTATGTATACCTAGAAGACTTAACTAACATGGCTACAAATATGATTATCATAGATAACTATTAATCTGTTTTTTAATTATCCATTACAATTTTAAATGAGTTACATAAACATAATACCTCAAACAAGAATAGAAATATATATATACAGTATAACAAAATTAAGTTTAAATTTGTATCAATAAACTAAAATCTATAGCAATGTAAAACATTTTAAACAAGTTGTTACTCTTTAAAAGTAGGTTCATTAATCTACCCTTTCATCCTATCATATCTAAACTATCCCCCTTTTTGTTTTAGAAAGAGATTGTATTTATAATCAACCTGATTTAAATAAAAATATTGTTTTTTCTCTGTCCCACATCAGAGGGCTCTTCTGATTTGGGACATAAGAATCTCTTAACCATTTTTTTTTTGAGCAATATGTCTGGGTTTAGAGGGGGAGTGAGCCAATTCCATCTCTAAAGCCAGCTTGGTATATTTGGGAATTTGGGTGTAGCTTCTCTTACTACTTCCTGCTGGAGGGGGGCGCTGTATCTTATGGGGACACGAAGAAAATTTTAGGATCATGGAGTAGTCCATGAGGCTGTATCGTCTGAGCCAGTTGCCTTGGAACCATTCTGGATGTTGAGTCATCTGGGCCATGGTGTCATTGGAGACCTTTCAGGGGGTCTTGGCTGGTCAAACCTGATGTATCTTAATCTGGAACAAATCCATAGTCTCTGGCTTTCTGTGGAAACAAGAGCAGAGACTCTTTTCCAAAGCAACATATCCTTATATCCAAATTTTGAAGTCAAGGTACCTTTAAAATATACATTTTGGCATAACTCAACAGCTTTTACAATCAAATGTTTTTCTGCAGTTACGAATATCAAAGAGAACGTAATCCAGATTCTCTGTGTGGTAGTCATCTTTACGTGGCTTTTTTTTTATATTAGCTTGAGCCTATTCCTTTTAAACTGCAGCCTTCTAAGCCTGAAACGGTGCAGTGGCTGCTGGCTCCGCCCACTTCAGCTTCCCAACATGGCGGCGGTCTGCTTTCCGCCAGCTCTGGGAGCCATAACTCTCAGAAATAGTGGGTCTACACTTTTACCAAAGTAGCGTGTAGCCCAGAAACCTCTTTTTTTTGTTTTGTACTAGCAAAGGCTAAATCCACCACATAGCTTAATGTGTTACTTGCAGAGGCCTCATTCCTACCATACTGCAGGTCGAGAGTGCACACTAGGAACCCGCCAGTAGCTCAAACCGGCAGCTGCCGCTCATTTGAGAGAGACAATTAGGAAGCTGTTTTTAGTTCCGTTTTAGAATCTTTTTTCTAAGTTTTTAGGTGGAAACACTTGCCCCACGTTGGGCGCCAAATGTAGATGTAACCAACCGTCTTATTAAATAAGAAACACAGAGCCGATTCAGAGAAGAAAGCCAAGAGGTCAGAACTAAGAGCCTTACCCTTCCTGCTTCAGCTATCCTGCTTCAGCCAAGAGAGCTCTCCGAAAAAGAGACCTACTTCCTGTGTGTACGTCTTTAAATACTCTAGATGTTCTGCCTTCTCATTGGTTGTAAACTAAACACGTGACTGCCTTGTCATTGCCTGTATGTACCGCCCTCCAGGTCCTTAAAGGCGTGCGCCACCACAGCCACGCACTTGCTATGGCTCTATAACTCTGAACCCCAGGCAACTTTATTTATTAACATACAACTAAAATCACATTTCAGTACAAGTAAAATACCACCACAGGAGCTACTGTTCTTGTCAGTTTCCTAAGCAGAGTTGAACTAGATATGGCCCGTGTGTAGGAAGCACAATTCTTTTGTTCTGAGCAAGCTCACTGTTCTGGCCCTATAGGAAACACAGTAGAGTAGAAGAGTGCTCTTTTCTCTAATGCAGAGTGTGTTTCTTGTAAGGCGAGCTAGCGTTTGTTTCCCAGTCCTAAATGGAGTTGAATCACATGCAGTTTCTGGTCCTACGAGCAAGATTTGTTTTATGGTAAGAAGAGTCACTATTGCGCTGCAATTGCCATACACAGGACAAATAGCACTGGTGTCTGTTCCCAGCAAGTACAGTGTATTGGACTGAAGAGGATCTACTGTTCTTGTCAGGTACCTAAGCAGAATTGAACTAGATATGATCCGTGTGAGTAGGAAGCACAGTTCTTTTGTTCTGAGCAAGCTCACTGTTTGGACCCCATAGGATACACAGTAGAGTAGAAGATTGCTCTTTTCTCAAAAGCAGAGTGTGTTTCTTGTAAGGCGAGCTAGCTTTTCTTTCCCAGTCCTAAATGGAGTTGAATCACATGCAGTTTCTGGTCCTACGAGCAAGAGTTGTTTTCTGGTAAGGAAAGTCACTATTGTGCTCCCATTGCCATAAAGAGTGCAAATAGCACTCGCGTCTGTTCCCAGCAAGTACAGTGTATCGGACTGAAGAGGAGCTACTGTTCTTGTTAGTTTCCTAAGCAGAGTTGAACTAGATATGGCCCGTGTGTATAGGAAACACAGTTCTTATGTTCTGAGCAAGCTCACTGTTCTGGCCCTATAGGAAACACAGTAGAGTAGAAGAGTGCTCTTTTCTCAAAAGCAGAGTGTGTTTCTTGTAAGGCCAGCTAGCGTTTGTTTCCTAGTCCTAAATGGAGTTGAATCACATGCAGTTTCAGGTCCTACGAACAAGAGTTGTTTTCTGGTAAGGAAAGTCACATTGCGCTCCCATTGCCATACACAGTGCAAATAGCACTCGCTTCTGTTCCCAGCAAGTACAGTGTATTGTACTGAATAGGTGCTACTGTTCTTGTCAGTTTCCTAAGCAGAGTTGAACTAGATATGATCCGTGTTTGTAGGAAGCACAGTTCTTTTGTTCTTTGCAAGCTCACTGTTTGGACCCCATAGGAAACACAGTAGAGTAGAAGAGTGCTCTTTTCTCTAAAGCAGGGTGTGTTTCTTGTAACGCGAGCTAGCATTTGTTTCGCAGTCCTAAATGGAGTTGAATCCCATGCAGTTTCTGGTACTACGAGCAAGAGTTGTTTTCTGGAAAGAAGAGTCACTATTGCCCTGCCATTGCCATACACAGGACAAATAGCACTGGCGTCTGTTCGCAGCAAGTACAGTGTATTGGGCTGAAGAAGATCTATTGTTCTTGTCAGGTTCCTAAGCAGACTTGAACTAGATATGGCCGTGTGTGTAGGAAGCACAGTTTTTTTGTTCTCAGCAAGCTCACTGTTCGGATCCCATAGCAAACACAGTAGAGTAGAAGAGTGTTTATTTCTCAAAAACAGAGTGTGTTTCTTTTAAGGCGAGCTAGAGTTTGTTTCCTAGTCCTAAATGGAGTGGAATCACATGCAGTGTCTGGTCCTACGAGCAAGAGTTGTTTTCCGGTAAGGAAAGTCACTATTGCGCTCCCATTGACATACCCAGTGCAAATAGCACTCGCGTCTGTTCCCAGCAAGTACAGTGTATTGGACTGAAGAGGAGCTACTGTTCTTGTCAGTTTCCTAAGCAGAGTTGAACTATATGGCCCGTGTGTGTAGGAAGCACAGTTCTTTTTTTCTGAGCAAGCTCATTGTTCTGGCCCTATAGGAAACACAGTAGAGTAGAAAAGTGCTCTTTTCTCTAAAGCAGAGTGTGTTTCTCGTAAGGCGAGCTAGCGTTTGTTTCCCAATCCTAAATGGAGTTGAATCACATGCAGTTCCTGGTCCTACGAGCAAGAGTTGTTTTATGGTAAGAATAGTCACTATTGCGCTGCCTTTGCCATACACAGGACAAATAGCACTGGCGTCTGTTCCCAGCAAGTACAGTGTATTGGACTGAAGAGGATCTCCTGTTCTTGTCAGGTTTCTAATCAGAATTGAACTAGATATGGCCGTGTGTGTACGAAGCACAGTTCTTTTGTTCTGAGCAAGCTCACTGTTCTGGCCCTACAGGAAACACAGTAGAGTAGAAGAGTGCTCTTTTCTCAAAAGCAGAGTGTGTTTCTTGTAAGGCGAGCTAGTGTTTGTTTCCCAGTCGTAAATGGAGTTGAATCACATGCAGTTTCTGGTCCTACGAGCAAGAGTTGTTTTATGGTAAGAAGAGTCACTATTGCCCTGCCATTGCCATACACAGGACAAATAGCACTGGCGTCTTTTCCCAGCAAGTACAGTGTATTGGACTGAAGAGGATCTACTGTTTATGTCAGGTTTATAAGCGGAATTGAACTAGATATGGCCGTGTGTGTAGGAAGCCCAGTTGTTTTGTTCTGAGCAAGCTCACTGTGGACCCCATAGGAAACCCAGTAGAGTAGAAGAGTGCTCTTTTCTCAAAAGCAGAGTGTGTTTCTTGTAAGGCGAGCTAGCGTTTGTTTCCCAGTCCTAAATGGAGTTGAATCACATGCAGTTTCTGGTCCTACGAACAAGAGTTGTTTTCTGTTAATGAAAGTCACATTGCGCTCCCATTGCCATACACAGTGCAAATAGCACACGCGTATGTTCCCAGCAAGTACAGTGTATTGGACTGAATAGGTGCTACTGTTCTTGTCAGTTTCCTAAGCAGAGTTGTACTACATATGGTCCATGTGTGTAGGAAGCACAGTTCTTTTGTTCTGAGCAAGCTCACTGTTTGGAACGAATAGGAAACACAGTAGAGTAGAAGAGTGCTCTTTTCTCTAAAGCAGAGTGTGTTTCTTGTAAGGCGAGCTAGTGTTTGTTTCCCAGTCCTAAATGGAGTTGAATCACATGCAGTTTCTGGTCCTACGAGCAAGAGATGTTTTCTGGTAAGGAAAGTCACTATTGCGCTCCCATTGCCATACACAGTGCAAATAGCTCTCCCATCTGTTCCCAGCAAGTACAGTGTATTGGACTGAATAGGAACTACTGTTCTTCTCAGTTTCCTAAGCAGAGTTGAACTAGATATAGCCCGTGTTTGTAGGAAGCACAGTTCTTATGTTCTGAGCAAGCTCACTATTCTGGCCCTATAGGAAACACAGTAGAGTAGAAGAGTGCTCTTTTCTCAAAAGCAGAGTGTGTTTTTGTAAGGCGAGCTAGCGTTCGTTTCCTAGTCCTAAATGGAGTTGAATCACATGCAGTTTCTGGTCCTACGAACAAGAGTTGTTTTCTGGTAAGGAAAGTCACTATTGTGCTCCCATTGACCTACACAAGGCAAATAGCACTCGCGTCTTTTCCCAGCAAGTACAGTGTATTGGACTGAATAGGAGCTACTGTTCTTGTCAGTTTCCTAAGCAGAGTTGAACTAGATATGGTCCGTGTGTGTAGGAAGAGCAGTTCTTTTGTTCTGAGCAAGCTCACTGTTTGGACCCAATAAGAAACACAGTAGAGTAGAAGAGTGCTCTTTTCTCTAAAGCAGAGTGTATTTCTTGTAATGCGAGCTAGCGTTTGTCTCCCAGTCCTAAATGGAGTGGAATCACATGCAGTTTCTGGTGTACAAGCCAGAGTTGCTTTCTGG
Source organism: Peromyscus eremicus (assembly GCF_949786415.1). Lineage (NCBI taxonomy): Eukaryota > Metazoa > Chordata > Mammalia > Rodentia > Cricetidae > Peromyscus > Peromyscus eremicus. The sequence continues at coordinate 46,008 of NW_026734498.1, forward strand.
TAAGACGAGTCACTATTGTGCTCCCATTGCCATACACAATGCAAATAGCACTCGCGTCTGTTACCCGCAATTAAAGTGTATTGGACTGAGGGGAGCTACTGTTCTTGTCAGTTTCCTAAGTGGAGTTGAACTAGATATGGTCCGTGTGTGTAGGAAGCACAGTTCTTTTGTTCTGAGCAAGCTCACTGTTCGGATTCCATAGGAAACACAGTAGAGTAGAAGAGTGCTCTTTTCTCAAAAGCAGAGTGCGTTTCATGTAAGGCGAGCTAGCATTTGTTTCCCAGTCCTAAATGGAGTTGAATCACATGCAGTTTCTGGTCCTATGAGCAAGAGTTGTTTTCTGGTAAGGAAAGTCACTATTGTGTTCCCATTGCCATACACAGTGCAAATAGCACTCGCGTCTCTTCACAGCAAGTACAGTGTATCGGACTGAAGAGGAGCTACTGTTCTTGTCAGTTTCCTAAGCAGAGTTGAACTAGCTATGGCCCGTGTGTAGGAAGCACAATTCTTTTGTTCTGAGCAAGCTCACTGTTCTGGCCCTATAGGAAACACAGTAGAGAAAAAGAGTGCTCTTTTCTCTAATGAAGAGTATGTTTCTTGTAAGGCGAGCTAGCGTTTGTTTCCCAGTCTAAATGGAGTTGAATCCCATGCAGTTTCTGGTACTACGAGTAAGAGTTGTTTTCTGGTAAGAAGAGTCACTATTGCGCTGCCATTGCCATACACAGGACAAATAGCACTGGCGTCTGTTCGCAGCAAGTACAGTGTATTGGGCTGAAGAGGATCTACTGTTCTTGTCAGGTTCCTAAGCAGACTTGAACTAGATATGGCCATGTGTGTAGGAAGCACAGTTTTTTTGTTCTGAGCAAGCTCACTGTTCAGACCTCATAGGAAACACAGTAGAGTAGAAGAGTGTTTATTTCTCAAAAGCAGAGTGTGTTTCTTTTAAGGTGAGCTAGCGTTTGTTTCCCATTCCTAAATGGAGTGGAATCACATGCAGTTTCTGGTCCTACGAGCAAGAGTTGTTTTCTGGTAAGAAGAGTCACTATTGCTCTCCAAATGCCATACACAGTGAAAATAGCACTCGCGTCTGTTCCCAGCAAGTACATTATATTGGACTGAATAGGAGATATTGTTCTTATCAGTTTCCTAAGCAGAGTTGAACTAGATATGGTCCATGTGTGTAGGAAGCACAGTTCTTATGTTCTGAGCAAGCTCACTCTTCTGGCCCTATAGGAAACACAGTAGAGTAAATGAGTGCTCTTTTCTCTAAAGCAGAATGTGTTTCTTGTAAGGCGAGCTAGTGTTCGTTTCCTAGTCCTAAATGGAGTTGAATCACATGCAGTTTCTGGTCCTACGAACAAGAGTTGTTTTCTGGTAGGAAAGTCACTATTGCGCTCTTATTGCCATACACAGTGCAAATAGCACTCGCGTCTGTTCCCAGCAAGTACAGTGTATTTTACTGAAGAGGAGCTACTGTTCTTGTCAGTTTCCTAAGCAGAGTTGAACTGGATATGGTCCATGTGTGTAGGAAGCACAGTTCTTTTGTTCTGAGCAAGCTCACTGTTTGGACCCCATAGGAAACACAGTAGAGTAGAAGAGTGCTCTTTTCTGAAAAGCAGAGTGTGTTTCATGTAAGGCGAGCTAGAATTTGTTTCCCAGTCCTAAATGGCGTTGAATCACATGCAGTTTGTGGTCCTACGAGCAAGAGTTGCTTTTGGCAAAGAAAGTCTCTATTGTGCTCTCATTGCCATACACAGTGCAAATAGCACTCGCGTCTGTTCCCAGCAAGTACAGTGTATTGGACTGAAGAGGAGCTACTGTTCTTGTCAGTTTCCTAAGCAGAGTTGAACTACATATGGTCCGTGTGTGTAGGAAGCACAGTTCTTTTGTTGTGAGCAAGCTCACTGTTTGGACCCCATAGGAAACACAGTAGAGTAGAAGAGTGCTCTTTTCTCTAAAGCAGAGTGTGTTTCTTGTAAGGCGACCTAGTGTTTGTTTCCCAGTCCTAAATGGAGTTGAATGACATGCAGTTTCTGGTCCTACGAGCAAGAGATGTTTTCTGGTAAGGAAAGTCACTATTGAGCTCCCAATGCCATACACAGTGCAAATAGCACTCCCGTCTGTTCCCAGCAAGTACAGTGTATTGGACTGAAGAGGAGCTACTGTTCTTGTCAGTTTCCTAAGCAGAGTTGAACTAGATATGGCCCGTGTGTCTAGGAAGCACAGTTCTTTTGTTGTGAGCAAGCTCACTGTTTGGACCCCATAGGAAACACAGTAGAGTAGAAGAGTGCTCTTTTCTCTAAAGTAGAGTGTGTTTCTTGTAAGGCGAGCTCGCGTTTGTTTCCCAGTCCTAAATGGAGTTGAGTCACAGACAGTTTTTGGTCCTGCGAGCAAGAGTTGTTTTTGGTAAGGAAAGTCACTATTGTGCTCTCATTGCCATACACAGAGCAAATAGCACTCGCGTCTGTTCCCAGCAAGTACAGTGTATTGGACTGAAGAGGAGCTACTGTTCTTGTCAGTTTCCTAAGCAGAGTTGAAGTAGATATGGTCCATGTGTGTAGGAAGCACAGTTCTTTTGTTCTGTGCAAGCTCACTGTTTGGACCCCATAGGAAACACAGTAGAGTAGAAGAGTGCCCTTTTCTCAAAAGCAGAGTGTGTTTTATGTAAGGCGAGCTAGCATTTGTTTCCCAGTCCTAAATGGCGTTGAATCACATGCAGTTTGTGTTTCTATGAGCAAGAGTTGTTTTTGGTAAGGAAAGTAACTATTGCGCTCTCATTGCCATACATATTGCTAATAGCACTCGCGTCTGTTCCCAGCAAGTACTGTGTATTGGACTGAAGAGTAGCTACTGTTCTTGTCAGTTTCCTAAGCAGAGTTGGACTACATATGATCCGGGTGTGTAGGAAGCACAGTTCTTTTGTTGTGAGCAAGCTCACTGTATGGACCCCATAGTAAACACAGTAGAGTAGAAGTGTGCTCTTTTCTCTATAGCAGAGTGTGTTTCTTGTTAGGCAAGCTAGCGTTTGTTTCCCAGTCCTAAATGGAGTTGAGTCACAGGCAGTTTTCGGTCCTATGAGCAAGAGTTGTTTTCTTGTAGGAAGAGTCACTATTGTGCTCCAAATACCATACACAGTGCAAATAGCACTCGCGTCTGTTCCCAGCAAGTACAGTGTATTTGGCTGAATAGGAGCTACTGTTCTTTTCAGTTTCCTAAGCAGAGTTTAACTAGATATGTCCCGTGTGTAGGCAGCACAGTTCTTTTGTTCTGAGCAAGCTCACTGTTTGGACCCCATAGTAAAAACAGTAGAGTAGAAGAGTGCTCTTTTCTCTAAAGCAGAGTGTGTTTCTTGTAAGGCGAGCTAGCGTTTGTTTCCCAGTCCTAAATGGAGTTGAATCACATGCAGTTTCTGGTCCTACGAGCAAGAGTTGTTTTATGGTAAGAAGAGTCACTATTGCGCTGCCATTGCCATACACAGGACAAATAGCACTGGCCTCTGTTCCCAGCAAGTACAGTGTATTGGACTGAAGAGGATCTACTGTTCTTGTCAGGTTCCTAAGCAGAATTGAACTAGATATGGCCGTGTGTAGGAAGCACAGTTCTTTGGTTCTGAGCAAGCTCACTGTTCGGACCCCATAGGAAACATAGCAGAGTAGAAGAGTGCTCTTTTCTCAAAAGCAGAGTGTGTTTCTTGTAAGGTGAGCTAGCGTTTGTTTCCCAGTCTTAAATGGAGTTGAGTCACAGAAAGTTTTTGGTCCCACGAGCAAGAGTTGTTTTCTGGTAAGAAGAGTCACTATTGCGCTCCCATTGCCATACACAGTGCAAATAGCACTCGCGTCTGTTCCCAGCAAGTACATTGTATTGGACTGAATAGGAGCTACTGTTCTTGTCAGTTTCCTAAGCAGAGTTGAACTAGATATGGTCCATGTGTGTAGGAAGCACAGTTCTTTTGTTCTGAGCAAGCTCACTGTTTGGACCCCATAGGAAACACAGTAGAGTAGAAGAGTTCTCTTTTCTCTAAAGCATAGTGTGTTTCTTGTAAGGCGAGCTAGAGTTTGCTTCCCAGTCCTAAATGGAGTGGAATCACATGCAGTTTCTGGTCCTACGAGCAAGAGTTGTTTTATGGTAAGAATAGTCACTATTGCGCTGCCATTGCCATACACAGGACAAATAGCACTGGCGTCTGTTCCCAGCAAGTACAGTGTATTGGACTGAAGAGGAGCTACTGTTCTTGTCAGGTTCCTAAGCAGAATTGAACTAGGTATGGCCGTGTGTGTAGGAAGCACAGTTCTTTTTTTCTGAGCAAGCTCACTGTTCAGACTCCATAGGAAACACAGTAGAGTAGAAGAGTGCTCTTTTCTCAAAAGCAGAGTGTGTTTCTTGTAAGGCGAGATAGCGTTTGTTTCCCAGTCCTAAATGGAGTTGAATGACATGCAGTTTCTGGTCCTACGAGCAAGAGTTGTTTTCTGGTAAGGAAAGTCACTATTGCACTCCCATTGCCATACACAGTGCAAATAGCACTCGCGTCTGTTTAGCAAGTACAGTGTATCGGACTGAAGAGGATCTACTGCTCTTGTCAGTTTCCTAAGCAGAGTTGAACTAGATAAGGCCCGTGTGTGTAGGAAGCAGAGTTCTTATGTTCTGAGCAAGCTCACTGTTCTGGCCCTATAGGAAACACAGTAGAGTAGAAGAGTGCTCTTTTCTCAAAAGCAGAGTGTGTTTCTTGTAAGGCAAGCTAGTGTTTGTTTCCCAGTCCTAAATGGATTTGAATCACATGCAGTTCCTGGTCCTACGAACAAGAGTTGTTTTCTGGTAAGAAAAGTCACTATTGTGCTCTCATTGCCATACACAGGGCAAATAGCACTCGCGTATTTTCCCAGCAAGTTCACTGTATTGGACTGAATAGGAGCTACTGTTCTTGTCAGTTTCCTAATCAGAGTTGAACTACATATGGTCCTTGTGTGTAGGAAGCACAGTTCTTTTGTTCTGAGTAAGCTCACTGTTTGGACCCCATAGGAAACACAGTAGAGTAGAAGAGTACTCTTTTCTCAAAAGCAGAGTGTGTTTCTTGTAAGGCGAGCTAGCGTTATTTTCACAGTACTAAATGGAGTGGAATCACATGCAGTTTCTGGTCCTACGAGCAATAGTTGTTTTATGGTAAGACTAGTCACTATTGCGCTGCCATTGCCATACACAGGACAAACAGCACTGGCTTCTGTTCCCAGCAAGTACAGTGTATTGGACTGAAGAGGATCTACTGTTCTTGTCAGGTTCCTAAGCATAATTGAACTAGATATGGCCGTGTGTGTAGGAATCACAGTTCTTTTGTTCTGAGCAAGCTCACTGTTCGGTCCCCATAGGAAACACAGCAGAGTAGAAGAGTGCTCTTTTCTCAAAAGCAGAGTGTGTTTCCAGTAAGGCGAGCTAGCGTTTGTTTCCTAGTCCTAAATGGAGTTGAATCACATGCAGTTTCTGGTCCTACGAACAAGAGTTGTTTTCTGGTAAGGAAAGTCACATTGCGCTCCAATTGCCATTCACAGTGCAAATAGCACTCGCGTCTGTTCCCAGCAAGTACAGTGTATCGGAATGAAGAGGAGCTACTGTTCTTGTCAGTTTCTTAAGCAGAGTTGAACTAGATATAGCCCGTGTGTGTAGGAAGCACAGTTCTTTTGTTCTGAGCAAACTCACTGTTTGGACCCCATAGGAAACACAGTAGAGTAGAAGAGTGCTCTTTCCTCTAAAGCAGAGTGTGTTTCTTGTAAGGCGAGCTAGCGTTTGTTTCCCAGTCCTAAATGGAGTTGAGTCACAGAAAGTTTTTGGTCCCACGAGCAAGAGTTGTTTTCTGGTAAGAAGAGTCACTATTGTGCTCCCATTGCCATACACAGTGCAAATAGCACTCGCGTCTGTTCCCAGCAAGTACATTGTATTGGACTGAATAGGAGCTACTGTTCTTGTCAGTTTCCTAAGCAGAGTTGAACTAGATATGGTCCATGTGTGTAGGAAGCACAGTTCTTTTCTTCAGAGCAAGCTCACTGTTTGGACCCCATAGGAAACACAGTAGAGTAGAAGAGTGCTCTTTTCTCAAAAGCATAGTGTGTTTCTTGTAAGGCGAGCTAGAGTTTGCTTCCCAGTCCTAAATGGAGTGGAATCACATGCAGTTTCTGGTCCTACGAGCAAGAGTTGTTTTATGGTAAGAATAGTCACTATTGCGCTGCCTTTGCCATACACAGGACAAATAGCACTGGCGTCTGTTCCCAGCAAGTACAGTGTATTGGACTGAAGAGGAGCTACTGTTCTTGTCAGGTTCCTAAGCAGAATTGAACTAGGTATGGCCGTGTGTGTAGGAAGCACAGTTCTTTTTTTCTGAGGAAGCTCACTGTTCAGACTCCATAGGAAACACAGTAGAGTAGAAGAGTGCTCTTTTCTCAAAAGCAGAGTGTGTTTCTTGTAAGGCGAGCTAGCGTTTGTTTCCCAGTCCTAAATGGAGTTGAATGACATGCAGTTTCTGGTCCTACGAGCAAGAGTTGTTTTCTGGTAAGGAAAGTCACTATTGCACTCCCATTGCCATACACAGTGCAAATAGCACTCGCGTCTGTTTAGCAAGTACAGTGTATCGGACTGAAGAGGATCTACTGTTCTTGTCAGTTTCCTAAGCAGAGTTGAACTAGATAAGGCCCGTGTGTGTAGGAAGCAGAGTTCTTATGTTCTGAGCAAGCTCACTGTTCTGGCCCTATAGGAAACACAGTAGAGTAGAAGAGTGCTCTTTTTTCAAAAGCAGAGTGTGTTTCTTGTAAGGCAAGCTAGTGTTTGTTTCCCAGTCCTAAATGGATTTGAATCACATGCAGTTCCTGGTCCTACGAACAAGAGTTGTTTTCTGGTAAGAAAAGTCACTATTGCGCTCCCATTGCCATACACAGGGCAAATAGCACTCGCGTATTTTCCCAGCAAGTTCACTGTATTGGACTGAATAGGTGCTACTGTTCTTGTCAGTTTTCTAAGTAGAGTTGAACTAGATATGATCTGTGTGTGTAGGAAGCACAGTTTTTTTGTTCTGAGCAAGCTCACTTATTGGACCCCATAGGAAACACAGTAGAGTAGAAGAGTGCTCTTTCCTCTGAAGCAGAGTGTGTTTCTTGTAAGGCGAGCTAGCATTTGTTTCCCAGTCCTAAATGGAGTTGAATCCCATGCAGTTTCTGGTACTACGAGCAAGAGTTGTTTTCTGGTAAGAAGAGTCACTATTGCGCTCCCATTGCCATACACAGTGCAAATAGCACTCCCGTCTGTTCCCAGCAAGTACAGTGTATTGGACTGAAGAGGAGCTACTGTTCTTCTAAGTTTCCTAAGCAGAGTTGAACTAGATATGTCCCGTGTGTCTAGGAAGCACAGTTCATTTGTTCTGAGCATGCTCACTGTTCTGGCCCTATAGGAAACACAGTAGAGTAGAAGAGTGCTCTTTTCTCTAAAGCAGAGTGTGTTTCTTGTAAGGCGAGCTCGCGTTTTTTTCCCAGTTTTAAATGGAGTTGAGTCACAGGCAGTTTTTGGTCCTATGAGCAAGAGTTGTTTTCTGGTAAGAAGAGTCACTATTGCGCTCCAAATGCCATACACAATGCAAATAGCACTCGCGTCTTTTCCCAACAAGTACACTGTATTGGACTGAAGAGAATCTACTGTTCTTGTCAGGTTCCTAAGTAGAATTGAACTAGATATGGCCGTGTGTGTAGGAAGCACAATTCTTTTGTTCTGAGCAAGCTCACTGTTCGGACCCATAGAAAACCCAGTAGAGTAGAAGAGTGCTCTTTTCTCAAAAGCAGAGTGTGTTTCTTGTAAGGCAAGCTAACGTTTGTTTCCCAGTCCTAAATGGAATTGAATCACATGCAGTTTTTCGTCCTTCGAGCAAGAGTTGTTTTCTGGTAAGGAAAGTCACTATTGTGCTGCCATTGCCTTACACAGTGCAAATAGCACTCGCGTCTGTTCCCAGCAAGTACAGTGTATTGGACTGAAGAGGAGCTACTGTTCTTGTCAGTTTCCTAAGCAGAGTTGAACTAGATATGGCCCGTGTGTGTAGGAAGCACAATTCTTTTGTTTGAGCAAGCTCACTGTTCAGACCCCATAGGAAACCCAGTAGAGTAGAAGAGTACTCTTTTCTCAAAAGCAGAGTGTGTTTCTTGTAAGGCGAGGTAGTGTTTGTTCCCAGTCAGAAATGTAGTTGAATCCCGTGCAGTTTTTGGTCCTACGAACAAGAGTTTTTTTCTGGTAAGAAGAGTCACTATTGCGCTCCCATTGCCATACACAGTGTAAATAGCACTCACGTCTGTTCCCAGCAAGTACACTGTATTGGACTGAACAGGAGCTACTCTTCTTGTCAGTTTCCTAAGGAGAGTTGAACTAGATTTGGCCCGTGTGTGTAGGAAGCACAGTTATTTTGTTGTGAGCCAGCTCACTGTTCTGGCCCTATAGAAATCATAGAGTAGAAGAGTGCTCTTTTATCAAAAGCAGAGTTTGTTTCTTGTAAGGCGAGCTAGCGTTTGTTTCCCAGTCCTAAATGGAGTTGAATCACATGCAGTTTTTCGTCCTTCCAGCAAGAATTGTTTTCTGGTAAGGAAAGTCACTATTGTGCTCCCATTGCCATACACAGTGCAAATAGCACTCGCGTCTGTTCCCAGCAAGTACAGTGTATTGGACTGAGGAGGAGCTACTGTTCTTGTCAGTTTCCTAAGCAGAGTTGAACTAGATATGGCCCGTGTGTGTAGGAAGCACAGTTCTTTTGTTCTGAGCAAGCTCACTGTTCTAGCCCTATAGGAAACACAGTAGAGTAGAAGAGTGCTCTTTTATCAAAAGCAGAGTGTGTTTTATGTAAGGCGAGCTAGCGTTTGTTTCCCAGTCCTAAATGGAGTTGAATCACATGCAGTTTCTGGTCCTAGGAGCAAGAGTTGTTTTCTGGTTAAAAAAAGTCACTATTGTGCTCCCATTGCCATACACAGTGCAAATAGCACTCGCGTCTGTTCCCAGCAAGTATAGTGTATTTGACTGAAGAGGAGCTTCTGTTCTTGTCAGTTTCATAAGCAGAGTTGAACCCGATATGGCCCGTGTGTGTAGGAAGCACAGTTCTTTGTTCTGAGCAAGCTCACTGTTCGGACGCAATAGGAAACACAGTAGAGTAGAAGAGTGCTCTTTTCTCAAAAGCAGAGTATGTTTCTTGTAAGGCGAACTAGCGTTTGTTTCCCAGTCCTAAATGTAGTTGAATCCCATGCAGTTTCTGGTCCTGCGAGCAAGAGTTTTTTCTGGTAAGAAGAGTCACTATTGCGCTCCCATTGTCATACACAGGGCAAATAGCACTGGCGTCTGTTCCCAGCATGCACAGTGTATTGGACTGAAGAGGATCTACTGTTCTTGTCAGTTTCCTAAGCAGAATTGAACTAGATATGGCCGTGTTTGTAGGAAGCACAGTTCTTTTGTTGTGAGCCAGCTCACTGTTCTGGCCCTATAGAAAACATAGAGCAGAAGAGTGCTCTTTTATCAAAAGCAGAGTTTGTTTCTTGTAAGGCGAGCTAGCATTTGTTTCCCAGTCCTAAATGGAGTTGAATCAAATGCAGTTTCTATAACTACGAGCAAGAGTTTTTTTCTGGTAAGAAGAGTCCCTATTGCGCTCCTATTGCCATACACAGTGCAAATAGCACTCGCGTGTGTTTGCAGCAAATACAGAGCATTGGACTGAAGAGGAGGTACTGTTCTTGTCAGTTTCCTAAGCATAGTTGAACTAGATATGGCCTTGTGTGTAGGAAGCACAGTTCTTTTTTTCTGAGAAAGCTCACTATTCAGACAACATAGGAAACACAGTAGAGTAGAAGAGTGCTCTTTTCTCAAAAGCAGAGTGTGTTTCTCGTAAGGCGAGCTAGCGTTTGGTTCCCAGTCAGAAATGAAGTTGAGTCCCATGCAGTTTCTGGTCCTATGAGCAAGAGTTGTTTTCTGGTAAGAAGAGTCACTATTGGGGTCCCAATGCCATACACAGTGCAAATAGCACTTGCGTCTGTTTCCAGCAAGTACAGTGTATTGGACTGAAGAGGAGCTACTGTTCTTGTCAGTTTCCTATGCAGAGTTGAATTATATGGCCCGTGTGTGTAGGAAGCACAGTTCTTTTGTTCTGAGAAATTTCACTGTTTGGACCCCATAGGAAAGACAGTAGAGTAGAAGAGTGCCCTTTTCTCAAAAGCAGAGTGTGTTTATTGTAAGGCGAGCTAGCGTTTGTTTCCCAGTCCTAAATGGAGTTGAATCACATGCAGTTTCCTATTCTATGAACAAGAGTTGTTTTCTGGTAAGGAAAGACACTATTGTGCTCCCATTGCCATACACAGTGCAAATAGCACTCGCGTCTGTTCCCAGCAAGTATAGTGTATTGGACTGAAGAGGAGCTTCTGTTCTTCTCAGTTTCCTAGGCAGAGTTGAACTAGATATGGTCCGTGTGTGTAAGAAGCACAGTTCTTAGTTCTGAGCAAGCTCACTGTTCGGACACCATAGGAAACCCAGTAGAGTAGAAGAGTGCTCTTTTCTCAAAAGCAGAGTATGTTTCTTGTAAGCCGAGCTAGCGTTTGTTTCCCAGTCCTAAATGGAGTTGAATCACATGCAGTTTTTGGTCCTACGAGCAAGAGTTGTTTTCTGGTAAGGAAAGACACTGTTGAGCTCCCATTGCCATACACAGTGCAAATAGCACTCGCGTCTGTTCCCAGCCAGTACAGTGAATTGGTCTGAAGAGGAGCTACTGTTCTTGTCAGTTTCCCGAGCGGAGTTGAACTAGATATGACCCGTGTGTGTAGTAAGCACACTTCTTTTGTTCTGAGCAAGCTGACTGTTCTGGCCCTATCGGAAACACAGTAGAGTAGAAGAGTGCTCTTTTCTCAAAAGCAGAGTGTGTTTCTTGTAAGGCGAGCTAGCGTTTGTTTCCCAGTCCTAAATGGAGTTGAATCACATGCAGTATCTGGTCCTACGAGCAAGAGTTGTTTTCTGTTAAGAACAGTCACTATTGCGCACCCATTGCCATACACAGTGCAAATAGCACTAGCTTCTGCTTCCAGCAAGTACAGTGTATTGGACTGAAGAGGAACTATTGTTCTTGTCAGTTTCCTAAGCAGAGTAAAACTAGATATGGCCCGTGTGTGTAAAAAGCACAGTTCTTTTGTTCTGAGCAAGCTCACTGTTCGGACCACATAGGAAACCCAGTAGAGTAGAAGAGTACTCTTTTCTCAAAAGCAGAGTGTGTTTGTGATAAGGCGAGCTAGTGTTTGTTTCCCAGTCAGAAATGGAGTTGAATCCCATGCAGTTTCTGGTCCTAAGAAAAGAGTTGTTTTCTGGTATGAAGATTCACTATTGCGCTCCCATTGTCATACACAGTGCAAATAGCACTCACGTCTGTTCTCAGCAAGTACAGTGTATTGGACTGAAGAGGAGCTACTGTTCTTGTCAGTTTCCTAAGCAGAGTTGAACTAGATATGGCCCGTGTCTGTAGGAAACACAGTTCTTTTGATCTGAGCAAGCTCACTGTTCTGACCCCATAGGAAACACAGTAGAGTAGAAGAGTGCCCTTTTCTCAAAAGCAGAGTGTGTTTCTTGTAAGGCGAGCTAATGTTTGTTTCCCAGTCAGAAATGGAGTTGAATAACATGCAGTTTCTTGTCGTACGAGCAGGAGTTGTTTTCTGGTAAGAAGAGTCACTATTGAGCTCCCATTGACTTACACAGTGCAAATAGCACTCACGTCTGTTCCCAGCAAGTACAGTGTATTGGACTGAAGAGGAGCTACTGTACTTGTCAGTTTCCTAAGCAGAGTTGAACTAGATTTGGCCCGTGTGTGTAGGAAGAACAGTTCTTTTGTTGTGAGCCAGCTCACTGTTCTGGCCATACAGGAAACACAATAGAGTAGAAGAGTGCTCTTTTCTCAAAAGCAGAGTGTGTTTCTTGTAAGGCGAGCTAGCGTTTGTTTCCCAGTCCTAAATGGAGTTGAATCACATGCAGTTTCTGATACTAGGAGCAAGAGTTGTTGTCTGGTAAGGAAAGTCACTATTGTGCTCCCATTGCCATAAACAGTGAAAATAGCACTTGTGACTGTTCCCAGCAAGTATAGTGTATTGGACTGAAGAGGAGCTAATGTTCTTGTCAGTTTCCTAAGCAGAATGTAACTAGATATGGCCTTGTGTGTAGGAAGCACAATTCTTTTGTTCTGAGCAAGCTCACTGTTCGGACCCCATAGGAAACCCAGTAGAGTAGAAGAGTATTCTTTTCTCAAAAGCAGAGTGTGTTTCTTGTAAGGCAAGGTAGTGTTTGTTTCCCAGTCAGAAATGGAGTTGAATCCCATGCAGTTTTTGGTCCTACGAACAAGAGTTGTTTTCTGGTAAGAAGAGTCACTATTGCGCTCACATTGCCATACACAGTGCAAATAGCACTCGCGTCTGTTCCCAGCAAGTACACTGTATTGGACTGAAGAGGAGGTACTGTTCTTGTCAGTTTCCTAAGCAGAGTTGAACTAGATTTGGCCCGTGTGTGTAGGAACCACAGTTCTTTTGTTGTGAGCCAGCTCACTGTTCTGGCCATACCGGAAACCCAGTAGAGTAGAGGAGTGCTCTTTTCTCAAAAGCAGAGTGTGTTTCTTGTAAGGCTAGCTAGCTTTGTTTCCCAGTCCTAATTGGAGTTCAATCACATGCAGTTTCTGGTCCTATGAGCAAGAGTTTTTTTCTGGTAAGAAGCGTCACTATTGCGCTCCCATTGCCTTACACAGTGCAAATAGCACTCGCCTCTGTTCCCAGCAAGTACAGTGAACTGGACTGAAGAGGAGCTACTGTTCTTGTCAGTTTCCTAAGCAGAGTTGAACTAGATATGGCCCGTGTGTGTAGGAAGCACACTTCTTTTGTTGTGAGCCAGCTCACTGTTCTGGCCCTATAGAAAACACAGTAGAGTAGAAGAGTGCTCTTTTCTCAAAAGCAGAGTGTGTTTCTTGTAAGGCGAGCTAGTGTTTGTTTCCCAGTCAGAAATGGTGTTGAATCCCATGCAGTTTCTGGTCCTATGAGCAAGAGTTGTTTTCTGGTAAGGAAAGTCACTATTGCGCTGCCATTGCCATACACAGTGCAAATAGCACTCGCGTCAGTTCCCAGCAAGTACAGTGTATTGGACTGAAGAGGAGCTACTGTTCTTGTCAGTTTCCTAAGCACAGTTGAACTAGATATGGCCCGTGTGTGTAGGAAGCACAGTTCTTTTGTTCTGAGCAAGTTCACTGTTCATACCCCATAGGAAACCCAGTAGTGTAGAAGAGTGTGTTTCTTGTAAGGCGAGCTAGTGTTTGTTTCCCAGTCAGAAATGGTGTTGAATCCCATGCAGTTTCTGGTCCTACGAGCAAGAGTTGTTTTCTGGTAAGGAAAGTCACTATTGCGCTCCCATTGCCATACACAGTGCAAATAGCACTCGCGTCAGTTCCCAGCAAGTACACTGTATTGGACTGAAGAGGAGCTACTGTTCTTGTCAGTTTCCTAAGCACAGTTGAACTAGATATGGCCCTTGTGTGTAGGAAGCACAGTTCTTTTGTTCTTTGCAAGCTCACTGTTCATACCCCATAGGAAACCCAGTAGAGTAGAAGAGTGTGTTTCTTGTAAGGCGAGCTAGATTTTGTTTCCCAATCCTAAATGGAGTTGAATCACATGCAGTATCTCGTCCTACAAGCAAGAGTTGTTTTCTGGTAAGAAGAGTCACTATTGCGCTCCCATTGTCATACACAGTGCAAATAGCACTCGTTTCTGCTTCCAGCAAGTACAGCGTATTGGATTGAAGAGGAGCTACTGTTCTTGTCAGTTTCCTAAGCAGAGTTGAACTAGATATGGCCTGTGTGTGTAGGAAGCACAGTTCTTTTGTTGTGAGCCAGCTCACTGTTCTGTCCCTACAGGAAACACAGTAGAGTAGAAGAGTGCTCTTTTCTCAAAACCAGAATGTGTTTCTTGTAAGGCAAGCTAGCGTTTGTTTCCCAGTCCTAAATGGAGTTGAATCACATACAGTTTCTGGTCCTAGGAGCAAGAGTTGTTTTCTGGTAAGGAAAGTCACTATTGCGCTCCCATTGCCATACACAGTGCAAATAGCACTAACGTCTCTTCCCAGCAAGTATAGTGTATTGGACTGATAAGAAGCTTCTGTTCTTGTCAGTTTCATATGCAGAGTTGAACTAGATATGGCCCGTGTGTGTAGGAAGCACAGTTCATTTGTTCTGAGCAAGCTCACTGTTTGGACCCCATAGGAAAACCAGTAGAGTAGAAGAGTGCTCTTTTCTCAAAAGCAGAGTGTGTTTCTTGTAGGCAAGTGAGTGTTTGTTTCCCAGTCAGACATGGAGTGAATCCCATGCAGTTTCTGGTCCTACAAACAAGAGTTGTTTTCTGGTAAGAAGAGTCACTATTGCGCTCCCATTGTCATACACAATGCAAATAGCACTAGCGTCTGTTCCTAGCTAGTACATTGTATTGGACTGAAGAGAAGCTACTGTTCTTGTCAGTTTCCTAAGCAGAGTTGAAGTAGATATGGCCCGTGTGTGTAGGAAGCACATTTCTTTTGATCTGAGCAAGCTCACTGTTCTGACCCCATAGGAAACACAGTAGAGTAGAAGAGTGCCCTTTTCTCAAAAGCAGAGTGTGTTTCTTGTAAGGCGAGCTAATGTTTGTTTCCCAGTCAGAAATGGAGTTGAATAACATGCAGTTTCTTGTCGTACGAGCAAGAGTTGTTTTCTGGTAAGAAGAGTCACTATTGAGCTCCCATTGACTTACACGGTGCAAATAGCACTCACGTCTGTTCCCAGCAAGTACAGTGTATTGGACTGAAGAGGAGCTACTGTACTTGTCAGTTTCCTAAGCAGAGTTGAACTAGATTTGGCCCGTGTGTGTAGGAAGAACAGTTCTTTTGTTGTGAGCCAGCTCACTGTTCTGGCCATACAGGAAACACAATAGAGTAGAAGAGTGCTCTTTTCTCAAAAGCAGAGTGTGTTTCTTGTAAGGCGAGCTAGCGTTTGTTTCCCAGTCCTAAATGGAGTTGAATCACATGCAGTTTCTGATACTAGGAGCAAGAGTTGTTTTCTGGTAAGGAAAGTCACTATTGTGCTCCCATTGCCATAAACAGTGAAAATAGCACTTGCGACTGTTCCCAGCAAGTATAGTGTATTGGACTGAAGAGGAGCTAATGTTCTTGTCAGTTTCCTAAGCAGAATGTAACTAGATATGGCCTTGTGTGTAGGAAGCACAATTCTTTTGTTCTGAGCAAGCTCACTGTTCGGACCCCATAGGAAACCCAGTAGAGTAGAAGAGTATTCTTTTCTCAAAAGCAGAGTGTGTTTCTTGTAAGGCAAGGTAGTGTTTGTTTCCCAGTCAGAAATGGAGTTGAATCCCATGCAGTTTTTGGTCCTACGAACAAGAGTTGTTTTCTGGTAAGAAGAGTCACTATTGCGCTCCCATTGCCATACACAGTGCAAATAGCACTCGCGTCTGTTCCCAGCAAGTACACTGTATTGGACTGAAGAGGAGGTACTGTTCTTGTCAGTTTCCTAAGCAGAGTTGAACTAGATTTGGCCCGTGTGTGTAGGAACCACAGTTCTTTTGTTGTGAGCCAGCTCACTGTTCTGGCCATACCGGAAACCCAGTAGAGTAGAGGAGTGCTCTTTTCTCAAAAGCAGAGTGTGTTTCTTGTAAGGCTAGCTAGCTTTGTTTCCCAGTCCTAATTGGAGTTCAATCACATGCAGTTTCTGGTCCTATGAGCAAGAGTTTTTTTCTGGTAAGAAGCGTCACTATTGCGCTCCCATTGCCTTACACAGTGCAAATAGCACTCGCGTCTGTTCCCAGCAAGTACAGTGAATTGGACTGAAGAGGAGCTACTGTTCTTGTCAGTTTCCTAAGCAGAGTTGAACTAGATATGGCCCGTGTGTGTAGGAAGCACACTTCTTTTGTTGTGAGCCAGCTCACTGTTCTGGCCCTATAGAAAACACAGTAGAGTAGAAGAGTGCTCTTTTCTCAAAAGCAGAGTGTGTTTCTTGTAAGGCGAGCTAGTGTTTGTTTCCCAGTCAGAAATGGTGTTGAATCCCATGCAGTTTCTGGTCCTATGAGCAAGAGTTGTTTTCTGGTAAGGAAAGTCACTATTGCGCTGCCATTGCCATACACAGTGCAAATAGCACTCGCGTCAGTTCCCAGCAAGTACAGTGTATTGGACTGAAGAGGAGCTACTGTTCTTGTCAGTTTCCTAAGCACAGTTGAACTAGATATGGCCCGTGTGTGTAGGAAGCACAGTTCTTTTGTTCTGAGCAAGTTCACTGTTCATACCCCATAGGAAACCCAGTAGTGTAGAAGAGTGTGTTTCTTGTAAGGCGAGCTAGTGTTTGTTTCCCAGTCAGAAATAGTGTTGAATCCCATGCAGTTTCTGGTCCTACGAGCAAGAGTTGTTTTCTGGTAAGGAAAGTCACTATTGCGCTCCCATTGCCATACACAGTGCAAATAGCACTCGCGTCAGTTCCCAGCAAGTACACTGTATTGGACTGAAGAGGAGCTACTGTTCTTGTCAGTTTCCTAAGCACAGTTGAACTAGATATGGCCCTTGTGTGTAGGAAGCACAGTTCTTTTGTTCTTTGCAAGCTCACTGTTCATACCCCATAGGATACCCAGTAGAGTAGAAGAGTGTGTTTCTTGTAAGGCGAGCTAGATTTTGTTTCCCAGTCCTAAATGGAGTTGAATCACATGCAGTATCTCGTCCTACAAGCAAGAGTTGTTTTCTGGTAAGAAGAGTCACTATTGCGCTCCCATTGTCATACACAGTGCAAATAGCACTCGTTTCTGCTTCCAGCAAGTACAGTGTATTGGATTGAAGAGGAGCTACTGTTCTTGTCAGTTTCCTAAGCAGAGTTGAACTAGATATGGCCTGTGTGTGTAGGAAGCACAGTTCTTTTGTTGTGAGCCAGCTCACTGTTCTGTCCCTACAGGAAACACAGTAGAGTAGATGAGTGCTCTTTTCTCAAAACCAGAATGTGTTTCTTGTAAGGCAAGCAAGCGTTTGTTTCCCAGTCCTAAATGGAGTTGAATCACATACAGTTTCTGGTCCTAGGAGCAAGAGTTGTTTTCTGGTAAGGAAAGTCACTATTGCGCTCCCATTGCCATACACAGTGCAAAGAGCACTAACGTCTCTGCCCAGCAAGTATAGTGTATTGGACTGATAAGGAGCTTCTGTTCTTGTCAGTTTCATAAGCAGAGTTGAACTAGATATGGCCCGTGTGTGTAGGAAGCACAGTTCATTTGTTCTGAGCAAGCTCACTGTTCGGACCCCATAGGAAAACCAGTAGAGTAGAAGAGTGCTCTTTTCTCAAAAGCAGAGTGTGTTTCTTGTAGGCAAGCGAGTGTTTGTTTCCCAGTCAGACATGGAGTGAATCCCATGCAGTTTCTGGTCCTACAAGCAAGAGTTGTTTTCTGGTAAGAAGAGTCACTATTGCGCTCCCATTGTCATACACAGTGCAAATAGCACTAGCGTCTGTTCCCAGCTAGTACATTGTATTGGACTGAAGAGAAGCTACTGTTCTTGTCAGTTTCCTAAGCAGAGTTGAAGTAGATATGGCCCGTGTGTGTAGGAAGCACATTTCTTTTGTTCTGAGCAAGCTAACTTTTCTGGACTTATAGGTAACACAGTAGAGTAGAAGAGTGCTGTTTTCTCCAAAGTAGAGTGTGTTTCTCTTAAGGCGAGCTAGTGTTTGTTTCCCAGAAAAAAATGGAGTTGAATCACATGCAGTTTCTGGTCCTACAAGCAAGAGTTGTTTTCTGGTAAGTAGAGTCACTATTGTGATCCATTTGCCACATAGTGCAAAGAGCACTTGCATCAGTTCCCAGCAAGTACAGTGTATTGGATGAAGAGAGGCTCCTGTTCTTGTCAGTTTCCTAAGCAGAGTGGAAATAGATATGGCCTGTGAGCAGGAAGCACAGTTCATTTGTTCTGAGCAAGCTCACTGTTCTGGCCCTATAGGAAACACAGTAGAGTAGAAGAGTGCTCTTTTCTCCAAAGCAGAGTGTGTATCTTGTAAGGCGAGCTAATGTTTGTTTCCTAGTCAGAAATGGAGATGAATCACATGCAGTTTCTGGTGTACAAGCCAGAGTTGTTTTCTGGTAAGAAGAGTCACTATTGTGCTCCCATTGCCATACACAGTGCAAATAGCATTCGCTTCTGTTCCCAGCAATTACAGTGTATTGGACTGAAGAGAAGCTACTGTTCTTGTCAGTTCTCTAAGTAGAGTTGAAGTAGATATGTCGCGTGTGTGTAGGAAGCACAGTGTTTTGTTCTGAGCAAGCTCACTGTTCTGGCTCTATAGGAAACACAGTAGAGTAGAAGAGTGCTCTTTTCTCAATCTGAGTGTGTTTCTTGTAAGGCGAGCTAGTGTTTGTTTCCCGGACAAAAATGGAGTTGAATCACATGCAGTTTCTGGTCCTACGAGCAACACTTGTTTTCTGGTAAGAAGAGACACTATTGTGATCCATTTGCCACACAGTGCAAATAGCACTCGCGTCTGTTCCCAGCAAGTACAGTGTATTGGACTGAAGAGAAGCTCCTGTTCTTGTCAGTTTCCTAAGCAGAGTGGAAATAGATGTGGCCCGTGTGTGTAGGAAGCACAGTTCTTTTGTTCTGAGAAAGCTCACTGTTCTGGCCCTATAGGAAAAACAATAGAGTAGAAGAGTGCTCTTTTCTCAAAAGCAGAGTGTGTTTCTTGTAAGGCGAGCTAGCATTTGTTTCCCAGTACTAAATAGGAGTTGAATCCCTTGCAGTTTCTGGTCCTACGAGCAAGAGTTGTTTCCAGGTAAGAAGAGTAACTATTGCGCTCCCATTGTCATCCACAGGGCAAATAGCACTGGTGTCTGTTCCCAGCATGTACAGTGTATTGGCCTGAAGAGGAGCTCCTGTTCTTTTCAGTTTCCTAAGCAGAGTTGAACTAGATATGGCCACTGCGTGTAGGAAGCACAGTTCTTTTGTTCTGAGCAAGCTCACTGTTCTGGCCCTATAGGAAACACAGTAGAGTAGAAGAGTGCTCTTTTCTCAAAGCAGAGTGTGTTTCTTGTAAGGCGAGCTAGCATTTGTTTCCCAGTCCTAAATCGAGTTGAGTCACATGCAGTTTCTGGTCCTACGAGCAAGAGTTTTTTTATGGTAAGGAATGTCACTATTGTGCTCCCATTTTCATACACAGTGCAAATAGCACTCGCGTCTGTTTCCAGCAAGTACAGTGTATTGGACTGAAGAGGAGCTACTGTTCTTGTCAGTTTCCTATGCAGAGTTTAGCTAGATATGGCCCGTGTGTTGAATCACATGCAGTTTCTGGTCCTACGAGCAAGAGTTGTTTCCTGGTAAGAAGAGTCACTATTGCGCTCCCAGTGTCATACACAGGGCAAATAGCACTGGCGTTTGTTTCCAGCATGTGCAGTGTATTGGACTGAAGAGGATCTACTGTTCTTTTCAGTTTTCAAGCAGAGTTTAACTAGATATGGCCGTGTGTGTTGGAAGCACAGTTCTTTTGTTCTGAGCAAGCTCAATGTTCTGGCCGTATAGGAAACACAGTAGAGTAGAAGAGTGCTCTTTTCTCAAAAGCAGAGTGTGTTTCTTGTGTTTCTTGTAAGGCGAGCTAGCGTTTGTTTCCCTGTCATAAATGGAGTTGAATCACATGCAGTTTCTGGTCCTACGAGCAAGAGTCACTATTGTGCTCCCTTTGCCATACACAGTGCAAATAGCACTCGCGTCTGTTCCCCGAAAGTACAGTGTATTGTACTGAAGAGAATCTACTTTTCTTGTCAGTTTCCTAAGCAGAATTGAACTAGATATGGCCGTGTGTGTAGGAAGCACAGTTCTTTTGTTCTGAGAATGCTCTCTGTTCAGGCCGTATAGGAAACACAGTAGCGTAGAAGAGTGCTCTTTTCTCAAAAGCAGAGTGTGTTTCTTGTTAGGTGAGCTAGGGTTTGTTTCCCAGTCCTAAATGAAGTTGAATCACATGCAGTCTCTGGTCCTACGAGCAAGAGTTGTTGTCTGGTAAGAAGAGTCACTATTGTGCTCCTATTGTCATTACAGGGCAAATAGCACTGGCATCTGTTCGCAGCATGTACAATGTATAGGCCTGAAGAGGAGCTACGGTTCTTGTCACTTTCCTAAGCAGAGTTGATCTAGATATGGCCCCTGTGTCTAGGAAGCCCAGTTCTTTTGTTCTGAGCAAGCTGACTGTTTTGGCCCTATAGGAAACACAGTAGAGTAGAAGAGTGCTCTTTTCTCAAAAGCAGAGTGTGTCTCTTGTAAGGCGAGCTAGCGTTTGTTTCCCAGTCCTAAATGGAGTTGAGTCACATGCAGTTTCTGGTCCTACGAGCAAGAGTTGTTTTCTGGTAAGAAGAGTCACTATTACGCTCCCATTGCCATACACAGTGCAAATAGCTCTCGCGTCTGTTCCCAGCATGTACAGTGTATTGGACTGAAGAGGATCTACTGTTCTTGTGAGTTTCCTATGCATAGTTGAACTAGGTATGGACCGTGTGTGTAGGAAGCACGTTCCTTTTGTTCTGAGCAAGCTCATTGTTCGGACCCCATAGGAAACACAGTAGAGTAGAAGAGTGCGCTTTTCTCAAAAGCAGAGTGTGTTTCTTGTAAGACGAGCTAGTGTTTGTTTCCCAGTCAGAAATGGAGTTGAATCCCATGCAGTTTCTGGTCCTATGAGCAAGAGTTGTTTTCTGGTAAGAAGAGTCACTATTGCGCTCCCATTGCCATACACAGTGCAAATAGCACTCGCGTTTGTTCCCAGAAAGTACAGTGTATTGGACTCAAGAGGAGCTACTGTTCTTGTCAGCTTCCTAAGGAGAGTTGAACTAGATATGGCCCGTGTGTGTAGGAAGCACAGTTCTTTTGTTTTGAGCAGGCTCACTGTTCGGACACCATAGGAAACACAGTAGAGTAGAAGAGTGCTCTTTTCTAAAACGCAGAGTGTGTTTCTCGTAAGGCGAGCTAGCATTTTTTTCCCAGTCCTAAATGGAGTTGAATCACATGCAGTTTCTGGTCCTACGAGCAAGAGATTTTTTTCTGGTAAGAAGAGTCACTATATCCGCGTCCATTGTCATACACAGGGCAAATAGCACTGGCATCTGTTCCCAGCATGTACAGTGTATTGGCTGAAGAGGATCAACTCTTCTTGTCAGTTTCCTAAGAAGAATTGAACTAGGTATGGCCTTGAGTGTAGCAAGCACAGTTCTTTTGTTCTGAGCAAGCACTCTGTTCTGGCCATATAGGAAACACTGTAGCATAGAAGAGTGCTCTTTTCTCAAAAGCAGAGTGTGTTTCTTGTAAGGCGATCTAGCGTTTTTTCCCAGTCCTAAATGTAGATGAATCACATGAAGTTTTTGGTCCTACGAACAAGAGTTGTTTTCTGGGTAAGAAGAGTCACTATTGCGATCCATTTGCCACACTGTGCAAATAGCACTAGCGTCTGTTCCCAGCTAGTACATTGTATTGGACTGAAAAGAAGGTACTGTTCTTGTCAGTTTCCTAAGCAGAGTTGAAGTAGATATGGCCCGTGTGTGTAGGAAGCACATTTCTTTTGTTGTGAGCCAGCTCACTGTTCTGGCCATACAGGAAACACAGTAGAGTAGAAGAGTGCTCTTTTCTCCAAAGCATAGTGTGTTTCTCTTAAGGCGAGCTAGTGTTTGTTTCCCAGACAAAAATGGAGTTGAATCACATGCAGTTTCTGGTCCTACAAGCAAGAGTTGTTTTCTAGTAAGTAGAGTCACTATTGCGATCCATTTGCCACACAGTGCAAATAGCACTTGCATCTGTTCCCAGCAAGTACAGTGTATTGGATGAAGACAGGCTCCTGTTCTTCTCAGTTTCCTAAGCAGAGTGGAAATAGATATGGCCTGTGAGCAGGAAGCACAGTTCATTTGTTCTGAGCAAGCTCACTGTTCTGTCCCACTAGGAAACACAGTAGAGAAGAAGAGTGCTCTTTTCTCAAAAGCAGAGTTTGTTTCTTCTAAGGGGAGCTAGCGTTTGATTCCCAGACCTAAATGGAGTGGAACCACATGCAGTTTTTGGTCCTATGAGCAAGAGTTGTTTTCTGATAAGGAAAGTCACTATTGTGCTCCCTTAGCCATACACAGTGCAAATAGCACTCGCGTCTTTTCCCAGCAAGTACAGTGTATTGGACTGAAGAGGAGCTACTGTTCTTGTCAGTTTCCTAAGCAGAGTTGAACTAGATATGGCCCGTGTGTGTAGGAAGCACATTTCTTTTGTTTTGAGCAAACTCACTGTTCGGACCTCATAGGAAACACAGTAGAGTAGAAGAGTGCTCTTTTCTCAAAAGCAGAGTGTGTTTCTTGTAAGGTGAGCTAGCGTTTCTTTCCCATTTCTAAATGGAGTTGAATCTCATGCAGTTTGTGTTCCTACGAGCAAGAGTTGTTTTCTGGTAAGAAGAGTCACTATTGCGCTCCCATTGCCATACACAGTGCAAATAGCACTCGCGTCTGTTCCCAGCAAGTACAGTGTATTGGACTGAAGAGGAGCTACTGCTCTTGTCAGTTTCCTAAGCAGAGTTGAACTAGATATTACCAGTGTGTGTAGGAAGCACAGTTCTTTTGTTCTGGGCAAGGCCACTGTTCAGACCCCATAGGAAACACAGCAGAGTAGAAGAGTGCTCTTTTCTCAAAAGCAGAGTGTGTTTCTCATAAGGCGAGCTAGCATTTGTTTCCCAGTCCTAAATGGAGATTAATCACATGCAGTTTTTGGTCCCACAAGCAAGAGTTGTTTTCTGGTAAGGAAAGTCATTGTTGCGCTCCCATTGCCATACACAGTTCAAGTAGCACTCGTGTCTGTTTCCAGCAAGTACAGTGTATTGGACTGAAGAGGAGCTACTGTTCTTGTCAGTTTCCTAAACAGAGTTAAACTAGATATGTCCCGTGTGTGTAGGAAGCACGTTCCTTTTGTTCTGAGCAAGCTCACTGTTCGGACCCCATAGGAAACACAGTAGAGTAGAAGAGTGCTCTTTTCTCAAAAGCAGATTATGTTTCTTGTAAGGCGAGCTAGCATTTGTTTCCCAGTCCTAAATGGAGTTGAATCACATGCAGTTTCTGGTCCTACGAGCAAGAGTTGTTTCCAGGTAAGAAGAGACACTATTGCGCTCCCATTGTCATACACAGGGCAAATAGCACTGGCGTCTGTTCCCAGCATGTACAGTGTATTGGCCTGAAGAGGAGCTCCTGTTCTTTTCAGTTTCCTTAGCAGAGTTGAACTAGATATGGCCACTGCGTGTAGGAAGCACAGTTCTTTTGTTCTGAGCAAGCTCACTGTTCTGGCCCTATAGGAAACACAGTAGAGTAGAAGAGTGCTCTTTTCTCAAAAGCAGAGTGTGTTTCTTGTAAGGTGAGCTAGCGTTTGGTTCCCAGTCCTAAATGGAGTTGAATCACATGCAGGTTTTGGTCCTACGAGCAAGATTTGTTTTCTGGTAAGGAAAGTCACTATTGCGTTCCCTTTGCCATACACAGGGCAAATAGCACTCTCGTCTGTTCCCAGCAAGTACAGTGTATTGGACTGAAGATTAGCTACTGTTCTTTTCAGTTTCCTAAGCAGAGTTGAACTAGATATGGCCCGTGTGAGTAGGAAGCACAGTTCTTTTGTTCTGAGCAAGCTCACTCTTCTGGCCCAATAGGAAACACAGTAGAGTAGAAGAGTGCTCTTTTCTCAAAAGAAGAGTGTGTTTCTTATAAGGCGAGCTAGCATTTGTTTCCCAGTCCTAAATGAAGTTGAATCACATGCAGTTTCTGGTCCTACAAGCAAGAGTTGTTTTCTGGTAAGAAGAGTCATTATTGCGCTCCCATTGCCATACACAGTGCAAATAGCACTCGCGTCTGTTCCCAGCAACTACACTGTATTGGACAGAAGAGGAGCTACTGCTCTTGTCAGTTTCCTAAGCACAGTTGAACTAGATATAGCCCGTGTGTGTAGGAAGCATAGTTCTTGTGCTCTGAGCAAGCTCACAGTTCGGACCCCATAGGAAACACAGTTGAGTAGAAGAGTGCTCTTTTCTCAAAAGCAGAGTGTGTTTCTTGTAAGGCGATCTAGTGTTTGTTTCCCAGTCAGAAACCGAGTTGAATCCCATGTAGTTTCTGGTCCTATGAGCAAGAGTTGTTTTCTGGTAAGAAGAGTCACTATTGTGCTCCCATTGTCATTCACAGGGCAAATAGCACTGGCGTCTGTTCCCAGCAATTACAGTGTATTAGACTGAAGAGGAACTACTGTTCTTGTCAGTTTCCTATGCAGACTTGAACTAGATATGGCCCGTGTGTGTAGGAAGCACAGTTTTTTTGTTCTTAGCAAGCTCACTGTTATGGCCCTATAGGAAACACAGTAGCGTAGAAGAGTGCTCTTTTCTCAAAAGCAGAGTGTGTTTCTTGTAAGGCTAGCTAGTGTTTGTTTCCCAGCCCTAAATGGAGTTTAATCACATGAAGTTTCTGGTCCTACGAACAAGAGTTGTTTTCTGGTAAGAAGAGTCACTATTGCGCTCCTATTGCCATACACAGTGCAAATAGCACTCGCGTCTGCTCCCAGCAAGTACAGTGTATTGGACTGAAGAGGAGCTACTGTTCTTGTCAGTTTCCTAAGGAGAGTTGAACTAGATGTGGCCCGTGTGTGTAGAAAGCACAGTTCTTTAGTTCTGAGCAAGCTCACTATTCTGGCCCTATAGGAAACACAGTAGAATAGTAGAGTGCTCATTTTTCAAAAGCATAGTGTGTTTCTTGTAAGGCGAGCTAGCGTTTGTTTCCCAGTCTGAAATGGAGTTGAATAACATGCAGTTTCTGGTCCTACAAGCAAGAGTTGTTTTCTGGTAAGAAGAGTCACTATTGAGCTCCCATTTTCATACACAGTGCAAATAGCACTCGCGTTTGTTCCCAAGAATTACAGTGTATTTGACTGAAGAGAAGCTACTGTTCTTGTCAGTTTCCTAAGCAGAGTTGAACTAGATTTGGCCCGTGTGTGTAGGAAGCACAGTTCTTTTGTTCTGAGCAAGCTCACTGTTTGAACACCAAAGGAAACACAGTAGAGTAGAAAAGTGCTCTTTTCTCAACAGCAGAGTGTGTTTCTTGTAAGGCTAGCTAGCGTTTGTTTCCCAGTCAGAAGCGGAGTTGAATCCCATGCAGTTTCTTGTCCTACAAGCAAGAGTTGTTTTCTGGTAAGAAGAGTCACTATTGCGCTCCCATTGCCATACACAGTGAAAATAGCACTCGCGTCTGCTCCCAGCAAGTACAGTGTATTGGACTGAAGAGGATCTACTGTTCTTGTCAGTTTCCTAAGCAGAGTTGAACTAGATATAGCCCGTGTTTGTAGGAAGCACAGTTCTTTTATTTTGAGCAAGCTCACATTTAGGACCTTATAGGAAACACAGTAGAGTAGAAGAGTGCTCTTTTCTCAAGAGCAGAGTGTGTTTCTTGTAAGGCTAGCTAGATTTTCTTTCCTAGTCAGAAATGGAGTTGAATTTCATGCAGTTTCTGGTCCTATGAGCAAGAGTTGTTTTTTGGTAAGAAGAGTCACTATTGTGCTCCCATTGTCATTCACAGGGCAAATAGCACTGGCATCTGTTCCCAGCAATTACAGTGTATTAAAATGAAGAGGAGCTACTGTTGTTGTCAGTTTCCTATGCAGAGTTGAACTAGATATGGCCCATGTGTGTAGGAAGCACAGTTCTTTTGTTCTGAGCCAACTCACTGTTCTGGCCCTATAGGAAACACAGTAGAGTAGAAGAGTGCTCTTTTCTCAAAAGCACAGTGTGTTTTTTGTAAGGCGAGCTAGTGTTTGTTTCCCAGTCCTAAATGGAGTTAAATCACATGAAGTTTGTGTTCCTACGAGCAAGAGTTGTTTTCTGGTAAGAAGAGTCACTATTGCGCTCCCATTGCCTTACACAGTGCAAATAGCACTCGCGTCTGTTCCCAGCAAGTACAGTGTATTGGACTGAAGAGAAGCTACTGTTCTTGTCAGTTTCCTAAGCAGAGTTGAACTAGATGTGGCCAGTGAGTTTAGGAAGCACAGTTCTTTTGTTCTGAGCAAGCTCATTGTTCGGACCCCATAGGAAACACAGTAGAGTAGAAGAATGCCCTTTTCTCAAAAGCAGAGTGTGTTTCTTGTAAGGCTAGCTAGTGTTTGTTTCCCAGTCAGAAACGGAGTTGAATCCCATGCAGTTTCTTGTCCTACGAGCAAGAGTTGTTTTCTGCTAAGAAGAGTCACTATTGCGCTCCCATTGCCATACACAGTGCAAATAGCACTCGCGTCTGTTCCCAGCAAGTACAGTGTATTGGACTGAAGAGGAGCTACTGTTCTTGTCAGTTTCCTAAGCAGAGTTGAACTAGATGTGGCCCGTGTGTGTAGGAAGCACAGTTCTTTAGTTCTGAGCAAGTTCACTATTCTGGCCCTATAGGAAACACAGTAGAGTAGAAGAGTGCTCTTTTCTCAAAAGCAGAGTGTGTTTCTGGTAAGGAGAGCTAGCGTTTGTTTCCCAGTACTAAATGGATTTGAATCCCATGCAGTTTCTGGTCCTAAGAGCAAGAGTTTTTTTCTGGTAAGTAGAGTCACTATTCGCTCCCATTGCCATACATAGTGCAAATACTACTCGCGTCTGCTCCCAGCAAGTACACTGTATTGGACTGAAGAGGAGCTACTGTTCTTGTCAGTTTCCTAAGCAGAGTTGAAAGAGATATGGCCCATGTGTGTAGGAAGCACAGTTCGTTTGTTCTGAGCAAGCTCACTGTTCTGGCCCTATAGGAAACACAGTAGAGTAGAAGAGTGCTCTGTTCTCAAAAGCAGAGTGTGTTTCTTGTAAGGCTAGCTAGTGTTTGTTTCCCAGTCCTAAATGGAGTTGAATCCCATGCAGTTTCTGGTGCTATGAGCAAGAGTTGTTTTCTGGTAAGAGGAGTCACTATTGTGCTCCCGATGCCATACACAGTACAAATAGCAATCGCGTCTGTTCCCAGCAAGTACAGTGTATTGGAGAGAAGAGGAGCTACTGTTCTTGTCAGTTTCCTAAGGAGAGTTGAATTGATATGGTCCGTCTCTGTAGGAAGAACAATTCTTTTGTTCTGAGCAATCTCACTGTTCGGTCCCAATAGGAAACACAGTAGAGTAGAAGAGTGCTCTGTTCTCAAAAGCAGAGTGTGTTTCTTGTAAGGCTAGCTAGTGTTTGTTTCCCAGTCCTAAACGGAGTTGAATCCCATGCAGTTTCTGGTCCTACGAGCAAGAGTTGTTTTCTGGTAAGAAGAGTCACTATTCGCTCCCATTGCCATACATAGTGCAAATAGCACTCGCGCCTGTTCCCAGCTAGTACACTGTATTAGACTGAAGAGGAGCTACTGTTGTTGTCAGTTACCTAAGCAGAGTTGAACTAGATATGGCCCATGTGTGTAGGAAGCACAGTTTATTTGTTCTGAGCAAGCTCACTGTTATGGCCTTTTAGGAAACACAGTAGAGTAGAAGAGTGCTCTTTTCTCAAAAGCAGAGTGTGTTTCTTGTAAGGCTAGCTAGTGTTTGTTTCCTAGTCTGAAATGGAGTTGAATCCCATGCAGTTTCTGGTCCTACGAGCAAGAGTTGTTTTCTGGTAAGAAGAGTCACTATTGTGCTCCCATTGTCATTCACAGGGAAAATAGCACTGGCGTCTGTTCCCAGCAATTACAGTGTGTTACACTGAAGAGGAGCTACTGTTCTTGTCAGTTTCCTAAGCAGAGTTGAACTAGATATGGCCCGTGTGTGTAGGAAGCACAGTTCTTTTGTTCTGAGCAAGCTCACTGTTCTGGCCCTATAGGAAAGACAGTAGAGTAGAAGAGTGCTCTTTTCTCAAAAGCAGAGTGTGTTTCTTGTAAGGCGAGCTAGTGTTTGTTTCCCAGTCCTAAATGTAGTTGAATCCCATGCAGTTTCTGGTCCTACGAGCAAGAGTTGTTTTCAGGTAAGAAGAGTCACTATTGTGCTCTACTGCCATACACAGTGCAAATAGCACTCTCGTCTGTTCCCAGCAAGTACATGGTATTGGACAGAAGAGGAGCTACTGTTCTTGTCAGTTTCCTAAGCAGAGTTGAACTAGATATGGCCCGTGTGTGTAGGAAGCACAGTTCTTTTGTTCTGAGCAAGCTCACTGTTAGGACCCCATAGGAAACACAGTAGAGTAGAAAAGTGCTCTTTTCTCAAAAGCAGAGTGTGTTTCTTGTAAGGCTAGCTAGTGTTTGTTTCCCAGTCAGAAACGGCGTTGAATCCCATGCAGTTTCTTGTCCTACGAGCAAGAGTTGTTTTCTGGTAAGAAGAGTCACTATAGTGCTCCCATTTCCATACACAGTGAAAATAGCACTCGCGTCCGCTCCCAGCAAGTACAGTGTATTGGACTGAAGAGTAGCTACTGTTCTTGTCAGTTTCCTAAGCAGAGTTGAACTAGATGTGGCCCGTGTGTGTAGGAAGCACAGTTCTTTAGTTTTGAGCAAGCTCACTATTCTGGCCCTATAGGAACACAGTAGAGTAGAAGAGTTCTTTTTTCTCATAAGCAGAGTATGTTTCTTGTAAGGGAAGCTAGCATTTGTTTCCCAGTCCTAAATAGAGTTGATTCACATGCACTTTTTGGTCCTACGAGCAAGAGTTGTTTTCTGGTTAGGAAAGTCACAATTGTGCTCCCTTTGCCATACACAGTGCAAATAGCACTCACGTCTGTTCCCAGCAAGTACAGTGTATTGGAAAGAAGAGAAGATACGGTTCTTGTCAGTTTCCTAACCAGAGTTGAACTAGATATGGCCCGTGTGTGTAGGAAGCACAGTTCTTTTGTACTGAGCAAGCTCACTGTTCTGACCCTATAGGAAACACGGTAGAGTAGTAGAGTGCTCTTTTCTCAAAAGCAGAGAATGTTTCTTCTAAGGCGAGCTAGCGTTTGTTTCCCAGTCCTAAATGGAGTTGAATCACAAGCAGTTTTTGGTCCTACCAGCAAGAGTTTTTTTCTGGTAAGAAGAGTCACTATTGCGCTCCAATTGCCATACACAGTGCAAATAGCACTCGCGTCTGTTCCCAGCAAGTACAGTGTATTGGACAGAAGAGGATCTACTGTTCTTGTCAGTTTCCTAAGCAGAGTTGAACTAGATATGGCCCGTGCGTGTAGGAAGCACAGTTCTTTTGTTCTGAGCAAGCTCACTCTTCTGGCCCTATAGGAAACACAGTAGAGTAGAAGAGTGCTCTTTTCTCAAAAGCAGAGTGTGTTTCTTGTAAGGCTAGCTAGTGTTTGTTTCCAAGTCCTAAATGGAGTTTAGTCACATGAAGTTTCTGGCCCTATAAGCAAGAGTTGTTTTCTGGTAAGAAGAGTCACTATTGCGCTCCCATTGCCATACACAGTGCAAATAGCACTCGCGTCTGCTCCCAGCAAGTACAGTGTATTGGACTGAAGAGGAGCTACTGTTCTTGTCAGTTTCCTAAGGAGAGTTGAACTAGATGTGGCCCGTGTGTGTAGAAAGCACAGTTCTTTAGTTCTGAGCAAGCTCACTATTCTGTCCCTATAGGAAACACAGTAGAATAGTAGAGTGCTCATTTCTCAAAAGCATAGTGTGTTTCTTGTAAGGCGAGCTAGCGTTTGTTTCCCAGTGTGAAATGGAGTTGAATAACATGCAGTTTCTGGTCCTACAAGCAAGAGTTGTTTTCTGGTAAGAAGAGTCACTATTGAGCTCCCATTTTCATACACAGTGCAAATAGCACTCGCGTTTGTTCCCAAGAATTACAGTGTATTTGACTGAAGAGAAGCTACTGTTCTTGTCAGTTTCCTAAGCAGAGTTGAACTAGATTTGGCCCGTGTGTGTAGGAAGCACAGTTCTTTTGTTCTGAGCAAGCTCACTTTTCGAAACCATAGGAAACACAGTAGAGTAGAAAAGTGCTCTTTTCTCAATAGCAGAGTGTGTTTCTTGTAAGGCTAGCTAGTGTTTGTTTCCCAGTCAGAAGCGGAGTTGAATCCCATGCAGTTTCTTGTCCTACAAGCAAGAGTTGTTTTCTGGGAAGAAGAGTCACTATTGCGCTCCCATTGCCATACACAGTGAAAATAGCACTCGCGTCTGCTCCCAGCAAGTACAGTGTATTGGACTGAAGAGGATCTACTGTTCTTGTCAGTTTCCTAAGCAGAGTTGAACTAGATATAGCCCATGTGTGTAGGAAGCACAGTTCTTTTATTCTGAGCAAGCTCACAGTTAGGAGCCCATAGGAAACACAGTAGAGTAGAAGAGTGCTCTTTTCTCAAAAGCAGAGTGTGTTTCTTGTAAGGCTAGCTAGATTTTGTTTCCTAGTCAGAAATGGAGTTGAATTCCATGCAGTTTCTGGTCTTATGAGCAAGAGTTGTTTTTTGGTAAGAAGAGTCACTATTGTGCTCCCATTGTCATTCACAGGGCAAATAGCACTGGCGTATGTTCCCAGCAATTACAGTGTATTAAAATGAAGAGGAGCTACTGTTGTTGTCAGTTTCCTATGCAGAGTTGAACTAGATATGGCCCGTGTGTGTAGGAAGCACAGTTCTTTTGTTCTGAGCCAACTCACTGTTCTGGCCCTATAGGAAACACAGTAGAGTAGAAGAGTGCTCTTTTCTCAAAAGCAGAGTGTGTTTCTTGTAAGGCTAGCTAGTGTTTGTTTCCCATTCAGAAACGGCGTTGAATCCCATGCAGTTTCTTGTCCTACGAGCAAGAGTTGTTTTCTGGTAAGAACAGTCACCATAGCGCTCCCATTTTCATACACAGTGAAAATAGCACTCGCGTCCGCTCCCAGCAAGTACAGTGTATTGGACTGAAGAGGAGCTACTGTTCTTGTCAGTTTCCTAAGCAGAGTTGAACTAGATGTGGCCCGTGTGTGTAGGAAGCACAGTTCTTTAGTTTTGAGCAAGCTCACTATTCTGGCCCTATAGGAACACAGTAGAGTAGAAGAGTTCTTTTTTCTCATAAGCAGAGTATGTTTCTTGTAAGGGAAGCTAGCGTTTGTTTCCCAGTCCTAAATAGAGTTGATTCACATGCACTTTTTGGTCCTACGAGCAAGAGTTGTTTTCTGGTTAGGAAAGTCACAATTGTGCTCCCTTTGCCATACACAGTGCAAATAGCACTCACGTCTGTTCCCAGCAAGTACAGTGTATTGGAAAGAAGAGGAGATACGGTTCTTGTCAGTTTCCTAACCAGAGTTGAACTAGATATGGCCCGTGTGTGTAGGAAGCACAGTTCTTTTGTACTGAGCAAGCTCACTGTTCTGACCCTATAGGAAACACGGTAGAGTAGTAGAGTGCTCTTTTCTCAAAAGCAGAGAATGTTTCTTCTAAGGCGAGCTAGCGTTTGTTTCCCAGTCCTAAATGGAGTTGAATCACAAGCAGTTTTTGGTCCTACCAGCAAGAGTTTTTTTTCTGGTAAGAAGAGTCACTATTGCGCTCCAATTGCCATACACAGTGCAAATAGCACTCGCGTCTGTTCCCAGCAAGTACAGTGTATTGGACAGAAGAGGAGCTACTGTTCTTGTCAGTTTCCTAAGCAGAGTTGAACTAGATATGGCCCGTGCGTGTAGGAAGCACAGTTCTTTTGTTCTGAGCAAGCTCACTCTTCTGGCCCTATAGGAAACACAGTAGAGTAGAAGAGTGCTCTTTTCTCAAAAGCAGAGTGTGTTTCTTGTAAGGCTAGCTAGTGTTTGTTTCCAAGTCCTAAATGGAGTTTAGTCACATGAAGTTTCTGGCCCTATAAGCAAGAGTTGTTTTCTGGTAAGAAGAGTCACTATTACGCTCCCATTGCCATACACAGTGCAAATAGCACTCGCGTCTGCTCCCAGCAAGTACAGTGTATTGGACTGAAGAGGAGCTACTGTTCTTGTCAGTTTCCTAAGGAGAGTTGAACTAGATGTGGCCCGTGTGTGTAGAAAGCACAGTTCTTTAGTTCTGATCAAGCTCACTATTCTGTCCCTATAGGAAACACAGTAGAATAGTAGAGTGCTCATTTCTCAAAAGCATAGTGTGTTTCTTGTAAGGCGAGCTAGCGTTTGTTTCCCAGTGTGAAATGGAGTTGAATAACATGCAGTTTCTGGTCCTACAAGCAAGAGTTGTTTTCTGGTAAGAAGAGTCACTATTGAGCTCCCATTTTCATACACAGTGCAAATAGCACTCGCGTTTGTTCCCAAGAATTACAGTGTATTTGACTGAAGAGAAGCTACTGTTCTTGTCAGTTTCCTAAGCAGAGTTGAACTAGATTTGGCCCGTGTGTGTAGGAAGCACAGTTCTTTTGTTCTGAGCAAGCTCACTTTTCGAAACCATAGGAAACACAGTAGAGTAGAAAAGTGCTCTTTTCTCAATAGCAGAGTGTGTTTCTTGTAAGGCTAGCTAGTGTTTGTTTCCCAGTCAGAAGCGGAGTTGAATCCCATGCAGTTTCTTGTCCTACAAGCAAGAGTTGTTTTCTGGGAAGAAGAGTCACTATTGCGCTCCCATTGCCATACACAGTGAAAATAGCACTCGCGTCTGCTCCCAGCAAGTACAGTGTATTGGACTGAAGAGGATCTACTGTTCTTGTCAGTTTCCTAAGCAGAGTTGAACTAGATATAGCCCGTGTGTGTAGGAAGCACAGTTCTTTTATTCTGAGCAAGCTCACAGTTAGGAGCCCATAGGAAACACAGTAGAGTAGAAGAGTGCTCTTTTCTCAAAAGCAGAGTGTGTTTCTTGTAAGGCTAGCTAGATTTTGTTTCCTAGTCAGAAATGGAGTTGAATTCCATGCAGTTTCTGGTCTTATGAGCAAGAGTTGTTTTTTGGTAAGAAGAGTCACTATTGTGCTCCCATTGTCATTCACAGGGCAAATAGCACTGGCGTATGTTCCCAGCAATTACAGTGTATTAAAATGAAGAGGAGCTACTGTTGTTGTCAGTTTCCTATGCAGAGTTGAACTAGATATGGCCCGTGTGTGTAGGAAGCACAGTTCTTTTGTTCTGAGCCAACTCACTGTTCTGGCCCTATAGGAAACACAGTAGAGTAGAAGAGTGCTCTTTTCTCAAAAGCACAGTGTGTTTTTTGTAAGGCTAGCTAGTGTTTGTTTCCCAGTCCTAAATGGAGTTAAATCACATGAAGTTTGTGTTCCTACGAGCAAGAGTTGTTTTCTGGTAAGAAGAGTCACTATTGTGCTCCCATTGCCATACACAGTGCAAATAGCACTCGCGTCTGATCCCAGCAAGTACAGTGTATTGGACTGAAGAGAAGCTACTGTTCTTGTCAGTTTCCTAAGCAGAGTTGAACTAGATGTGGCCAGTGAGTGTAGGAAGCACAGTTCTTTTGTTCTGAGCAAGCTCATTGTTCGGACCCCATAGGAAACACAGTAGAGTAGAAGAGTGCTCTTTTCTCAAAAGCAGAGTGTGTTTCTTGTAAGGCTAGCTAGTGTTTGTTTCCCAGTCAGAAACGGAGTTGAATCCCATGCAATTTCTTGTCCTACGAGCAAGAGTTGTTTTCTGCTAAGAAGAGTCACTATTGCGATCCCATTGCCATACACAGTGCAAATAGCACTCGCGTCTGTTCCCATCAAGTACAGTGTATTGGACTGAAGAGGAGCTACTGTTCTTGTCAGTTTCCTAAGCAGAGTTGAACTAGATGTGGCCCGTGTGTGTAGGAAGCACAGTTCTTTAGTTCTGAGCAAGCTCACTATTCTGGCCCTATAGGAAACACAGTAGAGTAGAAGAGTGCTCTTTTCTCAAAAGCAGAGTGTGTTTCTTTTAAGGCGAGCTAGCGTTTGTTTCCCAGTACTAAACGGATTTGAATCCCATGCAGTTTCTGGTCCTAAGAGCAAGAGTTGTTTTCTGGTAAGTAGAGTCACTATTCGCTCCCATTGCCATACATAGTGCAAATACTACTCGCGTCTGCTCCCAGCAAGTACAGTGTATTGGACTGAAGAGGAGCTACTGTTCTTGTCAGTTTCCTAACCAGAGTTGAAAGAGATATGGCCCATGTGTGTAGGAAGCACAGTTCGTTTGTTCTGAGCAAGCTCACTGTTCTGGCCCTATAGGAAACACAGTAGAGTAGAAGAGTGCTCTTTTCTCAAAAGCAGAGTGTGTTTCTTGTAAAGCAAGCTAGCGTTTGTTTCCCAGTCCTAAATGGAGTTGAATCCCATGCAGTTTCTGGTCCTACGAGCAAGAGTTGTTTTCTGGTAAGAAGAGTCACTATAGCGCTCCCATTGCCATACACAGTGCAAAAAGCACTCGCTTCTGCTTCCAGCAATTACACTGTATTGGACTGAAGAGGATCTACTGTTCTTGTCAGTTACCTAAGCAGAGTTGAACTAGATATGGCCCGTGTGTGTAGGAAGCACAGTTCTTTTGTACTGAGCAAGCTCACTGTTCTGGCCCTACAGGAAACACGGTAGAGTAGTAGAGTGCTCTTTTCTCAAAAGCAGAGAGTGTTTCTTCTAAGGCGAGCTAGCGTTTGTTTCCCAGTCCTAAATGGAGTTGAATCACATGCAGTTTTTGGTCCTACCAGCAAGAGTTGTTTTCTGGTAAGAAGAGTCACTATTGCGCTCCAATTGCCATACACAGTGCAAATAGCACTCGCGTCTGTTCCCAGCAAGTACAGTGTATTGGACAGAAGAGGAGCTACTGTTCTTGTCAGTTTCCTAAGCAGAGTTGAACTAGATATGGCCCATGCGTGTAGGAAGCACAGTTCTTTTGTTCTGAGCAAGCTCACTCTTCTGGCCCTATACGAAACACAGTAGAGTAGAAGAGTGCTCTTTTCTCAAAAGCAGAGTGTGTTTCTTGTAAGGCTAGCTAGTGTTTGTTTCCAAGTCCTAAATGGAGTTTAGTCACATGAAGTTTCTGGCCCTATAAGCAAGAGTTGTTTTCTGGTAAGAAGAATCACTATTGCGCTCCCATTGCCATACACAGTGCAAGTAGCACTCGCGTCTGCTCCCAGCAAGTACAGTGTATTGGACTGAAGAGGAGCTACTGTTCTTGTCAGTTTCCTAAGCAGAGTTGAACTAGATATGGCCCGTGTGTGTAGGAAGCACAGTTCTTTTGTTCTGAGCAAGCTCACTGTTTGGACCCCAAAGGAAACACAGTAGAGTAGAAAAGTGCTCTTTTCTCAATAGCAGAGTGTGTTTCTTGTAAGGCTAGCTAGTGTTTGTTTCCCAGTCAGAAGCGGAGTTGAATCCCATGCAGTTTCTTGTCCTACGAGCAAGAGTTGTTTTCTGGTAAGAAGAGTCACTATTGCGCACCCATTGCCATACACAGTGAAAATAGCACTCGCGTCTGCTCCCAGCAAGTACAGTGTATTGGACTGAAGTGGATCTACTATTCTTGTCAGTTTCCTATGCAGAGTTGAACTAGATATAGCCCGTGTGTGTAGGAAGCACAGTTCTTTTATTCTGAGCAAGCTCTCTGTTAGGACACCATAGGAAACACAGTAGAGTAGAAGAGTGCTCTTTTCTCAAAAGCAGAGTGTGTTTCTTGTGAGGCTAGCTAGTTTTTGTTTCCTAGTCAGAAATGGAGTTGTATTCCATGCAGTTTCTGGTCCTATGAGCAAGAGTTGTTTTCTGGTAAGAAGTGTCACTATTGTGCTCCCATTGTCATTCACAGGGCAAATAGCACTGGCGTCTGTTCCCAGCAATTACAGAGTATTAAAATGAAGGGGAGCTACTGTTGTTGTCAGTTTCCTATGCAGAGTTGAACTAGATATGGCCCGTGTATGTAGGAAGCTCAGTTCTTTTGTTCTCAGCAAGCTCACTGTTCTGGCCCTATAGGAAACACAGTAGAGTAGAAGAGTGCTCTTTTCTCAAAAGCACAGTGTGTTTTTTGGAAGGCGAGCTAGTGTTTGTTTCCCAGTCCTAAATGGAGATAAATCACATGAAGTGTGTGGTCCTACGAGCAAGAGTTGTTTTCTGGTAAGAAGAGTCACTATTGCGCTCCCATTGCCATACACAGTGCAAATAGCACTCGCGTCTGTTCCCAGCAAGTACAGTGTATTAAAATGAAGAGGAGCTACTGTTGCTGTCAGTTTCCTAAGCAGAGTTGAACTAGATGTGGCCAGTGAGTGTAGGAAGCACAGTTCTTTTGTTCTGAGCAAGCTCATTGTTCGGACCCCATAGGAAACACAGTAGAGTAGAAGAGTGCTCTTTTCTCAAAAGCAGAGTTTGTTTCTTGTAAGGCTAGCTAGTGTTTGTTTCCCAGTCAGAAACGGAGTTGAATCCCATGCAGTTTCTTGTCCTACGAGCAAGAGTTGTTTTCTGCTAAGAAGAGTCACTATTGCGCTCCCATTGCCATACACAGTGCAAATAGCACTCGCATCTGTTCCCAGCAATTACAGTGTATTGGACTGAAGAGGAGCTACTGTTGTTGTCAGTTTCCTAAGCAGAGTTGAACTAGATGTGGCCCGTGTGTGTAGGAAGCACAGTTCTTTAGTTCTGAGCAAGCTCACTATTCTGGCCCTATAGGAAACACAGTAGAGTAGAAGAGTGCTCTTTTCTCAAAAGCAGAGTGTGTTTCTTGTAAGGCGAGCTAGCGTTTGTTTCCCAGTACTGAATGGATTTGAATCCCGTGCAGTTACTGGTCCTAAGAGCAAGAGTTGTTTTCTGGTAAGTAGAGTCACTATTGTGCTCCCGATGCCATACACAGTACAAATAGCAATCGCGTCTGTTCCCAGCAAGTACAGTGTATTGGAGAGAAGAGGAGCTACTGTTCTTGTCAGTTTCCCAAGGAGAGTTCAATTGATATGGTCCGTCTCTGTAGAAAGAACAGCTCTTTTGTTCTGGGCAATCTCACTGTTCGGTCCCAATTGGAAACACAGTAGAGTAGAAGAGTGCTCTGTTCTCAAAAGCAGAGTGTGTTTCTTGTAAGGCTAGCTAGTGTTTGTTTCCCAGTCCTAAATGGAGTTGAATCCCATGCAGTTTCTGGTCCTACGAGCAATAGTTGTTTTCTGGTAAGAAGATTCACTATAGCGCTCCCATTGCCATACACAGTGCAAAAAGCACTCGCTTCTGCTTCCAGCAATTACACTGTATTGGACTGAAGAGGATCTACTGTTCTTGTCAGTTTCCTAAGCAGAGTTGAACTAGATGTGGCCCGTGTGTAGGAAGCACAGTTCTTTTGTTCTGAGCAAGCTCACTGTTCTGGCCCTATAAGAAACACAGTAGAGTAGAAGAGTGCTCTTTTCTCAAAAGCAGAGTGTGTTTCTTGTAAGGTGAGCTAGCGTTTGTTTCCCAATCCTAAATGGAATTGAATCACATGCAGTTTCTGGTACTACGAGCAAGAGTTGTTTTCTGGTAAGGAAAGTCACTATGTTGCTCCCTTTGCCATACACAGTGCAAATAGCACTGGCGTCTGCTCCCAGCAAGTACAGTGTATGGGACCGAAGAGGAGCTAGTGTTCTTGTCAGTTTCCTAAGCAGAGTGGAACTAGATATGGCCCATGTGTGTAGGAAGCACAGTTCTTTTGTTCTGAGCAAGCTCACTGTTCTGGCCTTATTGGAAACACAGTAGAGTAGAAGAGTGCTCTTTTCTCAAAAGCAGAGTGTGTTTCTTGTAAGGCTAGCTAGTGTTTGTTTCCCAGTCAGAAACGGAGTTGAGTCCGATGCAGTTTCTGGTCCTACGAGCAAGAGTTGTTTTCTGGTAAGAAGAGTCACTATTGCCCTCCCATTGCCATACATAGTGCGAATAGCACTCCTGTCTGTTCCCAGCAACTACAATGTATTGGACAGAAGAGGAGCTACTGTTCTGGTCAGTTTACTAAGCAGAGTTGAACTAGATATGGCTCGTGTGTGTAGGAAGCACAGTTCTTTTGTTCTGAGCAAGCACACTGTTCTGGCCCTATAGGAAACACAGTAGAGTAGAAGCGTGCTCGTTTCTCAGAAGCAGAGTGTGTTTCTTGTAAGGCTAGCTAGCGTTTGTTTCCCAGTCCCAAATGGTGTTGAATCACATGCAGTTTCTGGTCCTATGAGGAAGAGTTGTTTTCTGGAAGAAGAGTCACTATTGCACTCCCATTGCCATACACAGTGCAAATGGCACTCATGTCTGCTCCCAGCAAGTACAGTGTACTGGACTGAAGAGGAGCTACTGTTCTTGTCAGTTTCCTAAGCAGACTTGAACTAGATGTGGCCCGTTTGTGTAGGAAGCACAGTTCTTTTGTTCTGAGCAAGCTCACTGTTCTGGTCCTATAAGAAACACTGTAGAGTAGAAGAGTGCTCTTTTCTCAAAAGCAGAGTGTGTTTCTTGTAAGGGAAGCTAGAGTTTGTTTCCCAGTCCTAAATGGAGTTGAATCACATGCAGTTTCTGGTCCTATGAGCAAGAGTTGTTTTTCTTGTAAGAAGAGTCACTATTATGCTCCCATTGTCCTACACAGTGCAAATAGCACTGTCATCTATTCCCAGCATGTATAATGTATTGGACTGAAGAGGATCTTCTGTTCTTGTCAGTTTCCAAAGCAGAGTTGAACTAGATATGGCCCGTGTGTGTAGGAAGCACAGTTCTTTTTTTCTGAGCAAACTCACTCTTCTGGCCCTATAGGAAACACAGTAGAGTAGAAGAGTGCTCTTTTCTCAAAAGCAGAGTGTGTTTCTTGTAAGGCAAGCTAGCGTTTGTTTCCCAGTCCTAAATGGAGTTGAATCCCATGCAGTTTCTGGTCCTAGGAGCAAGAGTTGTTTTCTGGTAAGAAGAGTCACTCTTGCGCTCCCATTGTCATACACAGGCCAAATAGCACTGGCATCTGTTCCCAGCATGTACAGTGTGTTGGACTGAAGAGGATCTACTGTTCTTGTCAGATTCCTAAGCAGAGTTGAACTAGATATGGCCCGTGTGTGTAGGAAGCACAGTTCTTTTGTTCTGAGCAAGCTCAATGTTCTGGCCCTATAGGAAACCCAGTAGAGTAGAAGAGTGCTCTTTTCTCAAAAGCAGAGTGTGTTTCTTGTAAGGTGAGCTAGCGTTAGTTTCCCAGTTTTAAATGGTGTTGAATCACATGCAGTTTCTGGTCCTCCAAGCAAGAGTTGTTTTCTGGTAAAAAGAGTCACTATTGCGCTCCCATTGATATTCACAGTGCAAATAGCACTCGCGTCTGTTCCCATCAAGTACAGTGTAATGGACAGAAGAGGTGATACTGTTCTTGTCAGTTTCCTAACCTGAGTTGAACTAGATATGGCCCGTGTGTGTAGGAAGCACAGTTCTTTTGTTCTGAGCAAGCTCACAGTTCGGGCCCCTTAGGAAACACAGTAGAGTAGAAGAGTGCTCTTTTCTCAAAAGCAGAGTGTGTTTCTTGTAAGGCGAGCTTGCGTTTGTTTCCCAGTCTTAAATGGAGTTGAGTCCCATGCAGTTTCTGGTCCTAGAGCAAGAGTTGTTTTCTGGTAAGAAGAGTCAATATTGTGCTCCCACTGTCATACACAGGGCAAATAGCACTGGCGTCTGTTGCCAGCATGTACAGTGTATAGGACTGAAGAGGATCTACTGTTCTTGTCAGTTTCCTAAGCAGAGTTGAACTAGATATGGCCCGTGTGTGTATGAAGCACATTTCTTTTGTTCTTGAGCAAGTTCTCTGTTCGGACCCAATAGGAAACACAGTAGAGTAGAAGAGTGCTCTTTTCTCAAAAGCAGAGTGTGTTTTTTGTAAGGCAAGCTAGCGTTTTTTTCCCAGTCCTAAATGGAGATGAATCCCATGCAGTTTCTGGTCCTACGAGCAAGAGTTGTTTTCTGGTAAGAAGAGTCACTATTGTGCTCCCATTGTCATACACAGGGCAAATAGCATGGGCGTCTGTTCCCAGCATGTACAGTGTATTGGACTGAAGAGGATCTACTCTTCTTGTCAGTTTCCTAAGCAGAGTTGAACTAGATATGGCCCGTGTGTGTAGGAAGCACAGTTCTTTTGTTCTGAGCAAGCTCACTGTTCTGGCCCTATAAGAAACACAGTAGAGTAGAAGAGTGCTCTTTTCTCAAAACCAGAGTGTGTTTCATCTAAGGCGAGCTAGGGTTTGTTTCCCAGTCCTAAATGGAGTTGAATCACATGCAGTTTCTGGTCCTACAGGCAAGAGTTGTTTTCTGGTAAGAAGAGTCACTATTGAGCTCCCATTGACATAGACAGTGCAAATAGCTCTCGCGTCTGATCCCAGCAAGTACATTTTATTGGACAGAAGAGGAGCTACTGTTCTTGTCAGTTTCCTAAGCAGAGTTGAACTAGATATGGCCAGTGTGTGTAGGAAGCACAGTTCTTTTGTTCTGAGCAAGCTCATTGTTCTGGCCCTATAGAATACACAGTAGAGTAGAAGAGTGCTCTTTTCTCAAAAGCAGAGTGTGTTTCTTGTAAGGCAAGCTAGCGTTTGTTTCCCAGTCCTAAATGGAGTTGAATCCCATGCAGTTTCTGGTCCTACGAGCAAGAGTTTTTTTCTGGTAAGAAGAGTCACTATTGCACTCCCATTGCCATACACAGTGCAAATAGCACTTGCATCTGTTCCCAGCAAGTACAGTGTATTCGACAGAAGAGGATCTACTGTTCTTGTCAGTTTCCTAAGCAGAGTTGAACTAGATATGGCCCGTGTGTGTAGAAAGCACAGTTCTTTTGTTCTGAGCAAGCTCATTGTTCGGACCCATAGGAAACACAGTAGAGTAGAAGAGTGCTTCTTTCTCAAAAGCAGAGTGTGTTTCATGTAAGGCGAGCTAGCGTTTGTTTCCCAGTCCTAAATGGAGTTGAATCTCATGCAGTTTCTGGTCCTACGAGCAAGAGTTGTTTTCTGGTAAGAAGAGTCACTATTGCTCTCCCATTGTCATACACAGGGCAAATAGCACTCGCGTGTGTTCCCACCTAGTACAGTGTATCGGACTGAAGAGGAGCTACTGTTCTTGTCAGTTTCCTAAGCAGAGTTGAACTAGATATGGCCCGTGTGTGTAGGAAGCACAGTTTTTTTTTTCTGAGCAAGCTCACTGTTCTGGCCCTATAGGAAAAACTTTAGAGTAGAAGAGGGCTCTTTTCTCAAAAGGAGAATGTGTTTCTTGTAATGCGAGCTAGCATTTGTTTCCCAGTCCTAAATGGAGTTGAATCTCATGCAGTTTCTGGTCCTACGAGCAAGAGTTGTTTTCTGGTAAGAAGAGTCACTATTGCTCTCCCATTGTCATACACAGGGCAAATAGCACTCGCGTCTGTTCCCAGCAAGTACAGTGTATTGGACTGAAGAGGATCTACTATTCTTGTCAGTTTCCTAAGCAGAATTGAACTAGATATGACCGTGTTTGTAGGAAGCACAGTTCTTTTGTTCTCAGCAAGCTCACTGTTTTGGCCCTATAGGAAACACAGTAGAGTAGAAGAGTGCTCTTTTCTCAAAAGCAGAGTGTGTTTCTTGTAAGGCTAGCTAGTGTTTGTTTCCAAGTCCTAAATGGAGTTTAGTCACATGAAGTTTCTGGCCCTATAAGCAAGAGTTGTTTTCTGGTAAGAAGAGTCACTATTGCGCTCCCATTGCCATACACAGTGCAAATAGCACTCGCGTCTGCTCCCAGCAAGTACAGTGTATTGGACTGAAGAGGAGCTACTGTTCTTGTCAGTTTCCTAAGGAGAGTTGAACTAGATGTGGCCCGTGTGTGTAGAAAGCACAGTACTTTAGTTCTGAGCAAGCTCACTGTTCTGTCCCTATAGGAAACACAGTAGAATAGTAGAGTGCTCATTTCTCAAAAGCATAGTGTGTTTCTTGTAAGGCGAGCTAGCGTTTGTTTCCCAGTGTGAAATGGAGTTGAATAACATGCAGTTTCTGGTCCTACAAGCAAGAGTTGTTTTCTGGTAAGAAGAGTCACTATTGAGCTCCCATTTTCATACACAGTGCAAATAGCACTCGCGTTTGTTCCCAAGAATTACAGTGTATTTGACTGAAGAGAAGCTACTGTTCTTGTCAGTTTCCTAAGCAGAGTTGAACTAGATTTGGCCCGTGTGTGTAGGAAGCACAGTTCTTTTGTTCTGAGCAAGCTCACTTTTCGAAACCATAGGAAACACAGTAGAGTAGAAAAGTGCTCTTTTCTCAATAGCAGAGTGTGTTTCTTGTAAGGCTAGCTAGTGTTTGTTTCCCAGTCAGAAGCGGAGTTGAATCCCATGCAGTTTCTTGTCCTACAAGCAAGAGTTGTTTTCTGGGAAGAAGAGTCACTATTGCGCTCCCATTGCCATACACAGTGAAAATAGCACTCGCGTCTGCTCCCAGCAAGTACAGTGTATTGGACTGAAGAGGATCTACTGTTCTTGTCATATCCTAAGCAGAGTTGAACTAGATATAGCCCGTGTGTGTAGGAAGCACAGTTCTTTTATTCTGAGCAAGCTCACAGTTAGGAGCCCATAGGAAACACAGTAGAGTAGAAGAGTGCTCTTTTCTCAAAAGCAGAGTGTGTTTCTTGTAAGGCTAGCTAGATTTTGTTTCCTAGTCAGAAATGGAGTTGAATTCCATGCAGTTTCTGGTCTTATGAGCAAGAGTTGTTTTTTGGTAAGAAGAGTCACTATTGTGCTCCCATTGTCATTCACAGGGCAAATAGCACTGGCGTATGTTCCCAGCAATTACAGTGTATTAAAATGAAGAGGAGCTACTGTTGTTGTCAGTTTCCTATGCAGAGTTGAACTAGATATGGCCCGTGTGTGTAGGAAGCACAGTTCTTTTGTTCTGAGCCAACTCACTGTTCTGGCCCTATAGGAAACACAGTAGAGTAGAAGAGTGCTCTTTTCTCAAAAGCACAGTGTGTTTTTTGTAAGGCTAGCTAGTGTTTGTTTCCCAGTCCTAAATGGAGTTAAATCACATGAAGTTTGTGTTCCTACGAGCAAGAGTTGTTTTCTGGTAAGAAGAGTCACTATTGCGCTCCCATTGCCATACACAGTGCAAATAGCACTCGCGTCTGATCCCAGCAAGTACAGTGTATTGGACTGAAGAGAAGCTACTGTTCTTGTCAGTTTCCTAAGCAGAGTTGAACTAGATGTGGCCAGTGAGTGTAGGAAGCACAGTTCTTTTGTTCTGAGCAAGATCATTGTTCGGACCCCATAGGAAACACAGTAGAGTAGAAGAGTGCTCTTTTCTCAAAAGCAGAGTGTGTTTCTTGTAAGGCTAGCTAGTGTTTGTTTCCCAGTCAGAAACGGAGTTGAATCCCATGCAGTTTCTTGTCCTACGAGCAAGAGTTGTTTTCTGCTAAGAAGAGTCACTATTGCGCTCCCATTGCCATACACAGTGCAAATAGCACTCGCGTCTGTTCCCAGCAATTACAGTGTATTGG
Source organism: Peromyscus eremicus (assembly GCF_949786415.1). Taxonomy (NCBI): domain Eukaryota; kingdom Metazoa; phylum Chordata; class Mammalia; order Rodentia; family Cricetidae; genus Peromyscus; species Peromyscus eremicus. The sequence continues at coordinate 89,231 of NW_026734498.1, forward strand.
ACTGAAGAGGAGCTACTGTTCTTGTCAGTTTCCTAAGCAGAGTTGAACTAGATGTGGCCCGTGTGTGTAGGAAGCACAGTTCTTTAGTTCTGAGCAAGCTCACTATTCTGGCCCTATAGGAAACACAGTAGAGTAGAAGAGTGCTCTTTTCTCAAAAGCAGAGTGTGTTTCTTGTAAGGCGAGCTAGCGTTTGTTTCCCAGTACTAAACGGATTTGAATCCCATGCAGTTTCTGGTCCTAAGAGCAAGAGTTGTTTTCTGGTAAGAAGAGTCACTATTTGCTCCCATTGCCATACATAGTGCAAATACTACTCGTGTCTGCTCCCAGCAAGTACAGTGTATTGGACTGAAGAGGAGCTACTATTCTTGTCAGTTTCCTAACCAGAGTTGAAAGAGATATGGCCCATGTGTGTAGGAAGCACAGTTCGTTTGTTCTGAGCAAGCTCACTGTTCTGGCCCTATAGGAAACACAGTAGAGTAGAAGAGTGCTCTTTTCTCAAAAGCAGAGTGTGTTTCTTGTAAAGCGAGCTAGCGTTTGTTTCCCAGTCCTAAATGGAGTTGAATCACATGCAGTTTCTGGTGCTATGAGCAAGAGTTGTTTTCTGGTAAGAAGAGTCACTATTGAGCTCCCGATGCCATACACAGTACAAATAGCAATCGCGTCTGTTCCCAGCAAGTACAGTGTATTGGAGAGAAGAGGAGCTACTGTTCTTGTCAGTTTCCTAAGGAGAGTTGAATTGATATGGTCCTTCTCTGTAGGAAGAACAGCTCTTTTGTTCTGAGCAATCTCACTGTTCGGTCCCAATAGGAAACACAGTAGAGTAGAAGAGTGCTCTGTTCTCAAAAGCAGAGTGTGTATCTTGTAAGGCTAGCTATTGTTTGTTTCCCAGTCCTAAATGGAGTTGAATCCCATGCAGTTTCTGGTCCTACGAGCAAGAGTTGTTTTCTGGTAAGAAGAGTCACTATAGCACTCCCATTGCCATACACAGTGCAAAAAGCACTCGCTTCTGCTTCCAGCAATTACACTGTATTGGACTGAAGAGGATCTACTGTTCTTGTCAGTTTCCTAAGCAGAGTTGAACTAGATATGGCCCGTGTGTGTAGGAAGCACAGTTCTTTTGTACTGAGCAAGCTCACTGTTCTGGCCCTACAGGAAACACGGTAGAGTAGTAGAGTGCTCTTTTCTCAAAAGCAGAGAGTGTTTCTTCTAAGGCGAGCTAGCGTTTGTTTCCCAGTCCTAAATGGAGTTGAATCACATGCAGTTTTTGGTCCTACCAGCAAGAGTTGTTTTCTGGTAAGAAGAGTCACTATTGCGCTCCAATTGCCATACACAGTGCAAATAGCACTCGCGTCTGTTCCCAGCAAGTACAGTGTATTGGACAGAAGAGGAGCTACTGTTCTTGTCAGTTTCCTAAGCAGAGTTGAACTAGATATGGCCCGTGCGTGTAGGAAGCACAGTTCTTTTGTTCTGAGCAAGCTCACTCTTCTGGCCCTATAGGAAACACAGTAGAGTAGAAGAGTGCTCTTTTCTCAAAAGCAGAGTGTGTTTCTTGTAAGGCTAGCTAGTGTTTGTTTCCAAGTCCTAAATGGAGTTTAGTCACATGAAGTTTCTGGCCCTATAAGCAAGAGTTGTTTTCTGGTAAGAAGAATCACTATTGCGCTCCCATTGCCATACACAGTGCAAGTAGCACTCGCGTCTGCTCCCAGCTAGTACAGTGTATTGGACTGAAGAGGAGCTACTGTTCTTGTCAGTTTCCTAAGGAGAGTTGAACTAGATGTGGCCCGTGTGTGTAGAAAGCACAGTTCTTTAGTTCTGAGCAAGCTCACTATTCTGGCCCTATAAGAAACACAGTAGAATAGTAGAGTGCTCTTTTCTCAAAAGCATAGTGTGTTTCTTGTAAGGCGAGCTAGCGTTTGTTTCCCAGTCCTAAATGGAGTTGAATAACATGCAGTTTCTGGTCCTACAAGCAAGAGTTGTTTTCTGGTAAGAAGAGTCACTATTGAGCTCCCATTTTCATACACAGTGCAAATAGCACTCGCGTTTGTTCCCAAGAAGTACAGTGTATTTGACTGAAGAGAAGCTACTGTTCTTGTCAGTTTCCTAAGCAGAGTTGAACTAGATATGGCCCGTGTGTAGGAAGCACAGTTCTTTTGTTCTGAGCAAGCTCACTGTTTGGACCCCAAAGGAAACACAGTAGAGTAGAAAAGTGCTCTTTTCTCAATAGCAGAGTGTGTTTCTTGTAAGGCTAGCTAGTGTTTGTTTCCCAGTTAGAAGCGGAGTTGAATCCCATGCAGTTTCTTGTCCTACGAGCAAGAGTTGTTTTCTGGTAAGAAGAGTCACTATTGCGCACCCATTGCCATACACAGTGAAAATAGCACTCGCGTCTGCTCCCAGCAAGTACAGTGTATTGGACTGAAGTGGATCTACTATTCTTGTCAGTTTCCTATGCAGAGTTGAACTAGATATAGCCCGTGTGTGTAGGAAGCACAGTTCTTTTATTCTGAGCAAGCTCTCTGTTAGGACACCATAGGAAACACAGTAGAGTAGAAGAGTGCTCTTTTCTCAAAAGCAGAGTGTGTTTCTTGTGAGGCTAGCTAGTTTTTGTTTCCTAGTCAGAAACGGAGTTGAATTCCATGCAGTTTCTGGTCCTATGAGCAAGAGTTGTTTTCTGGTAAGAAGAGTCACTATTGTGCTCCCATTGTCATTCACAGGGCAAATAGCACTGGCGTCTGTTCCCAGCAATTACAGAGTATTAAAATGAAGGGGAGCTACTGTTGTTGTCAGTTTCCTATGCAGAGTTGAACTAGATATGGCCCGTGTATGTAGGAAGCACAGTTCTTTTGTTCTCAGCAAGCTCACTGTTCTGGCCCTATAGGAAACACAGTAGAGTAGAAGAGTGCTCTTTTCTCAAAAGCACAGTGTGTTTTTTGGAAGGCGAGCTAGTGTTTGTTTCCCAGTCCTAAATGGAGATAAATCACATGAAGTTTGTGGTCCTACGAGCAAGAGTTGTTTTCTGGTAAAAAGAGTCACTATTGCGCTCCCATTGATATTCACAGTGCAAATAGTACTCGCGTCTGTTCCCAGCAAGTACAGTGTATTGGACTGAAGAGAAGCTACTGTTGTTGTCAGTTTCCTAAGCAGAGTTGAACTAGATGTGGCCAGTGAGTGTAGGAATCACAGTTCTTTTGTTCTGAGCAAGCTCATTGTTCGGACCCCATAGGAAACACAGTAGAGTAGAAGAGTGCTCTTTTCTCAAAAGCAGAGTGTGTTTCTTGTAAGGCTAGCTAGTGTTTGTTTCCCAGTCAGAAACGGAGTTGAATCCCATGCAGTTTCTTGTCCTACGAGCAAGAGTTGTTTTCTGCTAAGAAGAGTCACTATTGCGCTCCCATTGCCATACACAGTGCAAATAGCACTCGCGTCTGTTCCCAGCAATTACAGTGTATTGGACTGAAGAGGAGCTACTGTTGTTGTCAGTTTCCTAAGCAGAGTTGAACTAGATGTGGCCCGTGTGTGTAGGAAGCACAGTTCTTTAGTTCTGAGCAAGCTCACTATTCTGGCCCTATAGGAAACACAGTAGAGTAGAAGAGTGCTCTTTTCTCAAAAGCAGAGTGTGTTTCTTGTAAGGCGAGCTAGCGTTTGTTTCCCAGTACTGAATGGATTTGAATCCCATGCAGTTACTGGTCCTAAGAGCAAGAGTTGTTTTCTGGTAAGTAGAGTCACTATAAGCTCCCATTGCCAAACATAGTGCAAATACTACTCGCGTCTGCTCCCAGCAAGTACACTGTATTGGACTGAAGAGGAGCTACTGTTCTTGTCAGTTTCCTAAGCAGAGTTGAAAGAGATATGGCCCATGTTTGTAGGAAGCACAGTTCGTTTGTTCTGAGCAAGCTCACTGTTCTGGCCCTATAGGAAACACAGTAGAGTAGAAGAGTGCTCTTTTCTCAAAAACAGAGTGTGTTTCTTGTAAAGCGAGCTAGCGTTTGTTTCCCAGTCCTAAATGGAGTTGAATCCCATGCAGTTTCTGATGCTATGAGCAAGAGTTGTTTTCTGGTAAGAAGAGTCACTATTGTGCTCCCGATGCCATACACAGTACAAATAGCAATCGCGTCTTTTCCCAGCAAGTACAGTGTATTGGAGAGAAGAGGAGCTACTGTTCTTGTCAGTTTCCCAAGGAGAGTTCAATTGATATGGTCCGTCTCTGTAGAAAGAACAGCTCTTTTGTTCTGAGCAATCTCACTGTTTGGTCCCAATTGGAAACACAGTAGAGTAGAAGAGTGCTCTGTTCTCAAAAGCAGAGTGTGTTTCTTGTAAGGCTAGCTAGTGTTTGTTTCCCAGTCCTAAATGGAGTTGAATCCCATGCAGTTTCTGGTCCTAAGAGCAAGAGTTGTTTTCTGGTAAGAAGATTCACTATAGCGCTCCCATTGCCATACACAGTGCAAAAAACACTCGCTTCTGCTTCCAGCAATTACACTGTATTGGACTGAAGAGGATCTACTGTTCTTGTCAGTTTCCTAAGGAGAGTTGAACTAGATGTGGCCCGTGTGTAGGAAGCACAGTTCTTTTGTTCTGAGCAAGCTCACTGTTCTGGCCCTATAAGAAACACAGTAGAGTAGAAGAGTGCTCTTTTCTCAAAAGCAGAGTGTGTTTCTTGTAAGGCGAGCTAGCGTTTGTTTCCCAATCCTAAATGGAATTGAATCACATGCAGTTTCTGGTACTACGAGCAAGAGTTGTTTTCTGGTAAGGAAAGTCACTATGTTGCTCCCTTTGCCATACACAGTGCAAATAGCACTGGCGTCTGCTCCCAGCAAGTACAGTGTATGGGACCGAAGAGGAGCTAGTGTTCTTGTCAGTTTCCTAAGCAGAGTGGAACTAGATATGGCCCATGTGTGTAGGACGCACAGTTCTTTTGTTCTGAGCAAGCTCACTGTTCTGGCCTTATTGGAAACACAGTAGAGTAGAAGAGTGCTCTTTTCTCAAAAGCAGAGTGTGTTTCTTGTAAGGCTAGCTAGTGTTTGTTTCCCAGTCAGAAAAGGAGTTGAGTCCGATGCAGTTTCTGGTCCTACGAGCAAGAGTTGTTTTCTGGTAAGAAGAGTCACTATTGCCCTCCCATTGCCATACATAGTGCGAATAGCACTCCTGTCTGTTCCCAGCAACTACAATGTATTGGACAGAAGAGGAGCTACTGTTCTGGTCAGTTTACTAAGCAGAGTTGAACTAGATATGGCTCGTGTGTGTAGGAAGCACAGTTCTTTTGTTCTGAGCAAGCACACTGTTCTGGCCCTATAGGAAACACAGTAGAGTAGAAGCGTGCTCGTTTCTCAGAAGCAGAGTGTGTTTCTTGTAAGGCTAGCTAGCGTTTGTTTCCCAGTCCCAAATGGTGTTGAATCACATGCAGTTTCTGGTCCTACGAGGAAGAGTTGTTTTCTGGTAAGAAGAGTCACTATTGCACTCCCATTGCCATACACAGTGCAAATGGCACTCGTGTCTGCTCCCAGCAAGTACAGTGTACTGGACTGAAGAGGAGCTACTGTTCTTGTCAGTTTCCTAAGCAGACTTGAACTAGATGTGGCCCGTTTGTGTAGGAAGCACAGTTCTTTTGTTCTGAGCAAGCTCACTGTTCTGGTCCTATAAGAAACACTGTAGAGTAGAAGAGTGCTCTTTTCTCAAAAGCAGAGTGTGTTTCTTGTAAGGGAAGCTAGAGTTTGTTTCCCAGTCCTAAATGGAGTTGAATCACATGCAGTTTCTGGTCCTATGAGCAAGAGTTGTTTTTCTTGTAAGAAGAGTCACTATTATGCTCCCATTGTCCTACACAGTGCAAATAGCACTGTCGTCTGTTCCCAGCATGTATAATGTATTGGACTGAAGAGGATCTTCTGTTCTTGTCAGTTTCCAAAGCAGAGTTGAACTAGATATGGCCCGTGTGTGTAGGAAGCACAGTTCTTTTTTTCTGAGCAAGCTCAATCTTCTGGCCCTATAGGAAACACAGTAGAGTAGAAGAGTGCTCTTTTCTCAAAAGCAGAGTGTGTTTCTTGTAAGGCAAGCTAGCGTTTGTTTCCCAGTCCTAAATGGAGTTGAATCCCATGCAGTTTCTGGTCCTACGAGCAAGAGTTGTTTTCTGGTAAGAAGAGTCACTATTGCGCTCCCATTGTCATACACAGGCCAAATAGCACTGGCATCTGTTCCCAGCATGTACAGTGTGTTGGACTGAAGAGGATCTACTGTTCTTGTCAGATTCCTAAGCAGAGTTGAACTAGATATGGCCCGTGTGTGTAGGAAGCACAGTTCTTTTGTTCTGAGCAAGCTCAATGTTCTGGCCCTATAGGAAACACAGTAGAGTAGAAGAGTGCTCTTTTCTCAAAAGCAGAGTGTGTTTCTTGTAAGGTGAGCTAGCGTTAGTTTCCCAGTTTTAAATGGTGTTGAATCACATGCAGTTTCTGGTCCTCCAAGCAAGAGTTGTTTTCTGGTAAAAAGAGTCACTATTGCGCTCCCATTGATATTCACAGTGCAAATAGCACTCGCATCTGTTCCCATCACGTACAGTGTAATGGACAGAAGAGGTGATACTGTTCTTGTCAGTTTCCTAACCAGAGTTGAACTAGATATGGCCCGTGTGTGTAGGAAGCACAGTTCTTTTGTTCTGAGCAAGCTCACAGTTCGGGCCCCTTAGGAAACACAGTAGAGTAGAAGAGTGCTCTTTTCTCAAAAGCAGAGTGTGTTTCTTGTAAGGCGAGCTTGCGTTTGTTTCCCAGTCTTAAATGGAGTTGAGTCCCATGCAGTTTCTGGTCCTAGAGCAAGAGTTGTTTTCTGGTAAGAAGAGTCAATATTGTGCTCCCACTGTCATACACAGGGCAAATAGCACTGGCGTCTGTTGCCAGCATGTACAGTGTATAGGACTGAAGAGGATCTACTGTTCTTGTCAGTTTCCTAAGCAGAGTTGAACTAGATATGGCCCGTGTGTGTATGAAGCACATTTCTTTTGTTCTTGAGCAAGTTCTCTGTTCGGACACAATAGGAAACACAGTAGAGTAGAAGAGTGCTCTTTTCTCAAAAGCAGAGTGTGTTTTTTGTAAGGCAAGCTAGCGTTTGTTTCCCAGTCCTAAATGGAGATGAATCCCATGCAGTTTCTGGTCCTACGAGCAAGAGTTGTTTTCTGGTAAGAAGAGTCACTATTGTGCTCCCATTGTCATACACAGGGCAAATAGCATGGGCGTCTGTTCCCAGCATGTACAGTGTATTGGACTGAAGAGGATCTACTCTTCTTGTCAGTTTCCTAAGCAGAGTTGAACTAGATATGGCCCGTGTGTGTAGGAAGCACAGTTCTTTTGTTCTGAGCAAGCTCACTGTTCTGGCCCTATAAGAAACACAGTAGAGTAGAAGAGTGCTCTTTTCTCAAATGCAGAGTGTGTTTCATCTAAGGCGAGCTAGGGTTTGTTTCCTAGTCCTAAATGGAGTTGAATCACATGCAGTTTCTGGTCCTACAGGCAAGAGTTGTTTTCTGGTAAGAAGAGTCACTATTGAGCTCCCATTGACATAGACAGTGCAAATAGCTCTCGCGTCTGATCCCAGCAAGTACATTTTATTGGACAGAAGAGGAGCTACTGTTCTTGTCAGTTTCCTAAGCAGAGTTGAACTAGATATGGCCAGTGTGTGTAGGAAGCACAGTTCTTTTGTTCTGAGCAAGCTCACTGTTCTGGCCCTATAGAATACACAGTAGAGTAGAAGAGTGCTCTTTTCTCAAAAGCAGAGTGTGTTTCTTGTAAGGCAAGCTAGCGTTTGTTTCCCAGTCCTAAATGGAGTTGAATCCCATGCAGTTTCTGGTCCTACGAGCAAGAGTTGTGTTCTGGTAAAAAGAGTCACTATTGTGCTTTCATTGCCATACACAGTGCAAATAGCACTCGCGTCTGTTCCCAGCCAAGTACAGTGTATTGTACAGTAGAGGAGCTACTGTTCTTGTCAGTTTCCTAAGAAGAGTTGAACTAGATAGGGCCCGTGTGTGTAGGAAGCACAGTTCTTTTGTTCTGAGCAAGCTCACTGTTCGGACCCCATAGGAAACACAGTAGAGTAGAAGAGTGCTCTTTTCTCAAAAGCAGAGTGTGTTTCTTGTAAGGCTAGCTAGTGTTCGTTTCCCAGTCAGAAACGGAGTTGAATCCCACTCAGTTTCTAGTCCTACGAGCAAGAGTTTTTTTCTGGTAAGAAGAGTCACTATTGCGCTCCCATTGTCATACACAGTGAAAATAGCACTCGTGTCTGCTCCCAGCAAGTACAGTGTATTGAACTGAAGAGGAGCTACTATTGTTGTCTGTTTCCTAAGCTGAGTTGAACTAGATATGGACGGTGTGTGTAGGAAGCACAGTTCTTTAGTTCTGAGCAAGTTCACTGTTCGGACCCCATAGGACACACAGTAGAGTAGAAGAGTGCCCTTTTCTCAAAAGCAGAGTTTGTTTCTTGTAAGGCGAGCTAGCATTTGTTTCCCAGTCCTAAATGGAGTTGAAATACACATCTAGTTTCTGGTCCTACAAGCAAGAGTTGTTTTCTGGTAAGAAGAGTCACTATTGCGCTCCCATTGCCATACATAGTGCAAATAGCACTCGGTTCGTTCCCAGCAAGTACAGTGTATGGGACTGAAGAGGAGCTACTGTTCTTGTCAGTTTCCTAAGCAGAGTTGAACTAGATATGGCCCGTGTGAAGGAAGCACAGTTCTTTTGTTCTGATCAAGCTCACTGTTCTGGCCCTATAGGAAACACAGTAGAGTAGAAGAGTGCTCTTTTCTCAAAAGCAGAGTGTTTTTCTTGTAAGGCGAGCTAGCGTTTGTTTCCCAGTCATAAATGGAGTTGAATCACATGCAGTTTCTGGTCTAGGAGCAAGAGTTGTTTTCTGGTAAGAAGAGTCACTATTGCGCTCCCATTGTCATACACAGGGCAAATAGTACTGGCGTCTGTTCCCAGCATGTACAGTGTATTGGACTGAAGAGTATCTACTGTTCTTGTCAGTTTCCTAAGCAGAATTGAATAGATATGGCCCCTGTGTGCAGGAAGCACAGTTCTTTTGTTCTGAGGAAGCTCACAGTTCTGGCCCTATAGGAAACACATTATAGTAGAAGAATGCTCTTTTCTCAAAAGCAGAGTGTTTTTCTTGTAAGGCGAGCTAGCGTTTCTTTCCCCATCCTAAATGGAGTTGAGACACATGCAGTTTTTGGTCCTACGAGCAAGAGTTTTTTTCTGGTAAGAAGAGTCACTATTGCACTCCCATTGCCATACACAGTGCAAATAGCACTTGCATCTGTTCCCAGCAAGTACAGTGTATTGGACAGAAGAGGATCTACTGTTCTTGTCAGTTTCCTAAGCAGAGTTGAACTAGATATGGCCCGTGTGTGTAGAAAGCACAGTTCTTTTGTTCTGAGCAAGCTCATTGTTCGGACCCATAGGAAACACAGTAGAGTAGAAGAGTGCTTCTTTCTCAAAAGCAGAGTGTGTTTCATGTAAGGCGAGCTAGCGTTTGTTTCCCAGTCCTAAATGGAGTTGAATCTCATGCAGTTTCTGGTCCTACGAGCAAGAGTTGTTTTCTGGTAAGAAGAGTCACTATTGCTCTCCCATTGTCATACACAGGGCAAATAGCACTCGCGTGTGTTCCCACCTAGTACAGTGTATCGGACTGAAGAGGAGCTACTGTTCTTGTCAGTTTCCTAAGCAGAGTTGAACTAGATATGGCCCGTGTGTGTAGGAAGCACAGTTTTTTTTTTCTGAGCAAGCTCACTGTTCTGGCCCTATAGGAAAAACTTTAGAGTAGAAGAGGGCTCTTTTCTCAAAAGGAGAATGTGTTTCTTGTAATGCGAGCTAGCATTTGTTTCCCAGTCCTAAATGGAGTTGAATCTCATGCAGTTTCTGGTCCTACGAGCAAGAGTTGTTTTCTGGTAAGAAGAGTCACTATTGCTCTCCCATTGTCATACACAGGGCAAATAGCACTCGCGTCTGTTCCCAGCAAGTACAGTGTATTGGACTGAAGAGGATCTACTATTCTTGTCAGTTTCCTAAGCATAATTGAACTAGATATGACCGTGTGTGTAGGAAGCACAGTTCTTTTGTTCTCAGCAAGCTCACTGTTTTGGCCCTATAGGAAACACAGTAGAGTAGAAGAGTGCTCTTTTCTCAAAAGCAGAGTGTGTTTCTTGTAAGGCTAGCTAGTGTTTGTTTCCAAGTCCTAAATGGAGTTTAGTCACATGAAGTTTCTGGCCCTATAAGCAAGAGTTGTTTTCTGGTAAGAAGAGTCACTATTGCGCTCCCATTGCCATACACAGTGCAAATAGCACTCGCGTCTGCTCCCAGCAAGTACAGTGTATTGGACTGAAGAGGAGCTACTGTTCTTGTCAGTTTCCTAAGGAGAGTTGAACTAGATGTGGCCCGTGTGTGTAGAAAGCACAGTTCTTTAGTTCTGAGCAAGCTCACTATTCTGTCCCTATAGGAAACAAAGTAGAATAGTAGAGTGCTCATTTCTCAAAAGCATAGTGTGTTTCTTGTAAGGCGAGCTAGCGTTTGTTTCCCAGTCTGAAATGGAGTTGAATAACATGCAGTTTCTGGTCCTACAAGCAAGAGTTGTTTTCTGGTAAGAAGAGTCACTATTGAGCTCCCATTTTCATACACAGTGCAAATAGCACTCGCGTTTGTTCCCAAGAATTACAGTGTATTTGACTGAAGAGAAGCTACTGTTCTTGTCAGTTTCCTAAGCAGAGTTGAACTAGATTTGGCCCGTGTGTGTAGGAAGCACAGTTCTTTTGTTCTGAAAAGCTCACTTTTCGAAACCATAGGTAACACAGTAGAGTAGAAAAGTGCTCTTTTCTCAATAGCAGAGTGTGTTTCTTGTAAGGCTAGCTAGTGTTTGTTTCCCAGTCAGAAGCGGAGTTGAATCCCATGCAGTTTCTTGTCCTACAAGCAAGAGTTGTTTTCTGGGAAGAAGAGTCACTATTGCGCTCCCATTGCCATACACAGTGAAAATAGCACTCGCGTCTGCTCCCAGCAAGTACAGTGTATTGGACTGAAGAGGATCTACTGTTCTTGTCAGTTTCCTAAGCAGAATTGAACTAATTATAGCCCGTGTGTGTAGGAAGCACAGTTCTTTTATTCTGAGCAAGCTCACAGTTAGGAGCCCATAGGAAACACAGTAGAGTAGAAGAGTGCTCTTTTCTCAAAAGCAGAGTGTGTTTCTTGTAAGGCTAGCTAGATTTTGTTTCCTAGTCAGAAATGGAGTTGAATTCCATGCAGTTTCTGGTCTTATGAGCAAGAGTTGTTTTTTGGTAAGAAGAGTCACTATTGTGCTCCCATTGTCATTCACAGGGCAAATAGCACTGGCGTATGTTCCCAGCAATTACAGTGTATTAAAATGAAGAGGAGCTACTGTTGTTGTCAGTTTCCTATGCAGAGTTGAACTAGATATGGCCCGTGTGTGTAGGAAGCACAGTTCTTTTGTTCTGAGCCAACTCACTGTTCTGGCCCTATAGGAAACACAGTAGAGTAGAAGAGTGCTCTTTTCTCAAAAGCACAGTGTGTTTTTTGTAAGGCTAGCTAGTGTTTGTTTCCCAGTCCTAAATGGAGTTAAATCACATGAAGATTGTGTTCCTACGAGCAAGAGTTGTTTTCTGGTAAGAAGAGTCACTATTGTGCTCCCATTGCCATACACAGTGCAAATAGCACTCGCGTCTGATCCCAGCAAATACAGTGTATTGGACCGAAGAGAAGCTACTGTTCTTGTCAGTTTCCTAAGCAGAGTTGAACTAGATGTGGCCAGTGAGTGTAGGAAGCACAGTTCTTTTGTTCTGAGCAAGCTCATTGTTCGGACCCCATAGGAAACACAGTAGAGTAGAAGAGTGCTCTTTTCTCAAAAGCAGAGTGTGTTTCTTGTAAGGCTAGCTAGTGTTTGTTTCCCAGTCAGAAACGGAGTTGAATCCCATGCAGTTTCTTGTCCTACGAGCAAGAGTTGTTTTCTGCTAAGAAGAGTCACTATTGCGCTCCCATTGCCATACACAGTGCAAATAGCACTCGCGTCTGTTCACATCAAGTACAGTGTATTGGACTGAAGAGGAGCTACTGTTCTTGTCAGTTTCCTAAGCAGAGTTGAACTAGATGTGGCCCGTGTGTGTAGGAAGCACAGTTCTTTAGTTCTGAGCAAGCTCACTATTCTGGCCCTATAGGAAACACAGTAGAGTAGAAGAGTGCTCTTTTCTCAAAAGCAGAGTGTGTTTCTTTTAAGGCGAGCTAGCGTTTGTTTCCCAGTACTAAACGGATTTGAATCCCATGCAGTTTCTGGTCCTAAGAGCAAGAGTTGTTTTCTGGTAAGTAGAGTCACTATTCGCTCCCATTGCCATACATAGTGCAAATACTACTCGCGTCTGCTCCCAGCAAGTACAGTGTATTGGACTGAAGAGGAGCTACTGTTCTTGTCAGTTTCCTAAGCAGAGTTGAAAGAGATATGGCCCATGTGTGTAGGAAGCACAGTTCGTTTGTTCTGAGCAAGCTCACTGTTCTGGCCCTATAGGAAACACAGTAGAGTAGAAGAGTGCTCTTTTCTCAAAAGCAGAGTGTGTTTCTTGTAAAGCGAGCTAGCGTTTGTTTCCCAGTCCTAAATGGAGTTGAATCACATGCAGTTTCTGGTGCTATGAGCAAGAGTTGTTTTCTGGTAAGAAGAGTCACTATTGAGCTCCCGATGCCATACACAGTACAAATAGCAATCGCGTCTGTTCCCAGCAAGTACAGTGTATTGGAGAGAAGAGGAGCTACTGTTCTTGTCAGTTTCCTAAGGAGAGTTGAATTGATATGGTCCTTCTCTGTAGGAAGAACAGCTCTTTTGTTCTGAGCAATCTCACTGTTCGGTCCCAATAGGAAACACAGTAGAGTAGAAGAGTGCTCTGTTCTCAAAAGCAGAGTGTGTATCTTGTAAGGCTAGCTAGTGTTTGTTTCCCAGTCCTAAATGGAGTTGAATCCCATGCAGTTTCTGGTCCTACGAGCAAGAGTTGTTTTCTGGTAAAAAGAGTCACTATAGCGCTCCCATTGCCATACACAGTGCAAAAAGCACTCGCTTCTGCTTCCAGCAATTACACTGTATTGGACTGAAGAGGATCTACTGTTCTTGTCAGTTTCCTAAGCAGAGTTGAACTAGATATGGCCCGTGTGTGTAGGAAGCACAGTTCTTTTGTACTGAGCAAGCTCACTGTTCTGGCCCTACAGGAAACACAGTAGAGTAGTAGAGTGCTCTTTTCTCAAAAGCAGAGAGTGTTTCTTCTAAGGCGAGCTAGCGTTTGTTTCCCAGTCCTAAATGGAGTTGAATCACATGCAGTTTTTGGTCCTACCAGCAAGAGTTGTTTTCTGGTAAGAAGAGTCACTATTGCGCTCCAATTGCCATACTCAGTGCAAATAGCACTCGCGTCTGTTCCCAGCAAGTACAGTGTATTGGACAGAAGAGGAGCTACTGTTCTTGTCAGTTTCCTAAGCAGAGTTGAACTAGATATGGCCCGTGTGAAGGAAGCACAGTTCTTTTGTTCTGATCAAGCTCACTGTTCTGGCCCTATAGGAAACACAGTAGAGTAGAAGAGTGCTCTTTTCTCAAAAGCAGAGTGTGTTTCTTGTAAGGCTAGCTAGTGTTTGTTTCCAAGTCCTAAATGGAGTTTAGTCACATGAAGTTTCTGGCCCTATAAGCAAGAGTTGTTTTCTGGTAAGAAGAATCACTATTGCGCTCCCATTGCCATACACAGTGCAAGTAGCACTCGCGTCTGCTCCCAGCAAGTACAGTGTATTGGACTGAAGAGGAGCTACTGTTCTTGTCAGTTTCCTAAGGAGAGTTGAACTAGATGTGGCCCGTGTGTGTAGAAAGCACAGTTCTTTAGTTCTGAGCAAGCTCACTATTCTGGCCCTATAGGAAACACAGTAGAATAGTAGAGTGCTCTTTTCTCAAAAGCATAGTGTGTTTCTTGTAAGGCGAGCTAGCGTTTGTTTCCCAGTCCTAAATGGAGTTGAATAACATGCAGTTTCTGGTCCTACAAGCAAGAGTTGTTTTCTGGTAAGAAGAGTCACTATTGAGCTCCCATTTTCATACACAATGCAAATAGCACTCGCGTTTGTTCCCAAGAAGTACAGTGTATTTGACTGAAGAGAAGCTACTGTTCTTGTCAGTTTCCTAAGCAGAGTTGAACTAGATATGGCCCGTGTGTGTAGGAAGCACAGTTCTTTTGTTCTGAGCAAGCTCACTGTTTGGACCCCAAAGGAAACACAGTAGAGTAGAAAAGTGCTCTTTTCTCAATAGCAGAGTGTGTTTCTTGTAAGGCTAGCTAGTGTTTGTTTCCCAGTCAGAAGCGGAGTTGAATCCCATGCAGTTTCTTGTCCTACGAGCAAGAGTTGTTTTCTGGTAATAAGAGTCACTATTGCGCACCCATTGCCATACACAGTGAAAATAGCACTCGCGTCTGCTCCCAGCAAGTACAGTGTATTGGACTGAAGTGGATCTACTATTCTTGTCAGTTTCCTATGCAGAGTTGAACTAGATATAGCCCGTGTGTGTAGGAAGCACAGTTCTTTTATTCTGAGCAAGCTCTCTGTTAGGACACCATAGGAAACACAGTAGAGTAGAAGAGTGCTCTTTTCTCAAAAGCAGAGTGTGTTTCTTGTGAGGCTAGCTAGTTTTTGTTTCCTAGTCAGAAATGGAGTTGAATTCCATGCAGTTTCTGGTCCTATGAGCAAGAGTTGTTTTCTGGTAAGAAGAGTCACTATTGTGCTCCCATTGCCATTCACAGGGCAAATAGCACTGGCGTCTGTTCCCAGCAATTACAGAGTATTAAAATGAAGGGGAGCTACTGTTGTTGTCAGTTTCCTATGCAGAGTTGAACTAGATATGGCCCGTGTATGTAGGAAGCACAGTTCTTTTGTTCTCAGCAAGCTCACTGTTCTGGCCCTATAGGAAACACAGTAGAGTAGAAGAGTGCTCTTTTCTCAAAAGCACAGTGTGTTTTTTGTAAGGCGAGCTAGTGTTTGTTTCCCAGTCCTAAATGGAGATAAATCACATGAAGTTTGTGGTCCTACGAGCAAGAGTTGTTTTCTGGTAAGAAGAGTCACTATTGCGCTCCCATTGCCATACACAGTGCAAATAGCACTCGCGTCTGTTCCCAGCAAGTACAGTGTATTGGACTGAAGAGAAGCTACTGTTGTCGTCAGTTTCCTAAGCAGAGTTGAACTAGATGTGGCCAGTGAGTGTAGGAAGCACAGTTCTTTTGTTCTGAGCAAGCTCATTGTTCGGACCCCATAGGAAACACAGTAGAGAAGAAGAGTGCTCTTTTCTCAAAAGCAGAGTGTGTTTCTTGTAAGGCTAGCTAGTGTTTGTTTCCCAGTCAGAAACGGAGTTGAATCCCATGCAGTTTCTTGTCCTACGAGCAAGAGTTGTTTTCTGCTAAGAAGAGTCACTATTGCGCTCCCATTGCCATACACAGTGCAAATAGCACTCGCGTCTGTTCCCAGCAATTACAGTGTATTGGACTGAAGAGGAGCTACTGTTGTTGTCAGTTTCCTAAGCAGAGTTGAACTAGATGTGGCCCGTGTGTGTAGGAAGCACAGTTCTTTAGTTCTGAGCAAGCTCACTATTCTGGCCCTATAGGAAACACAGTAGAGTAGAAGAGTGCTCTTTTCTCAAAAGCAGAGTGTGTTTCTTGTAAGGCGAGCTAGCGTTTGTTTCCCAGTACTGAATGGATTTGAATCCCATGCAGTTACTGGTCCTAAGAGCAAGAGTTGTTTTCTGGTAAGTAGAGTCACTATAAGCTCCCATTGCCAAACATAGTGCAAATACCACTCGCGTCTGCTCCCAGCAAGTACACTGTATTGGACTGAAGAGGAGCTACTGTTCTTTTCAGTTTCCTAAGCAGAGTTGAAAGAGATATGGCCCATGTTTGTAGGAAGCACAGTTCGTTTGTTCTGAGCAAGCTCACTGTTCTGGCCCTATAGGAAACACAGTAGAGTAGAAGAGTGCTCTTTTCTCAAAAGCAGAGTGTGTTTCTTGTAAAGCGAGCTAGCGTTTGTTTCCCAGTCCTAAATGGAGTTGAATCCCATGCAGTTTCTGATGCTATGAGCAAGAGTTGTTTTCTGGTAAGAGGAGTCACTATTGTGCTCCCGATGCCATACACAGTACAAATAGCAATCGCGTCTGTTCCCAGCAAGTACAGTGTATTGGAGAGAAGAGGAGCTACTGTTCCTGTCAGTTTCCCAAGGAGAGTTCAATTGATATGGTCCGTCTCTGTAGAAAGAACAGCTCTTTTGTTCTGAGCAATCTCACTGTTCGGTCCCAATTGGAAACACAGTAGGGTAGAAGAGTGCTCTGTTCTCAAAAGCAGAGTGTGTTTCTTGTAAGGCTAGCTAGTGTTTGTTTCCCAGTCCTAAATGGAGTTGAATCCCATGCAGTTTCTGGTCCTACGAGCAAGAGTTGTTTTCTGGTAAGAAGATTCACTATAGCGCTCCCATTGCCATACACAGTGCAAAAAGCACTCGCTTCTGCTTCCAGCAATTACACTGTATTGGACTGAAGAGGATCTACTGTTCTTGTCAGTTTCCTAAGCAGAGTTGAACTAGATGTGGCCCGTGTGTAGGAAGCACAGTTCTTTTGTTCTGAGCAAGCTGACTGTTCTGGCCCTATAAGAAACACAGTAGAGGAGAAGAGTGCTCTTTTCTCAAAAGCAGAGTGTGTTTCTTGTAAGGCGAGCTAGCGTTTGTTTCCCAATCCTAAATGGAATTGAATCACATGCAGTTTCTGGTACTACGAGCAAGAGTTGTTTTCTGGTAAGGAAAGTCACTATGTTGCTCCCTTTGCCATACACAGTGCAAATAGCACTGGCGTCTGCTCCCAGCAAGTACAGTGTATGGGACCGAAGAGGAGCTAGTGTTCTTGTCAGTTTCCTAAGCAGAGTGGAACTAGATATGGCCCATGTGTGTAGGACGCACAGTTCTTTTGTTCTGAGCAAGCTCACTGTTCTGGCCTTATTGGAAACACAGTAGAGTAGAAGAGTGCTCTTTTCTCAAAAGCAGAGTGTGTTTCTTGTAAGGCTAGCTAGTGTTTGTTTCCCAGTCAGAAACGGAGTTGAGTCCGATGCAGTTTCTGGTCCTACGAGCAAGAGTTGTTTTCTGGTAAGAAGAGTCACTATTGCCCTCCCATTGCCATACATAGTGCGAATAGCACTCCTGTCTGTTCCCAGCAACTACAATGTATTGGACAGAAGAGGAGCTACTGTTCTGGTCAGTTTACTAAGCAGAGTTGAACTAGATATGGCTCGTGTGTGTAGGAAGCACAGTTCTTTTGTTCTGAGCAAGCACACTGTTCTGGCCCTATAGGAAACACAGTAGAGTAGAAGCGTGCTCGTTTCTCAGAAGCAGAGTGTGTTTCTTGTAAGGCTAGCTAGCGTTTGTTTCCCAGTCCCAAATGGTGTTGAATCACATGCAGTTTCTGGTCAGAAGAGTCACTATTGCACTCCCATTGCCATACACAGTGCAAATGGCACTCGTGTCTGCTCCCAG
Organism: Peromyscus eremicus; assembly: GCF_949786415.1. NCBI lineage: Eukaryota > Metazoa > Chordata > Mammalia > Rodentia > Cricetidae > Peromyscus > Peromyscus eremicus. The sequence goes on from NW_026734498.1 coordinate 106,762, forward strand.
CAAGTACAGTGTACTGGACTGAAGAGGAGCTACTGTTCTTGTCAGTTTCCTAAGCAGACTTGAACTAGATGTGGCCCGTTTGTGTAGGAAGCACAGTTCTTTTGTTCTGAGCAAGCTCACTGTTCTGGTCCTATAAGAAACACTGTAGAGTAGAAGAGTGCTCTTTTCTCAAAAGCAGAGTGTGTTTCTTGTAAGGGAAGCTAGAGTTTGTTTCCCAGTCCTAAATGGAGTTGAATCACATGCAGTTTCTGGTCCTATGAGCAAGAGTTGTTTTTCTTGTAAGAAGAGTCACTATTATGCTCCCATTGTCCTACACAGCGCAAATAGCACTGTCGTCTGTTCCCAGCATGTATAATGTATTGGACTGAAGAGGATCTTCTGTTCTTGTCAGTTTCCTAAGCAGAGTTGAACTAGATATGGCCCGTGTGTGTATGAAGCACATTTCTTTTGTTCTTGAGCAAGTTCTCTGTTCGGACCCAATAGGAAACACAGTAGAGTAGAAGAGTGCTCTTTTCTCAAAAGCAGAGTGTGTTTTTTGTAAGGCAAGCTAGCGTTTGTTTCCCAGTCCTAAATGGAGATGAATCCCATGCAGTTTCTTGTCCTACGAGCAAGAGTTGTTTTCTGGTAAGAAGAGTCACTATTGTGCTCCCATTGTCATACACAGGGCAAATAGCATGGGCGTCTGTTCCCAGCATGTACAGTGTATTGGACTGAAGAGGATCTACTGTTCTTGTCAGTTTCCTAAGCAGAGTTGAACTAGATATGGCCCGTGTGTGTAGGAAGCACAGTTCTTTTGTTCTCAGCAAGCTCACTGTTCTGGCCCTATAAGAAACACAGTAGAGTAGAAGAGTGCTCTTTTCTCAAAACCAGAGTGTGTTTCATCTAAGGCGAGCTAGGGTTTGTTTCCCAGTCCTAAATGGAGTTGAATCACATGCAGTTTCTGGTCCTACAGGCAAGAGTTGTTTTCTGGTAGAAGAGTCACTATTGAGCTCCCATTGACATAGACAGTGCAAATAGCTCTCGCGTCTGATCCCAGCAAGTACATTTTATTGGACAAAAGAGGAGCTACTGTTCTTGTCAGTTTCCTAAGCAGAGTTGAACTAGATATGGCCAGTGTGTGTAGGAAGCACAGTTCTTTTGTTCTGAGCAAGCTCACTGTTCTGGCCCTATAGGATACACAGTAGAGTAGAAGAGTGCTCTTTTCTCAAAAGCAGAGTGTGTTTCTTGTAAGGCAAGCTAGCGTTTGTTTCCCAGTCCTAAATGGAGTTGAATCCCATGCAGTTTCTGGTCCTACGAGCAAGAGTTGTGTTCTGGTAAAAAGAGTCACTATTGTGCTTTCATTGCCATACACAGTGCAAATAGCACTCGCGTCTGTTCCCAGCCAAGTACAGTGTATTGTACAGTAGAGGAGCTACTGTTCTTGTCAGTTTCCTAAGAAGAGTTGAACTAGATAGGGCCCGTGTGTGTAGGAAGCACAGTTCTTTTGTTCTGAGCAAGCTCACTGTTCGGACCCCATAGGAAACACAGTAGAGTAGAAGAGTGCTCTTTTCTCAAAAGCAGAGTGTGTTTCTTGTAAGGCTAGCTAGTGTTTGTTTCCCAGTCAGAAACGGAGTTGAATCCCACTCAGTTTCTAGTCCTACGAGCAAGAGTTGTTTTCTGGTAAGAAGAGTCACTATTGTGCTCCCATTGTCATACACAGTGAAAATAGCACTCGTGTCTGCTCCCAGCAAGTACAGTGTATTGAACTGAAGAGGAGCTACTATTGTTGTCTGTTTCCTAAGCTGAGTTGAACTAGATATGGACGGTGTGTGTAGGAAGCACAGTTCTTTAGTTCTGAGCAAGTTCACTGTTCGGACCCCATAGGACACACAGTAGAGTAGAAGAGTGCCCTTTTCTCAAAAGCAGAGTTTGTTTCTTGTAAGGCGAGCTAGCATTTGTTTCCCAGTCCTAAATGGAGTTGAAATATATATCTAGTTTCTGGTCCTACAAGCAAGAGTTGTTTTCTGGTAAGAAGAGTCACTATTGCGCTCCCATTGCCATACATAGTGCAAATAGCACTCGGTTCGTTCCCAGCAAGTACAGTGTATCGGACTGAAGAGGAGCTACTGTTCTTGTCAGTTTCCTAAGCAGAGTTGAACTAGATATGGCCCGTGTGAAGGAAGCACAGTTCTTTTGTTCTGATCAAGCTCACTGTTCTGGCCCTATAGGAAACACAGTAGAGTAGAAGAGTGCTCTTTTCTCAAAAGCAGAGTGTTTTTCTTGTAAGGCGAGCTAGCGTTTGTTTCCCAGTCATAAATGGAGTTGAATCACATGCAGTTTCTGGTCCTAGGAGCAAGAGTTGTTTTCTGGTAAGAAGAGTCACTATTGCGCTCCCATTGTCATACACAGGGCAAATAGTACTGGCGTCTGTTCCCAGCATGTACAGTGTATTGGACTGAAGAGTATCTACTGTTCTTGTCAGTTTCCTAAGCAGAATTGAATAGATATGGCCCCTGTGTGCAGGAAGCACAGTTCTTTTGTTCTGAGGAAGCTCACAGTTCTGGCCCTATAGGAAACACAGTATAGTAGAAGAATGCTCTTTTCTCAAAAGCAGAGTGTTTTTCTTGTAAGGCGAGCTAGCGTTTCTTTCCCCATCCTAAATGGAGTTGAGACACATGCAGTTTTTGGTCCTATGAGCAAGAGTTTTTTTCTGGTAAGAAGAGTCACTATTGCACTCCCATTGCCATACACAGTGCAAATAGCACTTGCATCTGTTCCCAGCAAGTACAGTGTATTGGACAGAAGAGGATCTACTGTTCTTGTCAGTTTCCTAAGCAGAGTTGAACTAGATATAGCCCGTGTGTGTAGAAAGCACAGTTCTTTTGTTCTGAGCAAGCTCATTGTTCGGACCCATAGGAAACACAGTAGAGTAGAAGAGTGCTTCTTTCTCAAAAGCAGAGTGTGTTTCTTGTAAGGCGAGCTAGCGTTTGTTTCCCAGTCATAACTGGAGTTGAGTCACAGGCAGTTTTTGTTCCTACAAGCAAGAGTTGTTTTCTGGCAAGAAGAGTCACTATTGCGCTCCAAATTCCATACACAGTGCAAATAGCACTGGCGTCTGTTCGCAGCAAGTACAGTGTATTGGACTGAATAGGAGCTACTGTTCTTGTCAGTTTCCTAAGCAGAGTTGAACTAGATATGGTCCATGTGTGTAGAAAGCACAGTTCTTTTGTTCTGAGCAAGCTCACTGTTTGGACCCATAGGAAACACAGTAGAGTATAAGAGTGCTCTTTTCTCTAAAGCAGAGTGTGTTTCTTGTAAGGCGAGCTAGCGTTTGTTTCCCAGTCCTAAATGGAGTTGAATCTCATGCAGTTTCTGGTCCTACGAGCAAGAGTTGTTTTCTGGTAAGAAGAGTCACTATTGCTCTCCCATTGTCATACACAGGGCAAATAGCACTTGCGTGTGTTCCCACCTAGTACAGTGTATCGGACTGAAGAGGAGCTACTGTTCTTGTCAGTTTCCTAAGCAGAGTTGAACTAGATATGGCCTGTGTGTGTAGGAAGCACAGTTTTTTTTTTCTGAGCAAGCTCACTGTTCTGGCCCTATAGGAAAAACTTTAGAGTAGAAGAGGGCTCTTTTCTCAAAAGCAGAATGTGTTTCTTGTAATGCGAGCTAGCATTTGTTTCCCAGTCCTAAATGGAGTTGAATCTCATGCAGTTTCTGGTCCTACGAGCAAGAGTTGTTTTCTGGTAAGAAGAGTCACTATTGCTCTCCCATTGTCATACACAGGGCAAATAGCACTCGCGTCTGTTCCCAGCAAGTACAGTGTATTGGACTGAAGAGGATCTACTATTCTTGTCAGTTTCCTAAGCAGAATTGAACTAGATATGACCATGTGTGTAGGAAGCACAGTTCTTTTGTTCTCAGCAAGCTCACTGTTTTGGCCCTATAGGAAACACAGTAGAGTAGAAGAGTGCTCTTTTCTCAAAAGCAGAGTGTGTTTCTTGTAAGGCGAGCTCGTGTTTGTTTCCCAGTCCTAAATGGAGTTGTGTCACATGCAGTTTTTGCTACTACGAGCAAGAGTTGTTTTCTGGTAAGAAGAGTCACTATTGTGCTCCAATTGCCATACACAGTGGAAATAGCACTCGTGTCTGTTTCCAACAAGTACAGTGTATCGGACTGAAGAGGAGCTACTGTTCTTGTCAGTTTCCTAGGCAGAGTTGAACTAGATGTGGCCAGTGAGTGTAGGAAGCACAGTTCTTTTGTTCTGAGCAAGCTCATTGTTCGGACCCCATAGGAAACACAGTAGAGTAGTAGAGTGCTCTTTTCTCAAAAGCAGAGTGTGTTTCTTGTAAGGCGAGCTAGCGTTTGTTTCCCAGTACTAAATGGATTTGAATCCCATGCAGTTTCTGGTCCTAAGAGCAAGAGTTGTTTTCTGGTAAGTAGAGTCACTATTCGCTCCCATTGCCATACATAGTGCAAATACTACTCGCGTCTGCTCCCAGCAAGTACACTGTATTGGACTGAAGAGAAGCTACTGTTCTTCTCAGTTTCCTAAGCAGAGTTGAAAGAGATATGGCCCATGTGTGTAGGAAGCACAGTTCGTTTGTTCTGAGCAAGCTCACTGTTCTGGCCCTATATTAAACACAGTAGAGTAGAAGAGCGCTCTTTTCTCAAAAGCAGAGCGTGTTTCTTGTAAAGCGAGCTAGCGTTTGTTTCCCAGTCCTAAATGGAGTTGAATCCCATGCAGTTTCTAGTGCTATGAGCAAGAGTTGTTCTCTGGTAAGAAGAGTCACTATTGTGCTCCAGATGCCATACACAGTACAAATAGCAATCGCGTCTGCTCCCAGCAAGTACAGTGTATTGGAGAGAAGAGGAGCTACTGTTCTTGTCAGTTTCCTAAGGAGAGTTGAATTGATATGGTCCGTCTCTGTAGGAAGAACAGCTCATTGGGTCTGAGCAAGCTCACTGTTCTGGCCCTATAAGAAACACTGTGGAGTAGAAGAGTGCTCTTTTCTCAAAAGCAGAGTGTGTTTCTTGTAAGGGAAGCTAGAGTTTGTTTCCTAGTCCTAAATGGAGTTGAATCACATGCAGTTTCTGGTCCTATGAGCAAGAGTTGTTTTTCTTGTAAGAAGAGTCACTATTATGCACCCATTGTCCTACACAGCGCAAATAGCACTGTCGTCTGTTCCCAGCATGTACAATGTATTAGACTGAAGAGGATCTTCTGTTCTTGTCAGTTTCCAAAGCAGAGTTGAACTAGATATGGCCCGTGTGTGTAGGAAGCACAGTTCTTTTGTTCTGAGCAAGCTCACTGTTCTGGCCCTATAGGAAACACAGTAGAGTAGAAGAGTGCTCTTTTCTCTAAAGCAGAGTGTGTTTCTTGTAAGGCGAGCTAGCGTTTGTTTCCCAGTCCTAAATGGAGATGAATCCCATGCAGTTTCTGGTCCTACGAGCAAGAGTTGTTTTCTGGTAAGAAGAGTCACTATTGTGCTCCCATTGTCATACACAGGGCAAATAGCATGGGCGTCTGTTCCCAGCATGTACAGTGTATTGGACTGAAGAGGATCTACTCTTCTTGTCAGTTTCCTAAGCAGAGTTGAACTAGATATGGCCCGTGTGTGTAGGAAGCACAGTTCTTTTGTTCTCAGCAAGCTCACTGTTCTGGCCCTATAAGAAACACAGTAGAGTAGAAGAGTGCTCTTTTCTCAAAACCAGAGTGTGTTTCATCTAAGGCGAGCTAGGGTTTGTTTCCCAGTCCTAAATGGAGTTGAATCACATGCAGTTTCTGGTCCTACAGGCAAGAGTTGTTTTCTGGTAAGAAGAGTCACTATTGAGCTCCCATTGACATAGACAGTGCAAATAGCTCTCGCGTCTGATCCCAGCAAGTACATTTTATTGGACAAAAGAGGAGCTACTGTTCTTGTCAGTTTCCTAAGCAGAGTTGAACTAGATATGGCCAGTGTGTGTAGGAAGCACAGTTCTTTTGTTCTGAGCAAGCTCACTGTTCTGGCCCTATAGGATACACAGTAGAGTAGAAGAGTGCTCTTTTCTCAAATGCAGAGTGTGTTTCTTGTAAGGCAAGCTAGCGTTTGTTTCCCAGTCCTAAATGGAGTTGAATCCCATGCAGTTTCTGGTCCTACGAGCAAGAGTTGTGTTCTGGTAAAAAGAGTCACTATTGTGCTTTCATTGCCATACACAGTGCAAATAGCACTCGCGTCTGTTCCCAGCCAAGTACAGTGTATTGTACAGTAGAGGAGCTACTGTTCTTGTCAGTTTCCTAAGAAGAGTTGAACTAGATAGGGCCCGTGTGTGTAGGAAGCACAGTTCTTTTGTTCTGAGCAAGCTCACTGTTCGGACCCCATAGGAAACACAGTAGAGTAGAAGAGTGCTCTTTTCTCAAAAGCAGAGTGTGTTTCTTGTAAGGCTAGCTAGTGTTTGTTTCCCAGTCAGAAACGGAGTTGAATCCCACTCAGTTTCTAGTCCTACGAGCAAGAGTTGTTTTCTGGTAAGAAGAGTCACTATTGTGCTCCCATTGTCATACACAGTGAAAATAGCACTCGTGTCTGCTCCCAGCAAGTACAGTGTATTGAACTGAAGAGGAGCTACTATTGTTGTCTGTTTCCTAAGCTGAGTTGAACTAGATATGGACGGTGTGTGTAGGAAGCACAGTTCTTTAGTTCTGAGCAAGTTCACTGTTCGGACCCCATAGGACACACAGTAGAGTAGAAGAGTGCCCTTTTCTCAAAAGCAGAGTTTGTTTCTTGTAAGGCGAGCTAGCATTTGTTTCCCAGTCCTAAATGGAGTTGAAATACACATCTAGTTTCTGGTCCTACAAGCAAGAGTTGTTTTCTGGTAAGAAGAGTCACTATTGCGCTCCCATTGCCATACATAGTGCAAATAGCACTCGGTTCGTTCCCAGCAAGTACAGTGTATCGGACTGAAGAGGAGCTACTGTTCTTGTCAGTTTCCTAAGCAGAGTTGAACTAGATATGGCCCGTGTGAAGGAAGCACAGTTCTTTTGTTCTGATCAAGCTCACTGTTCTGGCCCTATAGGAAACACAGTAGAGTAGAAGAGTGCTCTTTTCTCAAAAGCAGAGTGTTTTTCTTGTAAGGCGAGCTAGCGTTTGTTTCCCAGTCATAAATGGAGTTGAATCTCATGCAGTTTCTGGTCCTAGGAGCAAGAGTTGTTTTCTGGTAAGAAGAGTCACTATTGTGCTCCCATTGTCATACACAGGGCAAATAGTACTGGCGTCTGTTCCCAGCATGTACAGTGTATTGGACTGAAGAGTATCTACTGTTCTTGTCAGTTTCCTAAGCAGAATTGAATAGATATGGCCCCTGTGTGCAGGAAACGCAGTTCTTTTGTTCTGAGGAAGCTCACAGTTCTGGCCCTATAGGAAAAACAGTATAGTAGAAGAATGCTCTTTTCTCAAAAGCAGAGTGTTTTTCTTGTAAGGCGAGCTAGCGTTTCTTTCCCCATCCTAAATGGAGTTGAGACACATGCAGTTTTTGGTCCTATGAGCAAGAGTTTTTTTCTGGTAAGAAGAGTCACTATTGCACTCCCATTGCCATACACAGTGCAAATAGCACTTGCATCTGTTCCCAGCAAGTACAGTGTATTGGACAGAAGAGGATCTACTGTTCTTGTCAGTTTCCTAAGCAGAGTTGAACTAGATATGGCCCGTGTGTGTAGAAAGCACAGTTCTTTTGTTCTGAGCAAGCTCATTGTTCGGACCCATAGGAAACACAGTAGAGTAGAAGAGTGCTTCTTTCTCAAAAGCAGAGTGTGTTTCATGTAAGGCGAGCTAGCGTTTGTTTCCCAGTCATAAATGGAGTTGAATCTCATGCAGTTTATGGTCCTAGGAGCAAGAGTTGTTTTCTGGTAAGAAGAGTCACTATTGTGCTCCCATTGTCATACACAGGGCAAATAGTACTGGCGTCTGTTCCCAGCATGTACAGTGTATTGGACTGAAGAGGATCTACTGTTCTTGTCAGTTTCCTAAGCAGAATTGAATAGATATGGCCCCTGTGTGCAGGAAACACAGTTCTTTTGTTCTGAGGAAGCTCACAGTTCTGGCCCTATAGGAAACACAGTATAGTAGAAGAATGCTCTTTTCTCAAAAGCAGAGTGTTTTTCTTGTAAGGCGAGCTAGCGTTTCTTTCCCCATCCTAAATGGAGTTGAGACACATGCAGTTTTTGGTCCTACGAGCAAGAGTTTTTTTCTGGTAAGAAGAGTCACTATTGCACTCCCATTGCCATAAACAGTGCAAATAGCACTTGCATCTGTTCCCAGCAAGTACAGTGTATTGGACAGAAGAGGATCTACTGTTCTTGTCAGTTTCCTAAGCAGAGTTGAACTAGATATGGCCCGTGTGTGTAGAAAGCACAGTTCTTTTGTTCTGAGCAAGCTCATTGTTCGGACCCATAGGAAACACAGTAGAGTAGAAGAGTGCTTCTTTCTCAAAAGCAGAGTGTGTTTCATGTAAGGCGAGCTAGCGTTTGTTTCCCAGTCCTAAATGGAGTTGAATCTCATGCAGTTTCTGGTCCTATGAGCAAGAGTTGTTTTCTGGTAAGAAGAGTCACTATTGCTCTCCCATTGTCATACACAGGGCAAATAGCACTCGCGTGTGTTCCCACCTAGTACAGTGTATCGGACTGAAGAGGAGCTACTGTTCTTGTCAGTTTCCTAAGCAGAGTTGAACTAGATATGGCCCGTGTGTGTAGGAAGCACAGTTTTTTTTTTTCTGAGCAAGCTCACTGTTCTGGCCCTATAGGAAAAACTTTAGAGTAGAAGAGGGCTCTTTTCTCAAAAGCAGAATGTGTTTCTTGTAATGCGAGCTAGCGTTTGTTTCCCAGTCCTAAATGGAGTTGAATCTCATCAGTTTCTGGTCCTACGAGCAAGAGTTGTTTTCTGGTAAGAAGAGTCACTATTGCTCTCCCATTGTCATACACAGGGCAAATAGCACTCGCATCTGTTCCCAGCAATTACAGTGTATTGGACTGAAGAGGATCTACTATTCTTGTCAGTTTCCTAAGCAGAATTGAACTAGATATGACCGTGTGTGTAGGAAGCACAGTTCTTTTGTTCTCAGCAAGCTCACTGTTTTGGCCCTATAGGAAACACAGTAGAGTAGAAGAGTGCTCTTTTCTCAAAAGCAGAGTGTGTTTCTTGTAAGGCAAGCTCGTGTTTGTTTCCCAGTCCTAAATGGAGTTGTGTCACATGCAGTTTTTGCTACTACGAGCAAGAGTTGTTTTCTGGTAAGAAGAGTCACTATTGCGCTCCAATTGCCATACACAGTGGAAATAGCACTCGTGTCTGTTCCCAGCAAGTACAGTATATTGGAATGAATAGGAGCTACTGTTCTTGTCAGTTTCCTAAGCAGAGTTGAACTAGATATGGTCCGTGTGTGTAGGAAGCACAGTTCTTTTGTTCTCAGCAAGCTCACTGTTCTGGCCCTATAGGAAACCCAGTAGAGTAGAAGAGTGCTCTTTTCTCAAAAGCAGAGTGTGTTTCTTGTAAGGCGAGCTAGCGTTTGTTTCGCAGTCCTAAATGAAGTTTAATTACATGCAGTTTCTGGTCCTACGAGCAAGAGTTGTTTTCTGGTAAGGAAGTCACTATTGCACTCCCATTGCCATTCACAGTGCAAATAGCACTCGCGTCTGTTTCCAACAAGTACAGTGTATCGGACTGAAGAGGAGCTACTGTTCTTGTCAGTTTCCTAAGCAGAGTTGAACTAGATGTGGCCAGTGAGTGTAGGAAGCACAGTTCTTTTGTTCTGAGCAAGCTCATTGTTCGGACCCCATAGGAAACACAGTAGAGTAGTAGAGTGCTCTTTTCTCAAAAGCAGAGTGTGTTTCTTGTAAGGCGAGCTAGCGTTTGTTTCCCAGTACTAAATGGATTTGAATCCCATGCAGTTTCTGGTCCTAAAAGCAAGAGTTGTTTTCTGGTAAGTAGAGTCACTATTCGCTCCCATTGCCATACATAGTGCAAATACTACTCGCGTCTGCTCCCAGCAAGTACACTGTATTGGACTGAAGAGGAGCTACTGTTCTTGTCAGTTTCCTAAGCAGAGTTGAAAGAGATATGGCCCATGTGTGTAGGAAGCACAGTTCATTTGTTCTGAGCAAGCTCACTGTTCTGGCCCTATATTAAACACAGTAGAGTAGAAGAGCGCTCTTTTCTCAAAAGCAGAGCGTGTTTCTTGTAAAGCGAGCTAGCGTTTGTTTCCCAGTCCTAAATGGAGTTGAATCCCATGCAGTTTCTAGTGCTATGAGCAAGAGTTGTTTTCTGGTAAGAAGAGTCACTATTGTGCTCCAGATGCCATACACAGTACAAATAGCAATCGCGTCTGTTCCCAGCAAGTACAGTGTATTGGAGAGAAGAGGAGCTACTGTTCTTGTCAGTTTCCTAAGGAGAGTTGAATTGATATGGTCCGTCTCTGTAGGAAGAACAGCTCTTTTGTTCTGAGCAAGCTCACTGTTCTGGCCCTATAAGAAACACTGTGGAGTAGAAGAGTGCTCTTTTCTCAAAAGCAGAGTGTGTTTCTTGTAAGGGAAGCTAGAGTTTGTTTCCCAGTCCTAAATGGAGTTGAATGACATGCAGTTTCTGGTCCTATGAGCAAGAGTTGTTTTTCTTGTAAGAAGAGTCACTATTATGCTCCCATTGTCCTACACAGCGCAAATAGCACTGTCGTCTGTTCCCAGCATGTACAATGTATTAGACTGAAGAGGATCTTCTGTTCTTGTCAGTTTCCAAAGCAGAGTTGAACTAGATATGGCCCGTGTGTGTAGGAAGCACAGTTCTTTTGTTCTGAGCAAGCTCACTGTTCTGGCCCTATAGGAAACACAGTAGAGTAGAAGAGTGCTCTTTTCTCTAAAGCAGAGTGTGTTTCTTGTAAGGCGAGCTAGCGTTTGTTTCTCAGTCCTAAATGGAGTTGAGTCACATGCAGTTTTTGGTCCTACGAGCAAGAGTTGTTTCCTGGTAAGAAGAGTCACTATTGCGCTCCTATTGCCATCCCCAGTGCAAATAGCACTCGCGTCTGTTCCCAGCAAGTACAGTGTATTGGACTGAATAGGAGCTACTGTTCTTGTCAGTTTCCACAGCATTGTTGAACTAGATATGGTCTGTGTGTGTAGGAAGCACAGTTCTTTTGTTCTCAGCAAGCTCACTGCTCTGGCCCTATAGGAAACACAGTAGAGTAGAACAGTGCTCTTTTCTCGAAAGCAGAGTGTGTTTCTTGTAAGGCGAGCTAGCGTTTGTTTCCCAGTCCTAAATGGAGTTAAATCACATGCAGTTACTGGGCCTACGAGCAAGAGTTGTTTTCTGGTAAGGAAGTCACTATTGTGCTCCCATTGCCATACACAGTGCAAATAGCACTCGCGTCTGTTCCCAGCAAGTACAGTGTATCGGACTGAAGAGGAGCTACTGTTCTTGTCAGTTTCCTAAGCAGAGTTGAACGAGATATGGCCTGTGTGTGTAGGAAGCTCAGTTCTTTTGATTTGAGCAAGCTCACTATTTTGACCACATCGGAAACACAGTAGAGTAGAAGAGTGCTCTTTTCTCTAAAGCAGAGTGTGTTTCATTTAAGGCGAGCTAGCTTTTGTTTCCCAGTAATAAATGGAGTTGAATCACATGCAGTTTCTGGTCCTACGAGCAAGAGTTGTTTTCTGGTAAGGAAAGTCACTATTGTGCTCCCATTGCCATACACAGTGCAAATAGCACTCCCGTCTGTTCCCAGCAAGTACAGTGTATTGGACTGAAGAGGAGCTACTGTTCTTTTCAGTTTCTAATCAGAGTTGAACTAGATATGGCCCGTGTGTGTAGGAAGCAAAGTTCTTTTGTTCTGAGCAAGCTCACTGTTCGGATCCCATAGGAAACACAGTAGAGTAGAAGCGTGCTCTTTTCTCAAAAGTAGAGTGTGTTTCTTGTAAGGCGAGCTTGCGTTTGTTTCCCAGTCATAAATGCAGTTGAGTCACATGCAGTTTTTGTTCTTACGAGCAAGAGTTGTTTTCTGGCAAGAAGAGTCACCATTGCGCTCCAAATTCCATACACAGTGCAAATAGCACTCGTGTCTCTTCCCAGCAAGTACAGTGTATTGGACTGAATAGGAGCTACTGTTCTTGTCAGTTTCCTAAGCAGAGTTGAACTAGATATGATCCATGTGTGTAGGAAACACAGTTCTTTTTTTCTGAGTAAGCTCACTGTTTGGACCCCATAGGAAACACAGTAGAGTAGAAGAGTGCTCTTTTCTCAAAAGCAGAGTGTGTTTCTTGTAAGGCGAGCTAGCGTTTGATTCCTAGTCCTAAATGGAGTTGAATCATATGCACTTTCTGGTCCTACGAGCAAGAGTTGTTTTTTGGTAAGGAAAGTCACTATTGCTCTCCCATTGCCATAAACATTGCAAATAGCACTTGCGTCTGTTCCCAGGAATTACAGTGTATTGGACTGAATAGGACCTACTGTACTTGTTCAGTTTCCTAAGCATAGTTGAACTAGATATGGTCCGTGTGTGTAGGAAGCACAGTTCTTTTGTTCTGAGCAAGCTCACTGTTCGGAACCCATAGGAAACACAGTAGAGTAGAAGAGTGCTCTTTTCTCAAAAGCAGAGTGTGTTTCATATAAGGCGAGCTTGGATTTGTTTCCCAGTCCTAAGTGGAGTTGAATCACATGCAATTTCTGGTCCTACGAGCAAGAGTTGTTTTCTGGTAAGGAAAGTCACTATTGCGCTCTCATTGCCATACATAGTGCAAATAGCACTCGGTCCATTCCCAGCAAGTACAGTGTATAGGACTGAAGAGGAGCTACTGTTGTTGTCAGTTTAATAAGCAGAGTTGAACTAGATATGGCCCGTGTGAAGGAAGCACAGTTCTTTTGTTCAGAGCAAGCTCACTGCTCGGACCCCATAGGAAACACAGTAGAGTAGAAGAGTGCTCTTTTCTCTAAAGCAGAGTGTGTTTCTTGTAAGGCGAGCTAGCATTTGTTTCTCAGTCCTAAATGGAGTTGAGTCACATGCAGTTTTTGGTCCTACGAGCAAGAGTTGTTTTCTGGTAAGAAGAGTCACTATTGCGCTCCTATTGCCATCCACAGTGCAAATAGCACTCGCGTCTGTTCCCAGCAAGTACAGTGTATTGGACTGAATAGGAGCTACTGTTCTTGTCAGTTTCCACAGGATTGTTGAACTAGATATGGTCTGTGTGTGTAGGAAGCACAGTTCTTTTGTTCTCAGCAAGCTCACTGTTCTGGCCCTATAGGAAACACAGTAGAGTAGAACAGTGCTCTTTTCTCAAAAGCAGAGTGTCTTTCTTGTAAGGCGAGCTAGCGTTTGTTTCCCAGTCCTAAATGGAGTTAAATCACATGCAGTTACTGGTCCTACGAGCAAGAGTTGTTTTCTGGTAAGGAAGTCACTATTGTGCTCCCATTGCCATACACAGTGCAAATAGCACTCGCGTCTATTCCCAGCAAGTACAGTGTATCGGACTGAAGAGGAGCTACTGTTCTTGTCAGTTTCCTAAGCAGAGTTGAACGAGATATGGCCTGTGTGTGTAGGAAGCTCAGTTCTATTGTTTTGAGCAAGCTCACTGTTTTGACCACTTCAGAAACACAGTAGAGTAGAAGAGTGCTCTTTTCTCTAAAGCAGAGTGTGTTTCATTTAAGGCGAGCTAGCATTTGTTTCCCAGTAATAAATGGAGTTGAATCACATGCAGTTTCTGGTCCTACGAGCAAGAGTTGTTTTCTGGTAAGGAAAGTCACTATTGTGCTCCCATTGCCGTACACAGTGCAAAAAGCACTCCCGTCTGTTCCCAGCAAGTACAGTGTATTGGACTGAAGAGGAGCTACTGTTCTTTACAGTTTCTAATCAGAGTTGAACTAGATATGGCCCGTGTGTGTAGGAAGCAAAGTTCTTTTGTTCTGAGCAAGCTCACTGTTCGGATCCCATAGGAAACACAGTAGAGTAGAAGCGCGCTCTTTTCTCAAAAGTAGAGTGTGTTTCTTGTAAGGCGAGCTTGCGTTTGTTTCCCAGTCATAAATGGAGTTGAGTCACATGCAGTTTTTGTTCTTATGAGCAAGAGTTGTTTTCTGGTAAAAAGAGTCACCATTGCGCTCCAAATTCCATACACAGTGCAAATAGCAATCGTGTCGCTTCCCAGCAAGTACAGTGTATTGGACTGAATAGGAGCTACTGTTCTTGTCAGTTTCCTAAGCAGAGTTGAACTAGATATGGTCCATGTGTGTAGGAAACACAGTTCTTTTTTTCTGAGTAAGCTCACTGTTTGGACCCCATAGGAAACACAGTAGAGTAGAAGAGTGCTCTTTTCTCAAAAGCAGAGTGTGTTTCTTGTAAGGCGAGCTAGCGTTTGATTCCTAGTCCTAAATGGAGTTGAATGATATGCAGTTTCTGGTCCTACGAGCAAGAGTTGTTTTTTGGTAAGGAAAGTCACTATTGCTCTCCCATTGCCATACACATTGCAAATAGCACTTGCGTCTGTTCCCAGGAATTACAGTGTATTGGACTGAATAGGACCTACTGTACTTGTTCAGTTTCCTAAGCAGAGTTGAACTAGATATGGTCCGTGTGTGTAGGAAGCACAGTTCTTTTGTTCTGAGCAAGCTCACTGTTCGGAACCCATAGGAAACACAGTAGAGTAGAAGAGTGCTCTTTTCTCAAAAGCAGAGTGTGTTTCATATAAGGCGAGCTTGCATTTGTTTCCCAGTCCTAAGTGGAGTTGAATCACATGCAGTTTCTGGTCCTACAAGCAAGAGTTGTTTTCTGGTAAGGAAAGTCACTATTGCGCTCTCAATGCCATACATATTGCAAATAGCACTCGGTCCATTCCCAGCAAGTACAGTGTATAGGACTGAAGAGGAGCTACTGTTGTTGTCAGTTTCCTAAGCAGAGTTGAACTAGATATGGCCCGTGTGAAGGAAGCACAGTTCTTTTGTTCTGATCAAGCTCACTGTTCTTTCCCCATAGGAAACACAGTAGAGTAGAAGAGTGCTCTTTTCTCAAAAGCAGAGTGTTTTTCTTGTAAGGCGAGCTAGCGTTTGTTTCCCAGTCATAAATGGAGTTGAATCACATGCAGTTTCTGGTCCTAGGAGCAAGAGTTGTTTTCTGGTAAGAAGAGTCACTATTGCGCTCCCATTGTCATACACAGGGCAAATAGTACTGGCGTCTGTTCCCAGCATGTACAGTGTATTGGACTGAAGAGGATCTACTGTTCTTGTCAGTTTCCTAAGCAGAATTGAATAGATAGGGCCCCTGTGTGCAGGAAGCACAGTTCTTTTGTTCTGAGGAAGCTCACAGTTCTGGCCTTATAGGAAACACAGTATAGTAGAAGAATGCTCTTTTCTCAAAAGCAGAGTGTTTTTCTTGTAAGGCAAGCTAGCGTTTCTTTCCCAGTCCTAAATGGAGTTGAGACACATGCAATTTTTGGTCCTACGAGCAAGAGTATTTTTCTGGTAAGGAATGTCACTATTGCGCTCCCATTGCCATACACAGTGCAAATAGCACTCGCGTGTGTTCCCAGCTAGTACAGTGTATCGGACTGAAGAGGATCTACTGTTTTTGTCAGTTTCCTAAGCAGAGTTGAACTAGATATGGCCCGTGTGTGTAGGAAGCACAGTTTGTTTTTTTTCTGAGCAAGCTCACTGTTCTGGCCATATAGGAAAAACTTTAGAGTAGAAGAGGGCTCTTTTATCAAAAGCAGAGTGTGTTTCTCGTAATGCGAGCTAGCATTTGTTTCCCAGTCCTAAATGGAGTTGAATCTCATGCAGTTTCTGATCCTACGAGCAAGAGTTGTTTTCTGGTAAGAAGAGTCACTCTTGTGCTCCCATTGTCATACACAGGGGAAATAGCACTCGCGTCTGTTCCCAGCAAGTACAGCGTATCGGACTGAAGAGGAGCTATTGTTCTTGTCAGTTTCCTAAGCAGAGTTGAACGAGATATGGCCCGTGTGTGTAGGAAGCACAGTTCTTTTGTTCTGAGCAAGCTCACTGTTCTGGCCGTATAGGAATCACAGTAGAGTAGAAGTGTACTCTTTACTCTAAAGCAGACTGTGTTTCTTGTAAGGCGAGCTCCCGTTTGTTTCCCAGTCCTAAATGGAGTTGAGTCACAGGCAGTTTTTGGTCCTAAGAGCAAGAGTTGTTTTCTGGTAAGAAGAGTCACTATTGAGCTCCAAATGCCATACACAGTGCAAATAGAACTCGCGTCTGTTCCCAGCAAGTACAGTGTATTGGACTGAATAGGACCTAATGTACTTGTTCAGTTTCCTTAGCAGAGTTGAACTAGATATGGTCCGTGTGTGTAGGAAGCACAGTTCTTTTTTTCTGAGCAAGCTCACTGTTTGGACCCCATAGGAAACACAGTAGAGTAGAAGAGTGCTCTTTTCTCAAAAGCAGAGTGTGTTTCATGTAAGGCGCGCTAGCAATTGTTTCCCAGTCCTAAGTCGAGTTGAATCACATGCAGTTTCTGGTCCTACCAGCAAGAGTTGTTTTCTGGTAAGGAAAGTCACTATTGCGCTCCCATTGCCATACATAGTGCAAATAGCACTCGGTCCGTTCCCAGCAAGTACAGTGTATCGGACTGAAGAGGAGCTACTGTTCTTGCCAGTTTCCTAAGCAGATTTGAACTAGATATGGCCCGTGTGAAGGAAGCACAGTTCTTTTGTTCTGATCAAGCTCACTGTTCTGGCCCCATAGGAAACACAGTAGAGTAGATGAGTGCTCTTTTCTCAAAAGCAGAGTGTTTTTCTTGTAAGGCAAGCTAGCGTTTGTTTCCCAGTCCTAAATGGAGTTGAATCACATGCAGTTTCTGGTACTAGGAGCAAGAGTTGTATTCTGGTAAGAAGAGTCACTATTGCGCTCCCATTGTCATACACAGGGCAAATAGTACTGGCGTCTGTTCCCAGCATGTACAGTGTATTTGACTGAAGAGGATCTTCTGTTCTTGTCAGTTTCCTAAGCAGAATTGAATAGATATGGCTCCTGTGTGCAGGAAGCAGAGTTCTTTTGTTCTGAGGAAGCTCACAGTTCTGGCCCTATAGGAAACACAGTATAGTAGAAGAATGCTCTTTTCTCTAAAGCAGAGTGTGTTTCTTGTAAGGCGAGCTAGCATTTGTTTCCCAGTCCTAAATGAAGTTGAATCACATGCAGTTTCTGGTCCTACGAGCAAGAGTTGTTTTCTGGTAAGGAAAGTCACTATTGTGCTCCCATTGCCATACACAGTGCAAATAGCACTCGCGTGTGTTCCCAGCTAGTACAGTGTATTGGATTGAAGAGGATCTACTGTTCTTGTCAGTTTCCTAAGCAGAGTTGAACTAGATATGGCCCGTGTGTGTAGGAAGCACAGTTCTTTTTCTGAGCATACTCACTGTTCGGAACCATAGGAAACACAGTAGAGTAGAAGAGTGCTCTTTTCTCAAAAGCAGAGTGTGTTTCTTGTAAGGCGAGCTAGCGTTTGTTTCCCAGTCCTAAATGGAGTTGAATCACATGCAGTTTCTGGTCCTAGGAGCAAGAGTTGTTTTCTGGTAACAAGAGTCACTATTGTGCTCCCATTGTCATACACAGGGCAAATAGTACTGGCGTCTGTTCCCAGCATGTACAGTGTATTGGACTGAAGAGGATCTACTGTTCTTGTCAGTTTCCTAAGCAGAATTGAATAGATATGGCCCCTGTGGGCAGGAAGCACAGTTCTTTTGTTCTGAGGAAGCTCACAGTTCTGGCCCTATAGGAAACACAGTACAGTAGAAGAATGCTCTTTTCTCAAAAGCAGAGCATTTTTCTTGTAAGGCAAGCTAGCGTTTCTTTCCCAGTCCTAAATGGAGTTGAGACACATGCAGTTTTTGGTCCTACGAGCAAGAGTTTTTTTCTGGTAAGAAGAGTCACTATTGCACTCCCATTGCCATACACAGTGCAAATAGCACTTGCATCTGTTCCCAGCAAGTACAGTGTATTGGACTGAAGAGGATCTACTGTTCTTGTCAGTTTCCTAAGCAGAGTTGAACTAGACATGGCCCGTGTATGTAGGAAGCACAGTTCTTTTGTTCTGAGCAAGCTCACTGTTTGGACCCCATAGGAAACACAGTAGAGTATAAGAGTGCTCTTTTCTCTAAAGCAGAGTGTGTTTCTTGTAAGGCGAGCTAGCGTTTGTTTCCCAGTCATAACTGGAGTTGAGTCACAGGCAGTTTTTGTTCCTACAAGCAAGAGTTGTTTTCTGGCAAGAAGAGTCACTATTGCGCTCCAAATTCCATACACAGTGCAAATAGCACTGGCGTCTGTTCGCAGCAAGTACAGTGTATTGGACTGAATAGGAGCTACTGTTCTTGTCAGTTTCCTAAGCAGAGTTGAACTAGATATGGTCCATGTGTGTAGGAAGCACAGTTCTTTTGTTCTGAGCAAGCTCACTGTTTGGACCCCGTAGGAAACACAGTAGAGTAGAAGAGTGCTCTTTTCTCAAAAGCAGAGTGTGTTTCTTGTAAGGCGAGCTAGCGTTTGTTTCCCAGTCCTAAATGGAGTTGAATCCCATGCAGTTTCTGGTCCTACGAGCAAGAGATCTTTTCTGGTAAGAAGATTCACTATTGTGCTGCCATTGCCATACACAGGACAAATAGCACTGTTGTCTGTTCCCAGCAAGTACACTGTATTGGACTGAAGAGGATCTACTGTTCATATCAGGTTCCTAAGCAGAATTGAACCTGATATGGCGTGTGTGGAGGAAGCACAGTTTTTTTTGTTCTGAGCCAGCTCACTGTTCGGACCACATAGGAAACACAGTAGAGTAGAAGAGTGCTCTTTTCTCAAAAGCAGAGTGTGTTTCTTGTAAGGCGAGCTAGCGTTTGTTTCCCAGTCCTAAATGGAGTTGAATCCCATGCAGTTTCTGGTCCTACGAGCAAGAGATCTTTTCTGGTAAGAAGATTCACTATTGTGCTGCCATTGCCATACACAGGACAAATAGCACTGTTGTCTGTTCCCAGCAAGTACACTGTATTGGACTGAAGAGGATCTACTGTTCATATCAGGTTCCTAAGCAGAATTGAACCTGATATGGCGTGTGTGGAGGAAGCACAGTTTTTTTTGTTCTGAGCCAGCTCACTGTTCGGACCACATAGGAAACACAGTAGAGTAGAAGAGTGCTCTTTTCTCAAAAGCAGAGTGTGTTTCTTGTAAGGCGAGCTAGCGTTTGTTTCCCAGTCCTAAATGGAGTTGAATCACATGCAGTTTCTGGTCCTACAAGCAAGAGTTGTTTTCTGGTAAGAAGAGTCACTATTGTGCTCCCATTGTTTTACACAGGGCAAATAGCACTGGCGTCTGTTCCCAGCATGTACACTGTATTGGACTGAAGAGGATCTACTGTTCTTGTCAGGTTCCTAAGCAGAATTGAACTAGATACGGAGATGTGTGTAGGAAGCACAGTTCTTTGTTCTGAGCAAGCTCACTCTTCTTTCCCTATAGGAAACACTGTAGAGTAGAAGAGTGCTCTTTTCTCAAAAGCAGAGTGTGTTTCTTGTAAGGTGAGGTAGCGTTTGTTTCGCAGTCCTAAATGGAGTTGAATCACATGCAGTTTCTGGTCCTACGAGCAAGAGTTGTTTTCTGATAAGGAAAGTCACTATTGTGTTCCCACTGCCATACACAGTGCAAATAGCACTCGTGTCTGTTCCCAGCAAGTACAGTGTATCGGACTGAAGAGGAGCTACTGTTCTTGTCAGTTTCCTAAGCAGAGTTGAACAAGATATGGCCCGTGTGTGTAGGAAGCACAGTTCTCTTGTTCTGAGCAAGCTCACTGTTCTGACCCTATAGGAAACACAGTAGAGTAGAAGAGTGCTCTTTTCTCTAAAGCAGAGTGTGTTTCTTGTAAGGCGAGCTAGCGTTTGTTTCCCAGTCATAACTGGAGTTGAGTCACAGGCAGTTTTTGTTCCTACAAGCAAGAGTTGTTTTCTGGCAAGAAGAGTCACTATTGCGCTCCAAATTCCATACACAGTGCAAATAGCACTCCCGTCTGTTCCCAGCAAGTACAGTGTATTGAACTGAATAGGAGCTACTGTTCTTGTCAGTTTCCTAAGCAGAGTTGAACTAGATATGGTCCATGTGTATAGGAAGCACAGTTCTTTTGTTCTGAGCAAGCTCACTGTTTGGACCCCATAGGAAACACAGTAGAGTAGAAGAGTGCTCTTTTCTCAAAAGTAGAGTGTGTTTCTTGGAAGACGAGCTAGCGTTTGTTTCCTAGTCCTAAATGGAGTTGAATAACATGCAGTTTCTGGTCCTACGAGCAAGAGTTGTTTTCTGGTAAGGAAAGTCACTATTGAGCTCCCATTGCCATACACATTGCAAATAGCACTTGCGTCTGTTCGCAGGAATTACAGTGTATTGGACTGAATAGGACCTACTGTACTTGTTCAGTTTCCTAAGCAGAGTTGAACTAGATATGGTCCGTGTGTGTAGGAAGCACAGTTCTTTTGTTCTGAGCAAGTTCACTGTTCGGAGCCATAGGAAACACAGTAGAGTAGAAGAGTGCTCTTTTCTCAAAAGCAGAGTGTGTTTCAGGTAAGGCGAGCTAGCATTTGTTTCCCAGTCCTAAATGGAGTTGAATTACATGCAGTTTCTCTTCTCCTACGAGCAAGAGTTGTTTTCTGGTAAGGAAAGTCACTATTGCGCTCCCATTGCCATACACAGTGCAAATAGCACTCGCGTGTGTTCCCAGCTCTTACAGTGTATCGGACTGAAGAGCAGCTACTGTTCTTGTCAGATTCCTAAGCAGAGTTGAACTAGATATGGCCCGTGTGTGTAGGAAGCACAGTTTTTTTTTTTCTGAGCAAGCTCACTGTTCTGGCCCTATAGGAAAAACTTTAGAGTAGAAGAGTGCTCTTTTCTCAAAAGCAGAGTGTTTTTCTTGTAAGGCGAGCTAGCGTTTGTTTCCCAGTCCTAAATGGCGTTGAATCACATGCAGTTTCTGGTCCTATGAGCAAGAGTTGTTTTCTGGTAAGAAGAGTCACTATTGCGCTCCCATTGTCATACACAGGGCAAATAGTACTGGCGTCTGTTCCCAGCATGTACAGTGTATTGGACTGAAGAGGATCTACTGTTCTTGTCAGTTTCCTAAGCAGAATTGAATAGATATGGCCCCTGTGTGCAGGAAGCACAGTTCTTTTGTTCTGAGGAAGCTCACAGTTCAGGCCCTATAGGAAACACAGTATAGTAGAAGAATACTCTTTTCTCAAAAGCAGAGTGTTTTTCTTGTAAGGCAAGCTAGCGTTTCTTTCCCAGTCCTAAATGGAGTTGAGACACATGCAGTTTTTAATCCTACGAGCAAGAGCTTTTTTCTGGTAAGGAAAGTCACTATTGCGCTCCCATTGCCATACACAGTGCAAATAGCACTCGCGTGTGTTCCCAGCTATTACAGTGTATCGGACTGAAGAGGATCTACTGTTCTTGTCAGTTTCCTAAGCAGAGTTGAACTAGATATGGCCCGTGTGTGTAGGAAGCACAGTTTTTTTTTTCTGAGCAAGCTCACTGTTCTGGCCCTATAGGAAAAACTTTAGAGTAGAAGAGGGCTCTTTTATCAAAAGCAGAGTGGGTTTCTTGTAATGCGAGCTAGCGTTTGTTTCCCAGTCCTAAATGGAGTTGAATATCATGCAGTTTCTGATCCTATGAGCAAGAGTTGTTTTCTGGTAAGAAGAGTCACTATTGTGCTCCCATTGTCATACACAGGGCAAATAGCACTTGCGTCTGTTCCCAGCAAGTACAGTGTATCGGACTGAAGAGGACCTAGTGTTCTTGTCAGTTTCCTAAGCAGAGTTGAACGAGATATGGCCCGTGTGTGTAGGAAGCACAGTTATTATGTTCTGAGCAAGCTCACTGTTCTGGCCCTATAGGAATCACAGTAGAGTAGAAGAGTGCTCTTTTCTCTAAAGCAGACTGTGTTTCTTGTAAGGCAAGCTCTCTTTTGTTTCCCAGTCCTAAATGGAGTTGAGTCACAGGCAGTTTTTGGTCCTACGAGCAAGAGTTGTTTTCTGGTAAGAAGAGTCACTATTGCGCTCCAAATGCCATACACAGTGCAAATAGCACTCGCGTCTGTTCCTAGCAAGTACAGTGTATTGGACTGAGGAGCAGCTTCTGTTCTTGTCAGTTTCCAAAGCAGAGTTGAACTAGATATGGTTGATGTGTGTAGAAAGCACAGTTCTTTTGTTCTGAGCAAGCTCACTGTTTGGACCCCATAGGAAACACAGTAGAGTAGAAGAGTGCTCTTTTCTCTAAAGCAGAGTGTGTTTCTTGTAAGGCAAGCTAGCGTTTCTTTCCCAGTCCTAAATGGAGTTGAGACACATGCAGTTTTTGATCCTACGAGCAAGAGTTTTTTTCTGGTAAGAAGAGTCACTATTGCACTCCCATTGCCATACACAGAGCAAATAGCACTTGCATCTGTTCCCAGCAAGTACACTGTATTGGACTGAAGAGGATCTACTGTTCTTGTCAGGTTCCTAAGCAGAATTGAACTAGATATGGCCATGTGTGTAGGAAGCACAGTTCTTTGTTCTGAGCAAGCTCACTGTTCTTTCCCTATAGGAAACACAGTAGAGTAGAAGAGTGCTCTTTTCTCAAAAGCAGAGTGTGTTTCTTGTAAGGTGAGGTAGCGTTTGTTTCGCAGTCCTAAATGGAGTTGAATCACATGCAGTTTCTGGTCCTACGAGCAAGAGTTGTTTTCTGATAAGGAAAGTCACTATTGTGTTCCCACTGACATACACAGTGCAAATAGCACTCGCGTCTGTTCCCAGCAATTACAGTGTATCGGACTGAAGAGGAGCTACTGTTCTTGTCAGTTTCCTAAGCAGAGTTGAACGAGATATGGCCCGTGTGTGTAGGAAGCACAGTTCTCTTGTTCTGAGCAAGCTCACTGTTCTGGCCCTATAGGAAACACTGTAGAGTAGAAGAGTGCTCTTTTCTCTAAAGCAGAGTGTGTTTCTTGTAAGGCGAGCTAGCGTTGGTTTCCCAGTCCTAAATGGAGTTGAATCACATGCAGTTTCTGGTCCTACGAGCAAGAGTTCTTTTCTGGTAAGAAGATTCACTATTGTGCTGCCATTGCCATACACTGGACAAATAGCACTGTTGTCTGTTCCCAGCAAGTACACTGTATTGGACTGAAGAGGATCTACTGTTCATATCAGGTTCCTAAGCAGAGTTGAAGTAGATATGGTCCATGTGTGTAGGAAGCACAGTTCTTTTGTTCTGAGCAAGCTCACTGTTTGGACCCCATAGGAAACACAGTAGAGTAGAAGCGTGCTCTTTTCTATAAAGCAGAGTGTTTTTCTTGTAAGGCGAGCTAGCATTTGTTTCCCAGTCCTAAATGGAGTAGAATCACATGCAGTTTCTGGTCCTAGGAGCTAGAGTTGTTTTCTGGTAAGAAGAGTCACTATTGCACTCCCATTGTCATACACAGGGCAAATAGTACTGGCGTCTGTTCCCAGCATGTACAGTGTATTGGACTGAAGAGGATCTACTGTTCTTGTCAGTTTCCTAAGCAGAATTGAATAGATATGGCCCCTGTGTGCAGGAAGCACAGTTCTTTTGTTCTGAGGAAGCTCACAATTCTGGCCCTATAGGAAACACAGTGTAGTAGAAGAATGCTCTTTTCGCAAAAGCAGAGTGTTTTTCTTGTAAGGCAAGCTAGCGTTTCTTTCCCAGTCCTAAATGGAGTTGAGGCACATGCAGTTTTTGGTCCTACGAGCAAGAGTTTTTTTCTGGTAAGGAAAGTAACTATTGCGCTCCCATTGCCATACACAGTGCAAATAGCACTCGCGTGTGTTCCCCGCTAGTACAGTGTATCGGACTGAAGAGGATCTACTGTTCTTGTCAGTTTCCTAAGCAGAGTTGAACTAGATATGGCCCGTGTGTGTAGGAAGCACAGTTCTTTTGTTCTGAGCAAGCTCATTGTTCGGACCCATAGGAAACACAGTAGAGTAGAAGAGTGGTCTTTTCTCAAAAGCAGAGTGTGTTTCATGTAAGGCGAGCTAGCATTTGTTTCCCAGTCCTAAATGGAGTTGAATCACATGCAGTTTCTGGTCCTACGAGCAAGTGTTGTTTTCTGGTAAGGAAAGTCCCTATTGCGCTCCCATTGCCATACACAGGGCAAATAGCACTCGCGTGTGTTCCCAGCTAGTACAGTGTATCGGACTGAAGAGGAGCTACTGCTCTGAGCAAGCTCACTGTTCGGACCCATAGGAAACACAATAGAGTAGAAGAGTGCTCTTTTCTCAAAAGCAGAGTGTTTTTCTTGTAAGGCGAGCTAGCGTTTGTTTCCCAGTCCTAAATGGAGTAGAATCACATGCAGTTTCTGGTCCTAGGAGCAAGAGTTGTTTTCTGGTAAGAAGAGTCACTATTGTGCTCCCATTGTCATACACAGGGCAAATAGTACTGGCGTCTGTTCCCAGCATGTACAGTGTATTGGACTGAAGAGGATCTACTGTTCTTGTCAGTTTCCTAAGCAGAATTGAATAGATATGGCCCCTGTGGGCAGGAAGCACAGTTCTTTTGTTCTGAGGAAGCTCACAGTTCTGGCCCTATAGGAAACACAGTACAGTAGAAGAATGCTCTTTCCTCAAAAGCAGAGCATTTTTCTTGTAAGGCAAGCTAGCGTTTCTTTCCCAATCCTAAATGGAGTTGAGACACATGCAGTTTTTGATCCTACGAGCAAGAGTTTTTTTCTGGTAAGAAGAGTCACTATTGCACTCCCATTGCCATACACAGTGCAAATAGCACTTGCATCTGTTCCCAGCAAGTACACTGTATTGGACTGAAGAGGATCTACTGTTCTTGTCAGGTTCCTAAGCAGAATTGAACTAGATATGGCCATGTGTGTAGGAAGCACAGTTCTTTGTTCTGAGCAAGCTCACTGTTCTTTCCCTATAGGAAACACAGTAGAGTAGAAGAGTGCTCTTTTCTCAAAAGCAGAGTGTGTTTCTTGTAAGGTGAGGTAGCGTTTGTTTCGCAGTCCTAAATGGAGTTGAATCACATGCAGTTTCTGGTCCTACGAGCAAGAGTTGTTTTCTGATAAGGAAAGTCACTATTGTGTTCCCACTGACATACACAGTGCAAATAGCACTCGCGTCTGTTCCCAGCAATTACAGTGTATCGGACTGAAGAGGAGCTACTGTTCTTGTCAGTTTCCTAAGCAGAGTTGAACGAGATATGGCCCGTGTGTGTAGGAAGCACAGTTCTCTTGTTCTGAGCAAGCTCACTGTTCTGGCCCTATAGGAAACACTGTAGAGTAGAAGAGTGCTCTTTTCTCTAAAGCAGAGTGTGTTTCTTGTAAGGCGAGCTAGCGTTTGTTTCCCAGTCTTAACTGGAGTTGAGTCACAGGCAGTTTTTGTTCCTACAAGCAAGAGTTGTTTTCTGGCATAAAGAGTCACAATTGCGCTCCAAATTCCATACACAGTGCAAATAGCACTCCTGTCTGTTCCCAGCAAGTACAGTGTATTGGAGTGAATAGGAGCTACTGTTCTTGTCAGTTTCCTAAGCAGAGTTGAACTAGATATGGTCCATGTGTGTAGGAAGCACAGTTCTTTTGTTCTGAGCAAGCTCACAGTTTGGACCTGAATAGGAAACACAGTAGAGTAGAAGAGTGCTCTTTTCTCAAAAGTAGAGTGTGTTTCTTGTAAGGCGAGTTAGCGTTTGTTTCCTAGTCCTAAATGGAGTTGAATACCATGCAGTTTCTGGTCCTACGAGCAAGAGTTGTTTTCTGGTAAGGAAAGTCACTATTGCGCTCCCATTGCCATACACATTGCAAATAGCACTTGCGTCTGTTCCCAGGAATTACAGTGTATTGGACTGAATAGGACCTACTGTACTTGTTCAGTTTCCTAAGCAGAGTTGAACTAGATATGGTCCGTGTGTGTAGGAAGCACAGTTCTTTTGTTCTGAGCAAGCTCACTGTTTGGACCCCATAGGAAACACAGTAGAGTAGAAGAGTGCTCTTTTCTCAAAAGCAGAGTGTTTTTCTTGTAAGGCGAGCTAGCGTTTGTTTCCCAGTTCTAAATGGAGTAGAATCACATGCAGTTTCTGGTCCTAGGAGCAAGAGTTGTTTTCTGGTAAGAAGAGTCACTATTGCGCTCCCATTGTCATACACAGGGCAAATAGTACTCGCGTCTGTTCCCAGCATGTACAGTGTATTGGACTGAAGAGGATCTACTGTTCTTGTCAGTTTCCTAAGCAGAATTGAATAGATATGGCCCCTGTGTGCAGGAAGCACAGTTCTTTTGTTCTGAGGAAGCTCACAATTCTGGCCCTATAGGAAACACAGTATAGTAGAAGAATGCTCTTTTCACAAAAGCAGAGTGTTTTTCTTGTAAGGCAAGCTAGCGTTTCTTTCCCAGTCCTAAATGCAGTTCAGGCACATGCAGTTTTTGGTCCTACGAGCAAGAGTTTTTTTCTGGTAAGGAAAGTAACTATTGCGCTCCCATTGCCATACACAGTGCAAATAGCACTCGCGTGTGTTCCCCGCTAGTACAGTGTATCGGACTGAAGAGGATCTACTGTTCTTGTCAGTTTCCTAAGCAGAGTTGAACTAGATATGGCCCGTGTGTGTAGGAAGCACAGTTCTTTTGTTCTGAGCAAGCTCACTGTTCGGACCCATAGGAAACACAGTAGAGTAGACGAGTGGTCTTTTCTCAAAAGCAGAGTGTGTTTCATGTAAGGCGAGCTAGCATTTGTTTCCCAGTCCTAAATGAGGTTGAATCACATGCAGTTTCTGGTCCTACGAGCAAGAGTTGTTTTCTGGTAAGGAAAGTCACTATTGCGCTCCCATTGCCATACACAGGGCAAATAGCACTCGCGTGTGTTCCCAGCTAGTACAGTGTATCGGACTGAAGAGGAGCTACTGCTCTGAGCAAGCTCACTGTTCGGACCAATAGGAAACACAGTAGAGTAGAAGAGTGCTCTTTTCTCAAAAGCAGAGTGTTTTTCTTGTAAGGCGAGCTAGCGTTTGTTTCCCAGTCCTAAATGGAGTAGAATCACATGCAGTTTCTGGTCCTAGGAGCAAGAGTTGTTTTCTGGTAAGAAGAGTCACTATTGTGCTCCCATTGTCATACACAGGGCAAATAGTACTGGCGTCTGTTCCCAGCATGTACAGTGTATTGGACTGAAGAGGATCTACTGTTCTTGTCAGTTTCCTAAGCAGAATTGAAGAGATATGGCCCCTGTGGGCAGGAAGCACAGTTCTTTTGTTCTGAGGAAGCTCACAGTTCTGGTCCTATAGGAAACACAGTATAGTAGAAGAATGCTCTTTTCTCAAAAGCAGAGCGTTTTTCTTGTAAGGCAAGCTAGCGTTTCTTTCTCAGTCCTAAATGGAGTTGAGACACATGCAGTTTTTGATCCTACGAGCAAGAGTTTTTTTCTGGTAAGAAGAGTCACTATTGCACTCCCATTGCCATACACAGTGCAAATAGCACTTGCATCTGTTCCCAGCAAGTACAGTGTATTGGACTGAAGAGGATCTACTGTTCTTGTCAGTTTCCTAAGCAGAGTTGAACTAGATATGGCCCATGTATGTAGGAAGCACAGTTCTTTTGTTCTGAGCAAGCTCACTGTTCGGACCCATAGGAAACACAGTAGAGTAGAAGAGTGCTCTTTTCTCAAAAGCAGAGTGTGTTTCATGTAAGGCGAGCTAGCATTTGTTTCACAGTCATAAATGGAGTTGAATTACATGCAGTTTCTCTTGTCCTACTGGCAAGAGTTGTTTTCTGGTAAGGAAAGTCACTATTGTGCTCCCATTGCCATACACAGTGCAAATAGCACTCGCGTGTGTTCCCAGCTCGTACAGTGTATCGGACTGAAGAGCAGCTACTGTTCTTGTCAGATTCCTAAGCAGAGTTGAACTAGATATGGCCCGTGTGAGTAGGAAGCACAGTTTTTTTTTTCTGAGCAAGCTCACTGTTCTGGCCCTATAGGAAAAACTTTAGAGTAGAAGAGTGCTCTTTTCTCAAAAGCAGAGTGTTTTTCTTGTAAGGCTAGCTAGCGTTTGTTTCCAAGTCCTAAATGGAGTTGAGTCACATGCAGTTTCTGGTCCTAGGAGCAAGAGTTGTTTTCTGGTAAGAAGAGTCACTATTGCGCTCCCATTGTCATACACAGGGCAAATAGTACTGGCTTCTGTTCCGAGCATGTACAGTGTATTGGACTGAAGAGGATCTACTGTTCTTGTCAGTTTCCTAAGCAGAGTTGAACTAGATATGGCCCGTGTGTGTAGGAAGCACAGTTCTTTTGTTCTGAGCAAGCTCACTGTTCGGACCCATAGGAAAAACAGTAGAGTAGAAGAGTGGTCTTTTCTCAAAAGCAGAGTGTGTTTCATGTAAGGCGAGCTAGCATTTGTTTCCAAGTCCTAAATGGAGTTGAATCACATGCAGTTTCTGGTCCTACGAGCAAGAGTTGTTTTCTGGTAAGGAAAGTCACTATTGCGCTCCCATTGCCATACACAGGGCAAATAGCACTCACGTGTGTTCCCAGCTAGTACAGTGTATCGGACTGAAGAGGAGCTACTGCTCTGAGCAAGCTCACTGTTCGGACCCATAGGAAACACAATAGAGTAGAAGAGTGCTCTTTTCTCAAAAGCAGAGTGTTTTTCTTGTAAGGCGAGCTAGCGTTTGTTTCCCAGTCCTAAATGGAGTAGAATCACATGCAGTTTCTGCTCCTAGGAGCAAGAGTTGTTTTCTGGTAAGAAGAGTCACTATTGTGCTCCCATTGTCATACACAGGGCAAATAGTACTGGCGTCTGTTCCCAGCATGTACAGTGTATTGGACTGAAGAGGATCTACTGTTCTTGTTAGTTTCCTAAGCAGAATTGAATAGATATGGCCCCTGTGGGCAGGAAGCACAGTTCTTTGTTCTGAGGAAGCTCACAGTTTTGGCCCTATAGGAAACACAGTAGAGTAGAAGAGTGCTCTTTTCTCAAAAGCAGAGTGTGTTTCTTGTAAGCCGAGCTAGAGTTTGTTTCGCAGTCCTAAATGGAGTTGAATCACATGCAGTTTCTGGTCCTACGAGCAAGAGTTGTTTTCTGATAAGGAAAGTCACTATTGTGTTCCCACTGCCATACACAGTGCAAATAGCACTCGCGTCTGTTCCCAGCAAGTACAGTGTATCGGACTGAAGAGGAGCTACTGTTCTTGTCAGTTTCCTAAGCAGAGTTGAACGAGATATGGCCCGTGTGTGTAGGAAGCACAGTTCTCTTGTTCTGAGCAAGCTCACTGTTCTGGCCCTATAGGAAACACAGTAGAGTAGAAGAGTGCTCTTTTCTCTAAAGCAGAGTGTGTTTCTTGTAAGGCGAGCTAACGTTTGTTTCCCAGTCATAACTGGAGTTGAGTCACAGGCAGTTTTTGTTCCTACAAGCAAGAGTTGTTTTCTGGCAAGAAGAGTCACAATTGCGCTCCAAATTCCATACACAGTGCAAATAGCACTCCTGTCTGTTCCCAGCAAGTACAGTGTATTGGAGTGAATAGGAGCTACTGTTCTTGTCAGTTTCCTAAGCAGAGTTGAACTAGATATGGTCCATGTGTGTAGGAAGCACAGTTCTTTTGTTCTGAGCAAGCTCACTGTTTGGACCCCATAGGAAACACAGTAGAGTAGAAGAGTGCTCTTTTCTCAAAAGTAGAGTGCGTTTTATGTAAGGCGAGTTAGCGTTTGTTTCCTAGTCCTAAATGGAGTTGAATACCATGCAGTTTCTGGTCCTACGAGCAAGAGTTGTTTTCTGGTAAGGAAAGTCACTATTGCGCTCCCATTGACATACACATTGCAAATAGCACTTGCGTCTGTTCCCAGGAATTACAGTGTATTGGACTGAATAGGACCTACTGTACTTGTTCAGTTTCCTAAGCAGAGTTGAACTAGATATGGTCCGTGTGTGTAGGAAGCACAGTTCTTTTGTTCTGAGCAAGCTCACTCTTTGGACCCCACAGGAAACACAGTAGAGTAGAAGAGTACTCTTTTCTCAAAAGCAGAGTGTTTTTCTTGTAAGGTGAGCTAGCGTTTTTTCCCAGTCCTAAATGGAGTAGAATCACATGCAGTTTCTGGTCCTAGGAGCAAGAGTTGTTTTCTGGTAAGAAGAGTCACTATTGCGCTCCCATTGTCATACACAGGGCAAATAGCACTTGCATCTGTTCCCAGCAAGTACAGTGTATTGGACTGAAGATGAGCTACTGTTCTTGACAGTTTCCTAAGCAGAGTTGAACTAGATATGGCCCATGTATGTAGGAAGCACAGTTCTTTTGTTCTGAGCAAGCTCACTGTTCGGACCCATAGGAAACACAGTAGAGTAGAAGAGTGCTCTTTTCTCAAAAGCAGAGTGTGTTTCATGTAAGGCGAGCTAGCATTTGTTTCCCAGTCCTAAATGGAGTTGAATCACATGCAGTTTCTGGTCCCACGAGCAAGAGTTGTTTTCTGATAAGGAAAGTCACTATTGTGTTCCCACTGCCATACACAGTGCAAATAGCACTCGCGTCTGTTCCCAGCAAGTACAGTGTATCGGACTGAAGAGGAGCTACTGTTCTTGTCAGTTTCCTAAGCAGAGTTGAACGAGATATGGCCCGTGTGTGTAGGAAGCACAGTTCTCTTGTTCTGAGCAAGCTCACTGTTCTGGCCCTATAGGAAACACAGTAGAGTAGAAGAGTGCTCTTTTCTCTAAAGCAGAGTGTGTTTCTTGTAAGGCGAGCTAACGTTTGTTTCCCAGTCATAACTGGAGTT
This sequence comes from Peromyscus eremicus, assembly GCF_949786415.1. Lineage (NCBI taxonomy): Eukaryota > Metazoa > Chordata > Mammalia > Rodentia > Cricetidae > Peromyscus > Peromyscus eremicus. The sequence continues at coordinate 137,451 of NW_026734498.1, forward strand.
GAGTCACAGGCAGTTTTTGTTCCTACAAGCAAGAGTTGTTTTCTGGCAAGAAGAGTCACAATTGCGCTCCAAATTCCATACACAGTGCAAATAGCACTCCTGTCTGTTCCCAGCAAGTACAGTGTATTGGAGTGAATAGGAGCTACTGTTCTTGTCAGTTTCCTAAGCAGAGTTGAACTAGATATGGTCCATGTGTGTAGGAAGCACAGTTCTTTTGTTCTGAGCAAGCTCACTGTTTGGACCCCATAGGAAACACAGTAGAGTAGAAGAGTGCTCTTTTCTCAAAAGTAGAGTGCGTTTTATGTAAGGCGAGTTAGCGTTTGTTTCCTAGTCCTAAATGGAGTTGAATACCATGCAGTTTCTGGTCCTACGAGCAAGAGTTGTTTTCTGGTAAGGAAAGTCACTATTGCGCTCCCATTGCCATACACATTGCAAATAGCACTTGCGTCTGTTCCCAGGAATTACAGTGTATTGGACTGAATAGGACCTACTGTACTTGTTCAGTTTCCTAAGCAGAGTTGAACTAGATATGGTCCGTGTGTGTAGGAAGCACAGTTCTTTTGTTCTGTGCAAGCTCACTGTTTGGACCCCACAGGAAACACAGTAGAGTAGAAGAGTACTCTTTTCTCAAAAGCAGAGTGTTTTTCTTGTAAGGCGAGCTAGCGTTTGTTTCCCAGTCCTAAATGGAGTAGAATCACATGCAGTTTCTGGTCCTAGGAGCAAGAGTTGTTTTCTGGTAAGAAGAGTCACTATTGCGCTCCCATTGTCATACACAGGGCAAATAGCACTTTCATCTGTTCCCAGCAAGTACAGTGTATTGGACTGAAGAGGAGCTACTGTTCTTGACAGTTTCCTAAGCAGAGTTGAACTAGATATGGCCCATGTATGTAGGAAGCACAGTTCTTTTGTTCTGAGCAAGCTCACTGTTCGGACCCATAGGAAACACAGTAGAGTAGAAGAGTGCTCTTTTCTCAAAAGCAGAGTGTGTTTCATGTAAGGCGAGCTAGCGTTTCTTTCCCAGTCCTAAATGGAGTTGAGGCACATGAAGTTTTTGGTCCTACGAGCAAGAGTTTTTTTCTGGTAAGGAAAGTCACTATTGCGCTCCCATTGCCATACACAGTGCAAATAGCACTCGCGTGTATTCCCAGCTAGTACAGTGTATCGGACTGGAGAGGAGCTACTGTTCTTGTCAGTTTCCTAAGCAGAGTTGAACTAGGTATGGCCCGTGTGTGTAGGAAGCACAGTTTTTTTTTCTGAGCAAGCTCACTGTTCTGGCCCCATAGGAAACACAGTAGAGTAGAAGAGTGCTCTTTTCTCAAAAGCAGAGTGTTTTTCTTGTAAGGCGAGCTAGCGTTTGTTTCCCAGTCCTAAATGGAGTTGAATCACATGCAGTTTCTGGTCCTAGGAGCAAGAGTTGTTTTCTGGTAAGAAGAGTCACTATTGCGCTCCCATTGTCATACACAGGGCAAATAGTACTGGCGTCTGTTCCCAGCATGTACAGTGTATTGGACTGAAGAGGATCTACTGTTCTTGTCAGTTTCCTAAGCAGAATTGAATAGATATGGCCCCTGTGTGCAGGAAGCACAGTTCTTTTGTTCTGAGGAAGCTCACAGTTCTGGCCCTATAGGAAACACAGTATAGTAGAAGAATGCTCTTTTCTCAAAAGCAGAGTGTTTTTCTTGTAAGGCAAGCTAGCGTTTGTTTCGCAGTCCTAAATGGAGTTGAATATCATGCAGTTTCTGATCCTACGAGCAAGAGTTGTTTTCTGGTAAGAAGAGTCACTATTGCGCTCCCATTGTCATACACAGGGCAAATAGTACTCGCGTCTGTTCCCAGCAAGTACAGTGTATTGGACTGAAGAGGAGCTACTGTTCTTGTCAGTCTCCTAAGCAGAGTTGAACGAGATATGGCCCCTGTGTGTAGGAAGCACAGTTATTATGTTCTGAGCAAGCTCACTGTTCTGGCCCTTTAGGAATCACAGTACAGTAGATGAGTGCTCTTTTCTCTAAAGCAGACTATGTTTCTTGTAAGGCGAGCTCGCATTTGTTTCCCAGTCCTAAATGGAGTTGAGTCACAGGCAGTTTTTGGTCCTATGAGCAAGAGTTGTTTTCTGGTAAGAAGAGTCACTATTGCGCTCCAAATGCCATACACAGTGCAAATAGCACTCGCGTCTGTTCCCAGCAAGTACAGTGTATTGGACTGAAGAAGAGCTACTGTTCTTCTCAGTTTCTTAGCAGAGTTGAACTAGATATGGTCCATGTGTGTAGGAAGCACATTTCTTTTGTTCTGAGCAAGCTCACTCTTTGGACCCCATAGGAAACACAGTAGAGTAGAAGAGTGCTCTTTTCTCAAAAGCAGAGTGTGTTTCTTGTAAGCCGAGCTAGCGTTTGTTTCCCAGTCCTAAATGGAGTTGAATCACATGCAGTTTGTGGTCCTACGAGCAAGAGATGTTTTCTGGTAAGAAGAGTCACTATTGTGCTCCCATTGCCATACAGAGTACAAATAGCACTCGCGTCTTTTCCCAGCAAGTACAGTGTATTGGACTGAAGAGCAGCTTCTGTTCTTGTCATTCCAAAGCAGAGTTGAACTAGATATGGTCCATGTGTGTAGGAAGCACAGTTCTTTTGTTCTGAGCAAGCTCACTGTTTGGACCCCATAAGAAACACAGTAGAGTAGAAGAGTGCTCTTTTCTCAAAAGCAGAGTGTGTTTCTTGTAAGGCGAGCTAGAGTTTGTTTCCCAGTCCTAAATGGAGTTGAATCCCATGCAGTTTCTGGTCCTACGAGCAAGAGTTCTTTTCTGGTAAGAAGATTCACTATTGTGCTGCCATTGCCATACACAGGACAAATAGCACTGTTGTCTGTTCCCAGCAAGTACACTGTATTGGACTGAAGAGGATCTACTGTTCATATCAGGTTCCTAAGCAGAATTGAACTAGATATGGCGTGTGTGGAGGAAGCACAGTTTTTTTGTTCTGAGCAAGCTCACTGTTCGGACCACATAGGAAACACAGTAGAGTAGAAGAGTGCTCTTTTCTCAAAAGCAGAGTGTGTTTCTTGTAAGGTGAGGTAGCGTTTGTTTCGCAGTCCTAAATGGAGTTGAATCACATGCAGTTTCTGGCCCTACGAGCAAGAGTTGTTTTCTGATAAGGAAAGTCACTATTGTGTTCCCACTGCCATACACAGTGCAAATAGCACTCGTGTCTGTTCCCAGCAAGTACAGTGTATCGGACTGAAGAGGAGCTACTGTTCTTGTCAGTTTCCTAAGCAGAGTTGAACAAGATATGGCCCGTGTGTGTAGGAAGCACAGTTCTCTTGTTCTGAGCAAGCTCACTGTTCTGACCCTATAGGAAACACAGTAGAGTAGAAGAGTGCTCTTTTCTCTAAAGCAGAGTGTGTTTCTTGTAAGGCGAGCTAGCGTTTGTTTCCCAGTCATAACTGGAGTTGAGTCACAGGCAGTTTTTGTTCCTACAAGCAAGAGTTGTTTTCTGGCAAGAAGAGTCACTATTGCGCTCCAAATTCCATACACAGTGCAAAAAGCACTCCTGTCTGTTCCCAGCAAGTACAGTGTATTGGAGTGAATAGGAGCTACTGTTCTTGTCAGTTTCCTAAGCAGAGTTGAACTAGATATGGTCCATGTGTGTAGGAAGCACAGTTCTTTTGTTCTGAGCAAGCTCACTGTTTGGACCCCATAGGAAACACAGTAGAGTAGAAGAGTGCTCTTTTCTCAAAAGTAGAGTGTGTTTCTTGTAAGGCGAGTTAGCGTTTGTTTCCTAGTCCTAAATGGAGTTGAATACCATGCAGTTTCTGGTCTTACGAGCAAGAGTTGTTTTCTGGTAAGGAAAGTCACTATTGCGCTCCCATTGCCTTACACATTGCAAATAGCACTTGCGTCTGTTCCCAGGAATTACAGTGTATTGGACTGAATAGGACCTACTGTACTTGTTCAGTTTCCTAAGCAGAGTTGAACTAGATATGGTCCGTGTGTGTAGGAAGCACAGTTCTTTTGTTCTGAGCAAGCTGACTGTTTGGACCCCATAGGAAACACAGTAGAGTAGAAGAGTGCTCTTTTATCAAAAGTAGAGTGTTTGTCTTGTAAGGCGAGCTAGCGTTTGTTTCCCAGTCCTAAATGGAGTAGAATCACATGCAGTTTCTGGTCCTAGGAGCAAGAGTTGTTTTCTGGTAAGAAGAGTCACTATTGCGCTCCCATTGTCATACACAGGGCAAATAGTACTGGCGTCTATTCCCAGCATGTACAGTGTATTGGACTGAAGAGGATCTACTGTTCTTGTCAGTTTCCTAAGCAGAATTGAATAGATATGGCCCCTTTGTGCAGGAAGCACAGTTCTTTTGTTCTGAGGAAGCTCACAATTCTGGCCCTATAGGAAACACAGTGTAGTAGAAGAATGCTCTTTTCGCAAAAGCAGAGTGTTTTTCTTGTAAGGCAAGCTAGCGTTTCTTTCCCAGTCCTAAATGGAGTTGAGGCACATGCAGTTTTTGGTCCTTCGAGCAAGAGTTTTTTTCTGATAAGGAAAGTCACTATTGCGCTCCCATTGCCATACACAGTGCAAATAGCGCTCGCGTGCGTTCCGCGCTAGTACAGTGTATTAGACTGAAGAGGATCTACTGTTCTTGTCAGTTTCCTAAGCAGAGTTGAACTAGATTTGGCCCATGTGTGTAGGAAGCACAGTTCTTTTGTTCTGAGCAAGCTCACTGTTCTGGCCCTATAGGAAACACAGTAGAGTAGAAGAGTGCTCTTTTCTCTAAAGCAGAGTGTGTTTCTTGTAAGGCGAGCTAACGTTTGTTTCCCAGTCATAACTGGAGTTGAGTCACAGGCAGTTTTTGTTCCTACAAGCAAGAGTTGTTTTCTGGCAAGAAGAGTCACAATTGCGCTCCAAATTCCATACACAGTGCAAATAGCACTCCTGTCTGTTCCCAGCAAGTACAGTGTATTGGAGTGAATAGGAGCTACTGTTCTTGTCAGTTTCCTAAGCAGAGTTGAACTAGATATGGTCCATGTGTGTAGGAAGCACAGTTCTTTTGTTCTGAGCAAGCTCACTGTTTGGACCCCATAGGAAACACAGTAGAGTAGAAGAGTGCTCTTTTCTCAAAAGTAGAGTGCGTTTCTTGTAAGGCGAGTTAGCGTTTGTTTCCTAGTCCTAAATGGAGTTGAATACCATGCTGTTTCTGGTCCTACGAGCAAGAGTTGTTTTCTGGTAAGGAAAGTCACTATTGCGCTCCCATTGCCATACACATTGCAAATAGCACTTGCGTCTGTTCCCAGGAATTACAGTGTATTGGACTGAATAGGACCTACTGTACTTGTTCAGTTTCCTAAGCAGAGTTGAACTAGATATGGTCCGTGTGTGTAGGAAGCACAGTTCTTTTGTTCTGAGCAAGCTCACTGTTTGGACCCCACAGGAAACACAGTAGAGTAGAAGAGTACTCTTTTCTCAAAAGCAGAGTGTTTTTCTTGTAAGGCGAGCTAGCGTTTGTTTCCCAGTCCTAAATGGAGTAGAATCACATGCAGTTTCTGGTCCTAGGAGCAAGAGTTGTTTTCTGGTAAGAAGAGTCACTATTGCGCTCCCATTGTCATACACAGGGCAAATAGTACTGGCGTCTGTTCCCAGCATGTACAGTGTATTGGACTGAAGAGATCTACTATTCTTGTCAGTTTCCTAAGCAGAATTGAATAGATATGGCCCCTTTGTGCAGGAAGCACAGTTCTTTTGTTCTGAGGAAGCTCACAATTCTGGCCCTATAGGAAACACAGTGTAGTAGAAGAATGCTCTTTTCGCAAAAGCAGAGTGTTTTTCTTGTAAGGCAAGCTAGCGTTTCTTTCCCAGTCCTAAATGGAGTTGAGGCACATGCAGTTTTTGGTCCTTCGAGCAAGAGTTTTTTTCTGGTAAGGAAAGTAACTATTGCGCTCCCATTGCCATACACAGTGCAAATAGCCCTCGCGTGTGTTCCCCGCTAGTACAGTGTATTGGACTGAAGAGGATCTACTGTTCTTGTCAGTTTCCTAAGCAGAGTTGAACTAGATTTGGCCCATGTGTGTAGGAAGCACAGTTCTTTTGTTCTGAGCAAGCTCACTGTTCTGGCCCTATAGGAAACACAGTAGAGTAGAAGAGTGCTCTTTTCTCTAAAGCAGAGTGTGTTTCTTGTAAGGCGAGCTAACGTTTGTTTCCCAGTCATAACTGGAGTTGAGTCACAGGCAGTTTTTGTTCCTACAAGCAAGAGTTGTTTTCTGGCAAGAAGAGTCACAATTGCGCTCCAAATTCCATACACAGTGCAAATAGCACTCCTGTCTGTTCCCAGCAAGTACAGTGTATTGGAGTGAATAGGAGCTACTGTTCTTGTCAGTTTCCTAAGCAGAGTTGAACTAGATATGGTCCATGTGTGTAGGAAGCACAGTTCTTTTGTTCTGAGCAAGCTCACTGTTTGGACCCCATAGGAAACACAGTAGAGTAGAAGAGTGCTCTTTTCTCAAAAGTAGAGTGCGTTTTATGTAAGGCGAGTTAGCGTTTGTTTCCTAGTCCTAAATGGAGTTGAATACCATGCAGTTTCTGGTCCTACGAGCAAGAGTTGTTTTCTGGTAAGGAAAGTCACTATTGCGCTCCCATTGACATACACATTGCAAATAGCACTTGCGTCTGTTCCCAGGAATTACAGTGTATTGGACTGAATAGGACCTACTGTACTTGTTCAGTTTCCTAAGCAGAGTTGAACTAGATATGGTCCGTGTGTGTAGGAAGCACAGTTCTTTTGTTCTGAGCAAGCTCACTGTTTGGACCCCACAGGAAACACAGTAGAGTAGAAGAGTACTCTTTTCTCAAAAGCAGAGTGTTTTTCTTGTAAGGCGAGCTAGCGTTTGTTTCCTAGTCCTAAATGGAGTTGAATACCATGCAGTTTCTGGTCCTACGAGCAAGAGTTGTTTTCTGGTAAGGAAAGTCACTATTGCGCTCCTATTGCCATACACATTGCAAATAGCACTTGCGTCTGTTCCCAGGAATTACAGTGTATTGGACTGAATAGGACCTACTGTACTTGTTCAGTTTCCTAAGCAGAGTTGAACTAGATATGGTCCGTGTGTGTAGGAAGCACAGTTCTTTTGTTCTGAGCAAGCTCACTGTTTGGACCCCACAGGAAACACAGTAGAGTAGAAGAGTACTCTTTTCTCAAAAGCAGAGTGTTTTTCTTGTAAGGCGAGCTAGCGTTTGTTTCCCAGTCCTAAATGGAGTAGAATCACATGCAGTTTCTGGTCCTAGGAGCAAGAGTTGTTTTCTGGTAAGAAGAGTCACTATTGCGCTCCCATTGTCATACACAGGGCAAATAGCACTTGCATCTGTTCCCAGCAAGTACAGTGTATTGGACTGAAGAGGATCTACTGTTCTTGTCAGTTTCCTAAGTAGAGTTGAACTAGATATGGCCCATGTATGTAGGAAGCACAGTTCTTTTGTTCTGAGCAAGCTCACTGTTCGGACCCATAGGAAACACAGTAGAGTAGAAGAGTGCTCTTTTCTCAAAAGCAGAGTGTGTTTCATGTAAGGCGAGCTAGCATTTGGTTCCCAGTCCTAAATGGAGTTGAATTACATGCAGTTTCTCTTGTCCTACGAGCAAGAGTTGTTTTCTGGTAAGGAAAGTCACTATTGCGCTCCCATTGCCATACACAGTGCAAATAGCACTCGCGTGTGTTCCCAGCTCGTACAGTGTATCGGACTGAAGAGCAGCTACTGTTCTTGTCAGATTCCTAAGCAGAGTTGAACTAGATATGGCCCGTGTGTGTAGGAAGCACAGTTTTTTTTTTCTGAGCAAGCTCACTGTTCTGGCCCTATAGGAAAAACTTTAGAGTAGAAGAGTGCTCTTTTCTCAAAAGCAGAGTGTTTTTCTTGTAAGGCAAGCCAGGGTTTGTTTCCCAGTCCTAAATGGAGTTGAGTCACATGCATTTTCTGGTCCTAGGAGCAAGAGTTGTTTACTGGTAAGAAGAGTCACTATTGCGCTCCCATTGTCATACACAGGGCAAATAGTACTGGCTTCTGTTCCCAGCATGTACAGTGTATTGGACTGAAGAGGATCTACTGTTCTTGTCAGTTTCCTAAGCAGAATTGAATAGATATGGCCCCTGTGTGCAGGAAGCACAGTTCTTTTGTTCTGAGGAAGCTCACAGTTCTGGCCCTCTAGGAAACACAGTATAGTAGAAGAATGCTCTTTTCTCAAAAGCAGAGTGTTTTTCTTGTAAGGCAAGCTAGCGTTTCTTTCCCAGTCCTAAATGGAGTTGAGACACATGCAGTTTTTGGTCCTACGAGCAAGAGTTTTTTTCTGGTAAGGAAAGTCACTATTGCGCTCCCATTGCCATACACAGTGCAAATAGCACTCGCGTGTGTTCCCAGCTAGTACAGTGTATCGAACTGAAGAGGATCTACTGTTCTTGTCAGTTTCCTAAGCAGAGTTGAACTAGATATGGCCCGTGTGTGTAGGAAGCACAGTTTTTTTTTTTTCTGAGCAAGCTCACTGTTCTGGCCCTATAGGAAAAACTTTAGAGTAGAAGAGGGCTCTTTTATCAAAAGCAGAGTGTGTTTCTTGTAATGCGAGCAAGCGTTTGTTTCCCAGTCCTAAATGGAGTAGAATCACATGCATTTTCTGGTCCTAGGAGCAAGAGTTGTTTTCTGGTAAGAAGAGTCACTATTGCGCTCCCATTGTCATACACAGGGCAAATAGTACTGGCTTCTGTTCCGAGCATGTACAGTGTATTTGACTGAAGAGGATCTACTGTTCATGTCAGTTTCCTAAGCAGAGTTGAACTAGATATGGCCCGTGTGTGTAGGAAGCACAGTTCTTTTGTTCTGAGCAAGCTCACTGTTCGGACCCATAGGAAAAACAGTAGAGTAGAAGAGTGGTCTTTTCTCAAAAGCAGAGTGTGTTTCATGTAAGGCGAGCTAGCATTTGTTTCCAAGTCCTAAATGGAGTTGAATCACATGCAGTTTCTGGTCCTACGAGCAAGAGTTGTTTTCTGGTAAGGAAAGTCACTATTGCACTCCCATTGCCATACACAGGGCAAATAGCACTCACGTGTGTTCCCAGCTAGTACAGTGTATCGGACTGAAGAGGAGCTACTGCTCTGAGCAAGCTCACTGTTCGGACCCATAGGAAACACAATAGAGTAGAAGAGTGCTCTTTTCTCAAAAGCAGAGTGTTTTTCTTGTAAGGCGAGCTAGCGTTTGTTTCCCAGTCCTAAATGGAGTAGAATCACATGCAGTTTCTGCTCCTAGGAGCAAGAGTTGTTTTCTGGTAAGAAGAGTCACTATTGTGCTCCCATTGTCATACACAGGGCAAATAGTACTGGCGTCTGTTCCCAGCATGTACAGTGTATTGGACTGAAGAGGATCTACTGTTCTTGTTAGTTTCCTAAGCAGAATTGAATAGATATGGCCCCTGTGGGCAGGAAGCACAGTTCTTTGTTCTGAGGAAGCTCACAGTTCTGGCCCTATAGGAAACACAGTAGAGTAGAAGAGTGCTCTTTTCTCAAAAGCAGAGTGTGTTTCTTGTAAGCCGAGCTAGAGTTTGTTTCGCAGTCCTAAATGGAGTTGAATCACATGCAGTTTCTGGTCCTACGAGCAAGAGTTGTTTTCTGATAAGGAAAGTCACTATTGTGTTCCCACTGCCATACACAGTGCAAATAGCACTCGCGTGTGTTCCCAGCTCGTACAGTGTATCGGACTGAAGAGCAGCTACTGTTCTTGTCAGATTCCTAAGCAGAGTTGAACTAGTTATGGCCCGTGTGTGTAGGAAGCACAGTTTTTTTTTTCTGAGCAAGCTCACTGTTCTGGCCCTATAGGAAAAACTTTAGAGTAGAAGAGTGCTCTTTTCTCAAAAGCAGATTGTTTTTCTTGTAAGGCAAGCCAGCGTTTGTTTCCCAGTACTAAATGGAGTTGAGTCACATGCAGTTTCTGGTCCTAGGAGCAAGAGTTGTTTTCTGGTAAGAAGAGTCACTATTGCGCTCCCATTGTCATACACAGGGCAAATAGTACTGGCTTCTGTTCCCAGCATGTACAGTGTATTGGACTGAAGAGGATCTACTGTTCTTGTCAGTTTCCTAAGCAGAATTGAATAGATATGGCCCCTGTGTGCAGGAAGCACAGTTCTTTTGTTCTGAGGAAGCTCACAGTTCTGGCCCTCTAGGAAACACAGTATAGTAGAAAAATGCTCTTTTCTCAAAAGCAGAGTGTTTTTCTTGTAAGGCAAGCTAGCGTTTCTTTCCCAGTCCTAAATGGAGTTGAGACACATGCAGTTTTTGGTCCTACGAGCAAGAGTTTTTTTCTGGTAAGGAAAGTCACTATTGCGCTCCCATTGCCATACACAGTGCAAATAGCACTCGCGTGTATTCCCAGCTAGTACAGTGTATCGGACTGGAGAGGAGCTACTGTTCTTGTCAGTTTCCTAAGCAGAGTTGAACTAGGTATGGCCCGTGTGTGTAGGAAGCACAGTTTTTTTTTCTGAGCAAGCTCACTGTTCTGGCCCCATAGGAAACACAGTAGAGTAGAAGAGTGCTCTTTTCTCAAAAGCAGAGTGTTTTTCTTGTAAGGCGAGCTAGCGTTTGTTTCCCAGTCCTAAATGGAGTTGAATCACATGCAGTTTCTGGTCCTAGGAGCAAGAGTTGTTTTCTGGTAAGAAGAGTCACTATTGCGCTCCCATTGTCATACACAGGGCAAATAGTACTGGCGTCTGTTCCCAGCATGTACAGTGTATTGGACTGAAGAGGATCTACTGTTCTTGTCAGTTTCCTAAGCAGAATTGAATAGATATGGCCCCTGTGTGCAGGAAGCACAGTTCTTTTGTTCTGAGGAAGCTCACAGTTCTGGCCCTATAGGAAACACAGTATAGTAGAAGAATGCTCTTTTCTCAAAAGCAGAGTGTTTTTCTTGTAAGGCAAGCTAGCGTTTGTTTCGCAGTCCTAAATGGAGTTGAATATCATGCAGTTTCTGATCCTACGAGCAAGAGTTGTTTTCTGGTAAGAAGAGTCACTATTGCGCTCCCATTGTCATACACAGGGCAAATAGTACTCGCGTCTGTTCCCAGCAAGTACAGTGTATTGGACTGAAGAGGAGCTACTGTTCTTGTCAGTCTCCTAAGCAGAGTTGAACGAAATATGGCCCGTGTGTGTAGGAAGCACAGTTATTATGTTCTGAGCAAGCTCACTGTTCTGGCCCTTTAGGAATCACAGTACAGTAGATGAGTGCTCTTTTCTCTAAAGCAGACTATGTTTCTTGTAAGGCGAGCTCGCATTTGTTTCCCAGTCCTAAATGGAGTTGAGTCACAGGCAGTTTTTGGTCCTATGAGCAAGAGTTGTTTTCTGGTAAGAAGAGTCACTATTGCACTCCAAATGCCATACACAGTGCAAATAGCACTCGCGTCTGTTCCCAGCAAGTACAGTGTATTGGACTGAAGAAGAGCTACTGTTCTTCTCAGTTTCTTAGCAGAGTTGAACTAGATATGGTCCATGTGTGTAGGAAGCACATTTCTTTTGTTCTGAGAAAGCTCACTGTTTGGACCCCATAGGAAACACAGTAGAGTAGAAGAGTGCTCTTTTCTCAAAAGCAGAGTGTGTTTCTTGTAAGCCGAGCTAGCGTTTGTTTCCCAGTCCTAAATGGAGTTGAATCACATGCAGTTTGTGGTCCTACGAGCAAGAGATGTTTTCTGGTAAGAAGAGTCACTATTGTGCTCCCATTGCCATACACAGTACAAATAGCACTCGCGTCTTTTCCCAGCAAGTACAGTGTATTGGACTGAAGAGCAGCTTCTGTTCTTGTCATTCCAAAGCAGAGTTGAACTAGATATGGTCCATGTGTGTAGGAAGCACAGTTCTTTTGTTCTGAGCAAGCTCACTGTTTGGACCCCATAAGAAACACAGTAGAGTAGAAGAGTGCTCTTTTCTCAAAAGCAGAGTGTGTTTCTTGTAAGGCGAGCTAGAGTTTGTTTCCCAGTCCTAAATGGAGTTGAATCCCATGCAGTTTCTGGTCCTACGAGCAAGAGTTCTTTTCTGGTAAGAAGATTCACTATTGTGCTGCCATTGCCATACACAGGACAAATAGCACTGTTGTCTGTTCCCAGCAAGTACACTGTATTGGACTGAAGAGGATCTACTGTTCATATCAGGTTCCTAAGCAGAATTGAACTAGATATGGCGTGTGTGGAGGAAGCACAGTTTTTTTGTTCTGAGCAAGCTCACTGTTCGGACCACATAGGAAACACAGTAGAGTAGAAGAGTGCTCTTTTCTCAAAAGCAGAGTGTGTTTCTTGTAAGGTGAGGTAGCGTTTGTTTCGCAGTCCTAAATGGAGTTGAATCACATGCAGTTTCTGGTCCTACGAGCAAGAGTTGTTTTCTGATAAGGAAAGTCACTATTGTGTTCCCACTGCCATACACAGTGCAAATAGCACTCGCGTCTGTTCCCAGCAAGTACAGTGTATCGGACTGAAGAGGAGCTACTGTTCTTGTCAGTTTCCTAAGCAGAGTTTAACGAGATATGGCCCGTGTGTGTAGGAAGCACAGTTCTCTTGTTATGAGCAAGCTCACTGTTCTGGCCCTATAGGAAACACAGTAGAGTAGAAGAATGCTCTTTTCTCTAAAGCAGAGTGTGTTTCTTGTAAGGCGAGCTAGCGTTTGTTTCCCAGTCATAACTGGAGTTGAGTCACAGGCAGTTTTTGTTCCTACAAGCAAGAGTTGTTTTCTGGCAAGAAGAGTCACTATTGCGCTCCAAATTCCATACACAGTGCAAAAAGCACTCCTGTCTGTTCCCAGCAAGTACAGTGTATTGGAGTGAATAGGAGCTACTGTTCTTGTCAGTTTCCTAAGCAGAGTTGAACTAGATATGGTCCATGTGTGTAGGAAGCACAGTTCTTTTGTTCTGAGCAAGCTCACTGTTTGGACCCCATAGGAAACACAGTAGAGTAGAAGAGTGCTCTTTTCTCAAAAGTAGAGTGTGTTTCTTGTAAGGCGAGTTAGCGTTTGTTTCCTAGTCCTAAATGGAGTTGAATACCATGCAGTTTCTGGTCCTACGAGCAAGAGTTGTTTTCTGGTAAGGAAAGTCACTATTGCGCTCCCATTGCCTTACACATTGCAAATAGCACTTGCGTCTGTTCCCAGGAATTACAGTGTATAGGACTGAATAGGACCTACTGTACTTGTTCAGTTTCCTAAGCAGAGTTGAACTAGATATGGTCCGTGTGTGTAGGAAGCACAGTTCTTTTGTTCTGAGCAAGCTGACTGTTTGGACCCCATAGGAAACACAGTAGAGTAGAAGAGTGCTCTTTTATCAAAAGCAGAGTGTTTGTCTTGTAAGGCGAGCTAGCATTTGTTTCCCAGTCCTAAATGGAGTAGAATCACATGCAGTTTCTGGTCCTAGGAGCAAGAGTTGTTTTCTGGTAAGAAGAGTCACTATTGCGCTCCCATTGTCATACACAGGGCAAATAGTACTGGCGTCTGTTCCCAGCATGTACAGTGTATTGGACTGAAGAGGATCTACTGTTCTTGTCAGTTTCCTAAGCAGAATTGAATAGATATGGCCCCTTTGTGCAGGAAGCACAGTTCTTTTGTTCTGAGGAAGCTCACAATTCTGGCCCTATAGGAAACACAGTGTAGTAGAAGAATGCTCTTTTCGCAAAAGCAGAGTGTTTTTCTTGTAAGGCAAGCTAGCGTTTCTTTCCCAGTCCTAAATGGAGTTGAGGCACATGCAGTTTTTGGTCCTTCGAGCAAGAGTTTTTTTCTGATAAGGAAAGTCACTATTGTGCTCCCATTGCCATACACAGTGCAAATAGCCCTCGCGTGTGTTCCCCGCTAGTACAGTGTATTGGACTGAAGAGGATCTACTGTTCTTGTCAGTTTCCTAAGCAGAGTTGAACTAGATTTGGCCCGTGTGTGTAGGAAGCACAGTTCTTTTGTTCTGAGCAAGCTCACTGTTCTGGCCCTATAGGAAACACAGTAGAGTAGAAGAGTGCTCTTTTCTCTAAAGCAGAGTGTGTTTCTTGTAAGGCGAGCTAACGTTTGTTTCCCAGTCATAACTGGAGTTGAGTCACAGGCAGTTTTTGTTCCTACAAGCAAGAGTTGTTTTCTGGCAAGAAGAGTCACAATTGCGCTCCAAATTCCATACACAGTGCAAATAGCACTCCTGTCTGTTCCCAGCAAGTACAGTGTATTGGAGTGAATAGGAGCTACTGTTCTTGTCAGTTTCCTAAGCAGAGTTGAACTAGATATGGTCCATGTGTGTAGGAAGCACAGTTCTTTTGTTCTGAGCAAGCTCACTGTTTGGACCCCATAGGAAACACAGTAGAGTAGAAGAGTGCTCTTTTCTCAAAAGTAGAGTGCGTTTCTTGTAAGGCGAGTTAGCGTTTGTTTCCTAGTCCTAAATGGAGTTGAATACCATGCAGTTTCTGGTCCTACGAGCAAGAGTTGTTTTCTGGTAAGGAAAGTCACTATTGCGCTCCTATTGCCATACACATTGCAAATAGCACTTGCGTCTGTTCCCAGGAATTACAGTGTATTGGACTGAATAGGACCTACTGTACTTGTTCAGTTTCCTAAGCAGAGTTGAACTAGATATGGTCCGTGTGTGTAGGAAGCACAGTTCTTTTGTTCTGAGCAAGCTCACTGTTTGGACCCCACAGGAAACACAGTAGAGTAGAAGAGTACTCTTTTCTCAAAAGCAGAGTGTTTTTCTTGTAAGGCGAGCTAGCGTTTGTTTCCCAGTCCTAAATGGAGTAGAATCACATGCAGTTTCTGGTCCTAGGAGCAAGAGTTGTTTTCTGGTAAGAAGAGTCACTATTGCGCTCCCATTGTCATACACAGGGCAAATAGCACTTGCATCTGTTCCCAGCAAGTACAGTGTATTGGACTGAAGAGGATCTACTGTTCTTGTCAGTTTCCTAAGTAGAGTTGAACTAGATATGGCCCATGTATGTAGGAAGCACAGTTCTTTTGTTCTGAGCAAGCTCACTGTTCGGACCCATAGGAAACACAGTAGAGTAGAAGAGTGCTCTTTTCTCAAAAGCAGAGTGTGTTTCATGTAAGGCGAGCTAGCATTTGGTTCCCAGTCCTAAATGGAGTTGAATTACATGCAGTTTCTCTTGTCCTACGAGCAAGAGTTGTTTTCTGGTAAGGAAAGTCACTATTGCGCTCCCATTGCCATACACAGTGCAAATAGCACTCGCGTGTGTTCCAAGCTCGTACAGTGTATCGGACTGAAGAGCAGCTACTGTTCTTGTCAGATTCCTAAGCAGAGTTGAACTAGATATGGCCCGTGTGTGTAGGAAGCACAGTTTTTTTTTTCTGAGCAAGCTCACTGTTCTGGCCCTATAGGAAAAACTTTAGAGTAGAAGAGTGCTCTTTTCTCAAAAGCAGAGTGTTTTTCTTGTAAGGCAAGCCAGGGTTTGTTTCCCAGTCCTAAATGGAGTTGAGTCACATGCAGTTTCTGGTCCTAGGAGCAAGAGTTGTTTTCTGGTAGGAAGAGTCACTATTGCGCTCCCATTGTCATACACAGGGCAAATAGTACTGGCTTCTGTTCCCAGCATGTACAGTGTATTGGACTGAAGAGGATCTACTGTTCTTGTCAGTTTCCTAAGCAGAATTGAATAGATATGGCCCCTGTGTGCAGGAAGCACAGTTCTTTTGTTCTGAGGAAGCTCACAGTTCTGGCCCTCTAGGAAACACAGTATAGTAGAAGAATGCTCTTTTCTCAAAAGCAGAGTGTTTTTCTTGTAAGGCAAGCTAGCGTTTCTTTCCCAGTCCTAAATGGAGTTGAGACACATGCAGTTTTTGGTCCTACGAGCAAGAGTTTTTTTCTGGTAAGGAAAGTCACTATTGCGCTCCCATTGCCATACACAGTGCAAATAGCACTCGCGTGTGTTCCCAGCTAGTACAGTGTATCGGACTGAAGAGGATCTACTGTTCTTGTCAGTTTCCTAAGCAGAGTTGAACTAGATATGGCCCGTGTGTGTAGGAAGCACAGTTTTTTTTTTCTGAGCAAGCTCACTGTTCTGGCCCTATAGGAAAAACTTTAGAGTAGAAGAGGGCTCTTTTATCAAAAGCAGAGTGTGTTTCTTGTAATGCGAGCAAGTGTTTGTTTCCCAGTCCTAAATGGAGTAGAATCACATGCATTTTCTGGTCCTAGGAGCAAGAGTTGTTTTCTGGTAAGAAGAGTAACTATTGCGCTCTCATTGTCATACACAGGGCAAATAGTACTGGCGTCTGTTCCCAGCATGTACAGTGTATTGGACTGAAGAGGATCTACTTTTCTTGTCAGTTTCCTAAGCAGAATTGAATAGATATGGCCCCTGTGTGCAGGAAGCACAGTTCTTTTGTTCTGAGGAAGCTCACAGTTCTGGCCCTATAGGAAACACAGTAGAGTAGAAGAGTGGTCTTTTCTCAAAAGCAGAGTGTGTTTCATGTAAGGCGAGCTAGCATTTGTTTCCCAGTCCTAAATGGAGTTGAATCACATGCAGTTTCTGGTCCTACAAGCTAGAGTTGTTTTCTGGTAAGGAAAGTCACTATTGCGCTCCCATTGCGATACACAGTGCAAATAGCACTCGCCTGTGTTCCTAGCTAGTACAGTGTATCGGACTGAAGAGGAGCTACTGTTCTTGTCAGTTTCCTAAGCAGAGTTGAACTAGGTATGGCCCGTGTGTGTAGGAAGCACATTTTTTTTTCTGAGCAAGCTCACTGTTCTGTCCCCATAGGAAACACAGTAGAGTAGAAGAGTGCTCTTTTCTCAAAAGCAGAGTGTTTTTCTTGTAAGGCGAGCTAGCGTTTGTTTCCCAGTCCTAAATGGAGTTGAGGCACATGCAGTTTTTGGTCCTACGAGCAAGAGTTTTTTTCTGGTAAGGAAAGTAACTATTGCGCTCCCATTGCCATACACAGTGCAAATAGCACTCGCGTGTGTTCCCCGCTAGTACAGTGTATCGGACTGAAGAGGATCTATTGTTCTTGTCAGTTTCCTAAGCAGAGTTGAACTAGATATGGCCCGTGTGTGTAGGAAGCACAGTTCTTTTGTTCTGAGCAAGCTCATTGTTCGGACCCATAGGAAACACAGTAGAGTAGAAGAATGGTCTTTTCTCAAAAGCAGAGTGTGTTTCATGTAAGGCGAGCTAGCATTTGTTTCCCAGTCCTAAATGGAGTTGAATCACATGCAGTTTCTGGTCCTACGAGCAAGAGTTGTTTTCTGGTAAGGAAAGTCACTATTGCGCTCCCATTGCCATACACAGGGCAAATAGCACTCGCGTGTGTTCCCAGCTAGTACAGTGTATCGGACTGAAGAGGAGCTACTGTTCTTGTCAGTTTCCTAAGCAGAGTTGAACTAGGTATGGCCCGTGTGTGTAGGAAGCACATTTTTTTTTCTGAGCAAGCTCACTGTTCTGTCCCCATAGGAAACACAGTAGAGTAGAAGAGTGCTCTTTTCTCAAAAGCAGAGTGTTTTTCTTGTAAGGCGAGCTAGCGTTTGTTTCCCAGTCCTAAATGGAGTAGAATCACATGCAGTTTCTGGTCCTAGGAGCAAGAGTTGTTTTCTGGTAAGAAGAGTCACTATTGTGCTCCCATTGTCATACACAGGGCAAATAGTACTGGCGTCTGTTCCCAGCATGTACAGTGTATTGGACTGAAGAGGATCTACTGTTCTTGTCAGTTTCCTAAGCAGAATTGAATAGATATAGCCCCTGTGTGCAGGAAGCACAGTTCTTTTGTTCTGAGGAAGCTCACAGTTCTGGCCCTATAGGAAACACAGTATAGTAGAAGAATGCTCTTTTCTCAAAAGCAGAGCGTTTTTCTTGTAAGGCAAGCTAGCGTTTCTTTCCCAGTCCTAAATGGAGTTGAGACACATGCAGTTTTTGGTCCTACGAGCAAGAGTTTTTTTTCTGGTAAGAAGAGTCACTATTGCACTCCCATTGCCATACACAGTGCAAATAGCACTTGCATCTGTTCCCAGCAAGTACAGTGTATTGGACTGAAGAGGATCTACTGTTCTTGTCAGTTTCCTAAGCAGAGTTGAACTAGATATGGCCCATGTATGTAGGAAGCACAGTTCTTTTGTTCTGAGCAAGCTCACTGTTTGGACCCATAGGAAACACAGTAGAGTAGAAGAGTGGTCTTTTCTCAAAAGCAGAGTGTGTTTCATGTAAGGCGAGCTAGCATTTGTTTCCCAGTCCTAAATGGAGTTGAATTACATGCAGTTTCTCTTGTCCTACGAGCAAGAGTTGTTTTCTGGTAAGGAAAGTCACTATTGCGCTCCCAGTGCCATACACAGTCCAAATAGCACTTGCGTGTGTTCCCAGCTCGTACAGTGTATCAGACGGAAGAGCAGCTTCTGTTCTTGTCAGATTCCTAAGCAGAGTTGAACTAGATATGGCCCGTGTGTGTAGGAAGCACAGTTTTTTTTTTTCTGAGCAAGCTCACTGTTCTGGCCCTATAGGAAATACTTTAGAGTAGAAGAGGGCTCTTTTATCAAAAGCAGAGTGTGTTTCTTGTAATGAGAGCTAGCGTTTGTTTCCCAGTCTGAAATGGAGTAGAATCACATTCAGTTTCCGGTCCTAGGAGCAAGAGTTGTTTTCTGGTAAGAAGAGTCACTATTGCGCTCCCATTGTCATACACAGGGCAAATAGTACTGGCTTCTGTTCCCAGCATGTACAGTGTATTGGACTGAAGAGGATCTACTGTTCTTGTCAATTTCCTAAGCAGAATTGAATAGATATGGCCCCTGTGTGCAGGAAGCACAGTTCTTTTGTTCTGAGGAAGCTCACAGTTCTGGCTCTATAGGAAACATAGTATAGTAGAAGAATGCTCTTTTCTCAAAAGCAGAGTGTTTTTCTTGTAAGGCAAGCTAGCGTTTCTTTCCCAGTCCTAAATGGAGTTGAGGCACATGCAGTTTTTGGTCCTAGGAGCAAGAGTTTTTTTCTGGTAAGGAAAGTAACTATTGCGCTCCCATTGCCATACACAGTGCAAATAGCACTCGCGTGTGTTCCCCGCTAGTACAGTGTATCGGACTGAAGAGGATCTACTGTTCTTGTCAGTTTCCTAAGCAGAGTTGAACTAGATATGGCCCGTGTGTGTAGGAAGCACAGTTCTTTTGTTCTGAGCAAGCTCATTGTTCGGACCCATAGGAAACACAGTAGAGTAGAAGAGTGCTCTTTTCTCAAAAGCAGAGTGTGTTTCATGTAAGGCGAGCTAGCATTTGTTTCCCAGTCCTAAATGGAGTTGAATCACATGCAGTTTCTGGTCCTACGAGCAAGAGTTGTTTTCTGGTAAGGAAAGTCACTATTGCGCTCCCATTGCCATACACAGTGCAAATAGCACTCGTGTGTGTTCCCAGCTAGTACAGTGTATCGGACTGAAGAGGAGCTACTGTTCTTGTCAGTTTCCTAAGCAGAGTTGAACTAGGTATGGCCCGTGTGTGTAGGAAGCACAGTTTTTTTTTCTGAGCAAGCTCACTGTTCTGGCCCCATAGGAAACACAGTAGAGTAGAAGAGTGCTCTTTTCTCAAAAGCAGAGTGTTTTTCTTGTAAGGCGAGCTAGCGTTTGTTTCCCAGTCTTAAATGGAGTTGAATCACATGCAGTTTCTCGTCCTACGAGCAAGAGTTGTTTTCTGGTAAGAAGAGTCACTATTGCGCTCCCATTGTCATACACAGGGCAAATAGTACTGGCGTCTGTTCCCAGCATGTACAGTGTATTGGACTGAAGAGGATCTACTGTTCTTGTCAGTTTCCTAAGCAGAATTGAATAGATATGGCCCCTGTGTGCAGGAAGCACAGTTCTTTTGTTCTGAGGAAGCTCACAGTTCTGGCCCTATAGGAAACACAGTATAGTAGAAGAATGCTCTTTTCTCAAAAGCAGAGTGTTTTTCTTGTAAGGCAAGCTAGCGTTTGTTTCGCAGTCCTAAATGGAGTTGAATATCATGCAGTTTCTGATCCTACGAGCAAGAGTTGTTTTCTGGTAAGAAGAGTCACTATTGCGCTCCCATTGTCATACACAGGGCAAATAGTACTCGCGTCTGTTCCCAGCAAGTACAGTGTATTGGACTGAAGAGGAGCTACTGTTCTTGTCTGTCTCCTAAGCAGAGTTGAACGAGATATGGCCCGTGTGTGTAGGAAGCACAGTTATTATGTTCTGAGCAAGCTCACTGTTCTGGCCCTTTAGGAATCACAGTACTGTAGATGAGTGCTCTTTTCTCTAAAGCAGACTATGTTTCTTGTAAGGCGAGCTCGCATTTGTTTCCCAGTCCTAAATGGAGTTGAGTCACAGGCAGTTTTTGGTCCTATGAGCAAGAGTTGTTTTCTGGTAAGAAGAGTCACTATTGCGCTCCAAATGCCATACACAGTGCAAATAGCACTCGCGTCTGTTCCCAGCAAGTACAGTGTATTGGACTGAAGAAGAGCTACTGTTCTTCTCAGTTTTTTAGCAGAGTTGAACTAGATATGGTCCATGTGTGTAGGAAGCACATTTCTTTTGTTCTGAGCAAGCTCACTGTTTGGACCCCATAGGAAACACAGTAGAGTAGAAGAGTGCTCTTTTCTCAAAAGCAGAGTGTGTTTCTTTTTTTTTTTTTTTGGTTTTTCGAGACAAGGTTTCTCTGTGTAGCTTTGCGCCTTTCCTGGAACTCACTTGGTAGCCCAGGCTGGCCTCGAACTCACAGAGTTCCGCCTGGCTCTGCCTCCCGAGTGCTGGGATTAAAGGCGTGCGCCACCACCGCCCGGCTCATCAAAAGCAGAGTGTGTTTCTTGTAAGCCGAGCTAGCATTTGTTTCCCAGTCCTAAATGGAGTTGAATCACATGCAGTTTGTGGTCCTACGAGCAAGAGATGTTTTCTGGTAAGAAGAGTCACTATTGTGCTCCCATTTCCATACACAGTACAAATAGCACTCGCGTCTGTTCCCAGCAAGTACAGTGTATTGGACTGAAGAGCAGCTTCTGTTCTTGTCAGTTTCCAAAGCAGAGTTGAACTAGATATGGTCCATGTGTGTAGGAAGCACAGTTCTTTTGTTCTGAGCAAGCTCACTGTTTGGACCCCATAAGAAACACAGTAGAGTAGAAGAGTGCTCTTTTCTCAAAAGCAGAGTGTGTTTCTTGTAAGGCGAGCTAGAGTTTGTTTCCCAGTCCTAAATGGAGTTGAATCCCATGCAGTTTCTGGTCCTACGAGCAAGAGTTCTTTTCTGGTAAGAAGATTCACTATTGTGCTGCCATTGCCATACACAGGACAAATAGCACTGTTGTCTGTTCCCAGCAAGTACACTGTATTGGACTGAAGAGGATCTACTGTTCATATCAGGTTCCTAAGCAGAATTGAACTAGATATGGCGTGTGTGGAGGAAGCACAGTTTTTTTGTTCTGAGCAAGCTCACTGTTCGGACCACATAGGAAACACAGTAGAGTAGAAGAGTGCTCTTTTCTCAAAAGCAGAGTGTGTTTCTTGTAAGGTGAGGTAGCGTTTGTTTCGCAGTCCTAAATGGAGTTGAATCACATGCAGTTTCTGGTCCTACGAGCAAGAGTTGTTTTCTGATAAGGAAAGTCACTATTGTGTTCCCACTGCCATACACAGTGCAAATAGCACTCGCGTCTGTTCCCAGCAAGTACAGTGTATCGGACTGAAGAGGAGCTACTGTTCTTGTCAGTTTCCTAAGCAGAGTTGAACGAGATATGGCCCGTGTGTGTAGGAAGCACAGTTCTCTTATTCTGAGCAAGCTCACTGTTCTGGCCCTATAGGAAACACAGTAGAGTAGAAGAGTGCTCTTTTCTCTAAAGCAGAGTGTGTTTCTTGTAAGGCGAGCTAGCGTTTGTTTCCCAGTCATAACTGGAGTTGAGTCACAGGCAGTTTTTGTTCCTACAAGCAAGAGTTGTTTTCTGGCAAGAAGAGTCACTATTGCGCTCCAAATTCCATACACAGTGCAAATAGCACTCCTGTCTGTTCCCAGCAAGTACAGTGTATTGGAGTGAATAGGAGCTACTGTTCTTGTCAGTTTCCTAAGCAGAGTTGAACTAGATATGGTCCATGTGTGTAGGAAGCACAGTTCTTTTGTTCTGAGCAAGCTCACTGTTTGGACCCCATAGGAAACACAGTAGAGTAGAAGAGTGCTCTTTTCTCAAAAGTAGAGTGTGTTTCTTGTAAGGCGAGTTAGCGTTTGTTTCCTAGTCCTAAATGGAGTTGAATACCATGCAGTTTCTGGTCCTACGAGCAAGAGTTGTTTTCTGGTAAGAAGAGTCACTATTGCGCTCCCATTGCCTTACACATTGCAAATAGCACTTGCGTCTGTTCCCAGGAATTACAGTGTATTGGACTGAATAGGACCTACTGTACTTGTTCAGTTTCCTAAGCAGAGTTGAACTAGATATGGTCCGTGTGTGTAGGAAGCACAGTTCTTTTGTTCTGAGCAAGCTGACTGTTTGGACCCCATAGGAAACACAGTAGAGAAGAAGAGTGCTCTTTTTTCAAAAGCAGAGTGTTTGTCTTGTAAGGCGAGCTAGCGTTTGTTTCCCAGTCCTAAATGGAGTAGAATCACATGCATTTTCTGGTCCTAGGAGCAAGAGTTGTTTTCTGGTAAGAAGAGTCACTATTGCGCTCCCATTGTCATACAAAGGGCAAATAGTACTGGCGTCTGTTCGCAGCATGTACAGTGTATTGGACTGAAGAGGATCTACTGTTCTTGTCAGTTTCCTAAGCAGAATTGAATAGATATAGCCCCTGTGTGCAGGAAGCACAGTTCTTTTGTTCTGAGGAAGCTCACAGTTCTGGCCCTATAGAAACACAGTATAGTAGAAGAATGCTCTTTTCTCAAAAGCAGAGCGTTTTTCTTGTAAGGCAAGCTAGCGTTTCTTTCCCAGTCCTAAATGGAGTTGAGACACATGCAGTTTTTGGTCCTACGAGCAAGAGTTTTTTTCTGGTAAGAAGAGTCACTATTGCACTCCCATTGCCATACACAGTGCAAATAGCACTTGCATCTGTTCCCAGCAAGTACAGTGTATTGGACTGAAGAGGATCTCCTGTTCTTGTCAGTTTCCTAAGCAGAGTTGAACTAGATATGGCCCATGTATGTAGGAAGCACAGTTCTTTTGTTCTGAGCAAGCTCACTGTTCGGACCCATAGGAAACACAGTAGAGTAGAAGAGTGCTCTTTTCTCAAAAGCAGAGTGTGTTTCATGTAAGGCGAGCTAGCATTTGTTTCCCAGTCCTAAATGGAGTTGAATTACATGCAGTTTCTCTTGTCCTACGAGCAAGAGTTGTTTTCTGGTAAGGAAAGTCACTATTGCGCTCCCAGTGCCATACACAGTCCAAATAGCACTTGCGTGTGTTCCCAGCTCGTACAGTGTATCAGACGGAAGAGCAGCTTCTGTTCTTGTCAGATTCCTAAGCAGAGTTGAACTAGATATGGCCCGTGTGTGTAGGAAGCACATTTTTTTTTTTTCTGAGCAAGCTCACTGTTCTGGCCCTATAGGAAATACTTTAGAGTAGAAGAGGGCTCTTTTATCAAAAGCAGAGTGTGTTTCTTGTAATGAGAGCTAGCGTTTGTTTCCCAGTCAGAAATGGAGTAGAATCACATTCAGTTTCCGGTCCTAGGAGCAAGAGTTGTTTTCTGGTAAGAAGAGTCACTATTGCGCTCCCATTGTCATACACAGGGCAAGTAGTACTGGCTTCTGTTCCCAGCATGTACAGTGTATTGGACTGAAGAGGATCTACTGTTCTTGTCAGTTTCCTAAGCAGAATTGAATAGATATGGCCCCTGTGTGCAGGAAGCACAGTTCTTTTGTTCTGAGGAAGCTCACAGTTCTGGCTCTATAGGAAACACAGTATAGTAGAAGAATGCTCTTTTCTCAAAAGCAGAGTGTTTTTCTTGTAAGGCAAGCTAGCGTTTCTTTCCCAGTCCTAAATGGAGTTGAGGCACATGCAGTTTTTGGTCCTACGAGCAAGAGTTTTTTTCTGGTAAGGAAAGTAACTATTGCGCTCCCATTGCCATACACAGTGCAAATAGCACTCGCGTGTGTTCCCCGCTAGTACAGTGTATCGGACTGAAGAGGATCTACTGTTCTTGTCAGTTTCCTAAGCAGAGTTGAACTAGATTTGGCCCGTGTGTGTAGGAAGCACAGTTCTTTTGTTCTGAGCAAGCTCACTGTTCTGGCCCTATAGGAAACACAGTAGAGTAGAAGAGTGCTCTTTTCTCTAAAGCATAGTGTGTTTCTTGTAAGGCGAGCTAACGTTTGTTTCCCAGTCATAACTGGAGTTGAGTCACAGGCAGTTTTTGTTCCTACAAGCAAGAGTTGTTTTCTGGCAAGAAGAGTCACAATTGCGCTCCAAATTCCATACACAGTGCAAATAGCACTCCTGTCTGTTCCCAGCAAGTACAGTGTATTGGAGTGAATAGGAGCTACTGTTCTTGTCAGTTTCCTAAGCAGAGTTGAACTAGATATGGTCCATGTGTGTAGGAAGCACAGTTCTTTTGTTCTGAGCAAGCTCACTGTTTGGACCCCATAGGAAACACAGTAGAGTAGAAGAGTGCTCTTTTCTCAAAAGTAGAGTGCGTTTCTTGTAAGGCGAGTTAGCGTTTGTTTCCTAGTCCTAAATGGAGTTGAATACCATGCAGTTTCTGGTCCTACGAGCAAGAGTTGTTTTCTGGTAAGGAAAGTCACTATTGCGCTCCCATTGCCATACACATTGCAAATAGCACTTGCGTCTGTTCCCAGGAATTACAGTGTATTGGACTGAATAGGACCTACTGTACTTGTTCAGTTTCCTAAGCAGAGTTGAACTAGATATGGTCCGTGTGTGTAGGAAGCACAGTTCTTTTGTTCTGAGCAAGCTCACTGTTTGGACCCCACAGGAAACACAGTAGAGTAGAAGAGTACTCTTTTCTCAAAAGCAGAGTGTTTTTCTTGTAAGGCGAGCTAGCGTTTGTTTCCCAGTCCTAAATGGAGTAGAATCACATGCAGTTTCTGGTCCTAGGAGCAAGAGTTGTTTTCTGGTAAGAAGAGTCACTATTGCGCTCCCATTGTCATACACAGGGCAAATAGCACTTGCATCTGTTCCCAGCAAGTACAGTGTATTGGACTGAAGAGGATCTACTGTTCTTGTCAGTTTCCTAAGCAGAGTTGAACTAGATTTGGCCCGTGTGTGTAGGAAGCACAGTTCTTTTGTTCTGAGCAAGCTCATTGTTCGGACCCATAGGAAACACAGTAGAGTAGAAGAGTGCTCTTTTCTCAAAAGCAGAGTGTGTTTCATGTAAGGCGAGCTAGCATTTGTTTCCCAGTCCTAAATGGAGTTGAATCACATGCAGTTTCTGGTCCTACGATCAAGAGTTGTTTTCTGGTAAGGAAAGTCACTATTGCGTTCCCATTGCCATACACAGTGCAAATAGCACTCGCGTGTGTTCCCAGCTAGTACAGTGTATCGGACTGAAGAGGAGCTACTGTTCTTGTCAGTTTCCTAAGCAGAGTTGAACTAGGTATGGCCCGTGTGTGTAGGAAGCACAGTTTTTTTTTCTGAGCAAGCTCACTGTTCTGGCCCCATAGGAAACACAGTAGAGTAGAAGAGTGCTCTTTTCTCAAAAGCAGAGTGTTTTTCTTGTAAGGCGAGCCAGCGTTTGTTTCCCAGTACTAAATGGAGTTGAATCACATGCAGTTTCTGGTCCTAGGAGCAAGAGTTGTTTTCTGCTAAGAAGAGTCACTATTGCGCTCCCATTGTCATACACAGGGCAAATAGTACTGGCGTCTGTTCCCAGCATGTACAGTGTATTGGACTGAAGAGGATCTACTGTTCTTGTCAGTTTCCTAAGCAGAATTGAATAGATATGGCCCCTGTGTGCAGGAAGCACAGTTCTTTTGTTCTGAGGAAGCTCACAGTTCTGGCCCTATAAGAAACACAGTATAGTAGAAGAATGCTCTTTTCTCAAAAGCAGAGCCTTTTTCTTGTAAGGCAAGCTAGTGTTTGTTTCGCAGTCCTAAATGGAGTTGAATATCATGCAGTTTCTGATCCTACGAGCAAGAGTTGTTTTCTGGTAAGAAGAGTCACTATTGCGCTCCCATTGTCATACACAGGGCAAATAGTACTCGCGTCTGTTCCCAGCAAGTACAGTGTATTGGACTGAAGAGGAGCTACTGTTCTTGTCAGTCTCCTACGCAGAGTTGAACGAGATATGGCCCGTGTGTGTAGGAAGCAAAGTTATTATGTTCTGAGCAAGCTCACTGTTCTGGCCCTTTAGGAATCACAGAACAGTAGATGAGTGCTCTTTTCTCTAAAGCAGACTATGTTTCTTGTAAGGCGAGCTCGCATTTGTTTCCCAGTCCTAAATGGAGTTGAGTCACAGGCAGTTTTTGGTCCTAGGAGCAAGAGTTGTTTTCTGGTAAGAAGAGTCACTATTGCGCTCCAAATGCCATACACAGTGCAAATAGCACTCGCGTCTGTTCCCAGCAAGTACAGTGTATTGGACTGAAGAAGAGCTACTGTTCTTCTCAGTTTCTTAGCAGAGTTGAACTAGATATGGTCCATGTGTGTAGGAAGCACATTTCTTTTGTTCTGAGCAAGCTCACTGTTTGGACCCCATAGGAAACACAGTAGAGTAGAAGAATGCTCTTTTCTCAAAAGCAGAGTGTGTTTCTTGCAAGCCGAGCTAGCGTTTGTTTCCCAGTCCTAAATGGAGTTGAATCACATGCAGTTTGTGGTCCTACGAGCAAGAGATGTTTTCTGGTAAGAAGAGTCACTATTGTGCTCCCATTGCCGTACACAGTACAAATAGCACTCGCGTCTGTTCCCAGCAAGTACAGTGTATTGGACTGAAGAGCAGCTTCTGTTCTTGTCAGTTTCCAAAGCAGAGTTGAACTAGATATGGTCCATGTGTGTAGGAAGCACAGTTCTTTTGTTCTGAGCAAGCTCACTGTTTGGACCCCATAAGAAACACAGTAGAGTAGAAGAGTGCTCTTTTCTCAAAAGCAGAGTGTGTTTCTTGTAAGGCGAGCTAGAGTTTGTTTCCCAGTCCTAAATGGAGTTGAATCCCATGCAGTTTCTGGTCCTACGAGCAAGAGTTCTTTTCTGGTAAGAAGATTCACTATTGTGCTGCCATTGCCATACACAGGACAAATAGCACTGTTGTTTGTTCCCAGCAATTACACTGTATTGGACTGAAGAGGATCTACTGTTCATATCAGGTTCCTAAGCAGAATTGAACTAGATAAGGCGTGTGTGGAGGAAGCACAGTTTTTTTGTTCTGAGCAAGCTCACTGTTCGGACCACATAGGAAACACAGTAGAGTAGAAGAGTGCTCTTTTCTCAAAAGCAGAGTGTGTTTCTTGTAAGGTGAGGTAGCGTTTGTTTCGCAGTCCTAAATGGAGTTGAATCACATGCAGTTTCTGGTCCTACGATCAAGAGTTGTTTTCTGATAAGGAAAGTCACTATTGTGTTCCCACTGCCATACACAGTGCAAATAGCACTCGCATCTGTTCCCAGCAAGTACAGTGTATCGGACTGAAGAGGAGCTACTGTTCTTGTCAGTTTCCTAAGCAGAGTTGAACGAGATATGGCCCGTGTGTGTAGGAAGCACAGTTCTCTAGTTCTGAGCAAGCTCACTGTTCTGGCCCTATAGGAAACACAGTAGAGTAGAAGAGTGCTCTTTTCTCTAAAGCAGAGTGTGTTTCTTGTAAGGCGAGCTAGCGTTTGTTTCCCAGTCATAACTGGAGTTGAGTCACAGGCAGTTTTTGTTCCTACAAGCAAGAGTTGTTTTCTGGCAAGAAGAGTCACTATTGCGCTCCAAATTCCATACACAGTGCAAATAGCACTCCTGTCTGTTCCCAGCAAGTACAGTGTATTGGAGTGAATAGGATCTACTGTTCTTGTCAGTTTCCTAAGCAGAGTTGAACTAGATTTGGCCCGTGTGTGTAGGAAGCACAGTTCTTTTGTTCTGAGCAAGCTCACTGTTCGGACACATAGGAAACACAGTAGAGTAGAAGAGTGGTCTTTTCACAAAAGCAGAGTGTGTTTCATGTAAGGCGAGCTAGCATTTGTTTCCCAGTCCTAAATGGAGTTGAATCACATGCAGGCTCTGGTCCTACGAGCAAGAGTTGTTTTCTGGTAAGGAAAGTCACTATTGCGCTCCCATTGCCATACACAGGGCTAATAGCACTGGCGTGTGTTCCCAGCTAGTACAGTGTATCGGACTGAAGAGGAGCTACTGCTCTGAGCAAGCTCACTGTTCGGACCCATAGGCAACACAGTAGAGTAGAAGAGTGCTCTTTTCTCAAAAGCAGAGTGTTTTTCTTGTAAGGTGAGCTAGCGTTTGTTTCCCAGTCCTAAATGGAGTAGAATCACATGCAGTTTCTGGTCCTAGGAGCAAGAGTTGTTTTCTGGTAAGAAGAGTCACTATTGTGCTCCCATTGTCATACACAGGGCAAATAGTACTGGCATCTGTTCCCAGCATGTACAGTGTATTGAACTGAAGAGGATCTACTGTTCTTGTCAGTTTCCTAAGCAGAATTGAATAGATATGGCCCCTGTGGGCAGGAAGCACAGTTTTTTTGTTCTGAGGAAGCTCACAGTTCTGGCCCTATAGGAAACACAGTATAGTAGAAGAATGCTCTTTTCTCAAAAGCAGAGCGTTTTTCTTGTAAGGCAAGCTAGCGTTTCTTTCCCAGTCCTAAATGGAGTTGAGACACATGCAGTTTTTGATCCTACGAGCAAGAGTTTTTTTCTGGTAAGAAGAGTCACTATTGCACTCCCATTGCCATACACAGTGCAAATAGCACTTGCATCTGTTCCCAGCAAGTACAGTGTATTGGACTGAAGAGGATCTACTGTTCTTGTCAGTTTCCTAAGCAGAGTTGAACTAGATATGGCCCATGTATGTAGGAAGCACAGTTCTTTTGTTCTGAGCAAGCTCACTGTTCGGACCCATAGGAAACACAATAGAGTAGAAGAGTGCTCTTTTCTCAAAAGCAGAGTGTGTTTCATGTAAGGCGAGCTAGCATTTGGTTCCCAGTCCTAAATGGAGTTGAATTACATGCAGTTTCTCTTGTTCTACGAGCAAGAGTTGTTTTCTGATAAGGAAAGTCACTATTGCGCTCCCATTGCCATACACAGTGCAAATAGCACTCGCGTGTATTCCCAGCTCGTACAGTGTATCGGACTGAAGAGCAGCTACTGTTCTTGTCAGATTCCTAAGCAGAGTTGAACTAGATATGGCCCGTGTGTGTAGGAAGCACAGTTTTTTTTTTCTGAGCAAGCTCACTCTTCTGGCCCTATAGGAAAAACTTTAGAGTAGAAGAGTGCTCTTTTCTCAAAAGCAGAGTGTTTTTCTTGTAAGGCAAGCTAGCGTTTGTTTCCCAGTCCTAAATGGAGTTGAGTCACATGCAGTTTCTGGTCCTAGGAGCAAGAGTTGTTTTCTGGTAAGAAGAGTCACTATTGCGCTCCCATTGTCATACACAGGGCAAATAGTACTGGCTTCTGTTCCCAGCATGTACAGTGTATTGGACTGAAGAGGATCTACTGTTCTTGTCAGTTTCCTAAGCAGAATTGAATAGATATGGCCCCTGTGTGCAGGAAGCACAGTTCTTTTGTTCTGAGGAAGCTCACAGTTCTGGCCCTCTAGGAAACACAGTATAGTAGAAGAATGCTCTTTTCTCAAAAGCAGAGTGTTTTTCTTGTAAGGCAAGCTAGCGTTTCTTTCCCAGTCCTAAATGGAGTTGAGACACATGCAGTTTTTGGTCCTACGAGCAAGAGTTTTTTTCTGGTAAGGAAAGTCACTATTGCGCTCCCATTGCCATACACAGTGCAAATAGCACTCGCGTGTGTTCCCAGCTAGTACAGTGTATCGGACTGAAGAGGAGCTACTGTTCTTGTCAGTTTCCTAAGCAGAGTTGAATTAGATATGGCCCGTGTGTGTAGGAAGCACAGTTTTTTTTTTTCTGAGCAAGCTCACTGTTCTGGCCCTATAGGAAAAACTTTAGAGTAGAAGAGGGCTCTTTTATCAAAAGCAGAGTGTGTTTCTTGTAATGCGAGCAAGCGTTTGTTTCCCAGTCCTAAATGGAGTAGAATCACATGCAGTTTCTGGTCCTAGGAGCAAGAGTTGTTTTCTGGTAAGAAGAGTCACTATTGCGCTCTCATTGTCATACACAGGGCAAATAGTACTGGCGTCTGTTCCCTCATGTACAGTGTATTGGACTGAAGAGGATCTACTGTTCTTGTCAGTTTCCTAAGCAGAATTGAATAGATATGGCCCCTGTGTGCAGGAAGCACAGTTCTTTTGTTCTGAGGAAGCTCACAGTTCTGGCCCTATAGGAAACACAGTATAGTAGAAGAATGCTCTTTTCTCAAAAGCAGAGTGTTTTTCTTGTAAGGCAAGCTAGCGTTTCTTTCCCAGTCCTAAATGGAGTTGAGGCACATGAAGTTTTTGGTCCTACGAGCAAGAGTTTTTTTCTGGTAAGGAAAGTAACTATTGCGCTCCCATTGCCATACACACTGCAAATAGCAGTCGCGTGTGTTCCCCGCTAGTGCAGTGTATCGGACTGAAGAGGATATACTGTTCTTGTCAGTTTCCTAAGCAGAGTTGAACTACATATGGCCCGTGTGTGTAGGAAGCACAGTTCTTTTGTTCTGAGCAAGCTCACTGTTCGGACCCATAGGAAACACAGTAGAGTAGAAGAGTGCTCTTTTCTCAAAAGCAGAGTGTGTTTCATGTAAGGCGAGCTAGCATTTGTTTCCCAGTCCTAAATGGAGTTGAATCACATGCAGTTTCTGGTCCTACAAGCAAGAGTTGTTTTCTGGTAAGGAAAGACACTATTGCGCTCCCATTGCGATACACAGTGCAAATAGCACTCGCGTGTGTTCCCAGCTAGTACAGTGTATCGGACTGAAGAGGAGCTACTGTTCTTGTCAGTTTCCTAAGCAGAGTTGAACTAGGTATGGCCCGTGTGTGTAGGAAGCACATTTTTTTTTTCTGAGCAAGCTCACTGTTCTGGCCCCATAGGAAACACAGTAGAGTAGAAGAGTGCACTTTTCTCAAAAGCAGAGTGTTTTTCTTGTAAGGCGAACTAGCGTTTGTTTCCCAGTCCTAAATGGAGTTGAATCACATGCAGTTTCTGGTCCTACGAGCAAGAGTTGTTTTCTGGTAAGAAGAGTCACTATTGCGCTCCCATTGTCATACACAGGGCAAATAGTACTGGCGTCTGTTCCCAGCATGTACAGTGTATTGGACTGAAGAGGATCTACTGTTCTTGTCAGTTTCCTAAGCAGAATTGAATAGATATGGCCCCTGTGTGCAGGAAGCACAGTTCTTTTGTTCTGAGGAACCTCACAGTTCTGGCCCTATAGGAAACACAGTATAGTAGAAGAATGCTCTTTTCTCAAAAGCAGAGTGTTTTTCTTGTAAGGCGAGCTAGCGTTTGTTTCCCAGTCCTAAATGGAGTTGAATCACATGCAGTTTCTGGTCCTAGGAGCAAGAGTTGTTTTCTGGTAAGAAGAGTCACTATTGCGCTCCCATTGTCATACACAGGGCAAATAGTACTGGCGTCTGTTCCCAGCATGTACAGTGTATTGGACTGAAAAGGATCTACTGTTCTTGTCAGTTTCCTAAGCAGAATTGAATAGATATGGCCCCTGTGGGCAGGAAGCACAGTTCTTTTGTTCTGAGGAAGCTCACAGTTCTGGCCCTATAGGAAACACAGTATAGTAGAAGAATGCTCTTTTCTCAAAAGCAGAGAGTTTTTCTTGTAAGGCAAGCTAGCGTTTCTTTCCCAGTCCTAAATGGAGTTGAGACACATGCAGTTTTTGGTCCTACGAGCAGAGTTTTTTTCTGGTAAGAAGAGTCACTACTTCGCTCCAATTGCCATACACAGTGGAAAGAGCACTTGCATGTGTTCCCAGCAAGTACAGTGTATTGGACTGAAGAGGATCTACTGTTCTTGTCAGTTTCCTAAGCAGAGTTGAACTAGATATGGCCCATGTATGTAGGAAGCACAGTTCTTTTGTTCTGAGCAAGCTCACTGTTCGGACCCATAGGAAACACAGTAGAGTAGAAGAGTGCTCTTTTCTCAAAGGCAGAGTGTGTTTCATGTAAGGCGAGCTAGCATTTGTTTCCCAGTCCTAAATGGAGTTGAATTACATGCAATTTCTCTTGTCCTACGAGCAAGAGTTGTTTTCTGGTAAGGAAAGTCACTATTGCGCTCCCATTGCCATACACAGTCCAAATAGCACTCGCGTGTGTTCCCAGCTCGTACAGTGTATCAGACGGAAGAGCAGCTACTGTTCTTGTCAGATTCCTAAGCAGAGTTGAACTAGATATGGTCCGTGTGTGTAGGAAGCACAGTTTTTTTTTTCTGAGCAAGCTCACTGTTCTGTCTCTATAGGAAAAACTTTAGAGTAGAAGAGTGCACTTTTCTCAAAAGCAGAGTGTTTTTCTTGTAAGGCGAACTAGCGTTTGTTTCCCAGTCCTAAATGGAGTTGAATCACATGCAGTTTCTGGTCCTACGAGCAAGAGTTGTTTTCTGGTAAGAAGAGTCACTATTGCGCTCCCATAGTCATACACAGGGCAAATAGTACTGGCGTCTGTTCCCAGCATGTACAGTGTATTGGACTGAAGAGGATCTACTGTTCTTGTCAGTTTCCTAAGCAGAATTGAATAGATATGGCCCCTGTGTGCAGGAAGCACAGTTCTTTTGTTCTGAGGAACCTCACAGTTCTGGCCCTATAGGAAACACAGTATAGTAGAAGAATGCTCTTTTCTCAAAAGAAGAGTGTTTTTCTTGTAAGGCAAGCTAGCGTTTCTTTCCCAGTCCTAAATGGAGTTGAGACACATGCAGTTTTTGGTCCTATGAGCAAGAGTTTTTTTCTGGTAAGGAAAGTCACTACTGCGCTCCCATTGCCATACACAGTGCAAATAGCACTCGCGTGTTTTCCCAGCTAGTACAGTGTATCGGACTGAAGAGGAGCTACTGTTCTTGTCAGTTTCCTAAGCAGAGTTGAACTAGATATGGCCCGTGTGTGTAGGAAGCACAGTTTTTTTTTTTCTGAGCAAGCTCACTGTTCTGGCCCTATAGGAAAAACTTTAGAGTAGAAGAGTGCTCTTTTATCAAAAGCAGAGTGTGTTTCTTGTAATGCGAGCTAGCGTTTGTTTCCCAGTCTGAAAAGGAGTAGAATCACATTCAGTTTCTGGTCCTAGGAGCAAGAGTTGTTTTCTGGTAAGAAGAGTCACTATTGCGCTCCCATTGTCATACACAGGGCAAATAGTACTGGAGTGTGTTCCCAGCATGTACAGTGTATTGGACTGAAGAGGATCTACTGTTCTTGTCAGTTTCCTAAGCAGAATTGAATAGATATGGCCCCTGTGTGCAGGAAGCACAGTTCTTTTGTTCTGAGGAAGCTCACAGTTCTGGCCCTATAGGAAACACAGTATAGTAGAAGAATGCTCTTTTCTCAAAAGCAGAGTGTTTTTCTTGTAAGGCAAGCTAGCGTTTCTTTCCCAGTCCTAAATGGAGTTGAGGCACATGCAGTTTTTGGTCCTATGAGCAAGAGATTTTTTCTGGTAAGGAAAGTAAGTATTGCGCTCCCATTGCCCTACACAGTGCAAATAGCACTCGCGTGTGTTCCCCGCTAGTACAGTGTATCGGACTGAAGAGGATCTACTGTTCTTGTCAGTTTCCTAAGCAGAGTTGAATTAGATATGGCCCGTGTGTGTAGGAAGCACAGTTCTTTTGTTCTGTGCAAGCTCATTGTTCGGACCCATAGGAAACACAGTGGAGTAGAAGAGTGCTCTTTTCTCAAAAGCAGAGTGTGTTTCTTGTAAGGCGAGCTAGCTTTTGTTTCCCAGTCCTAAATGGAGTTGTGTCACTTGCAGTTTTTGCTACTACGAGCAAGAGTTTTTTTCTGGTAAGAAGAGTCACTATTTCGCTCCAATTGCCATACACAGTGGAAAGAGCACTTGCGTCTGTTCCCACAAGTACAGTGTATTGGACTGAATAGGAGCTACTGTTCTTGTCAGTTTCCAAAGCATAGTTGAACTAGATATGGTCCGTGTGTGTAGGAAGCACAGTTCTTTTGTTCTCAGCAAGCTCACTGTTCTGGCCCTATAGGAAACACAGTAGAGTAGAAGAGTGCTCTTTTCTCAAAAGCAGAGTGTGTTTCTTGTAAGGCGAGCTAGTGTTTGTTTCCCAGTCCTAAATGGCGTTAAATCACATGCAGTTACTGGTCCTACGAGCAAGAGTTGTTTTCTGGTAAGGAAGTCACTATTGTGCTCCCATTGCCATACACAGTGCAAATAGCACTCGCGTCTGTTCCCAGCAAGTACAGTGTATCGGACTGAAGAGGAGCTACTGTTCTTGTCAGTTTCCTAAGCAGAGTTGAACTAGATATGGCCCGTGTGTGTAGGAAGCTCAGTTCTTTTGTTTTGAGCAAGCTCACTGTTCTGGCCATATAGGAAACACAGTGGAGTAGAAGAGTGCACTTTTTCAAAAGCAGAGTGTGTTTCATTTAAGGCGAGCTAGCATTTGTTTCCCAGTCCTAAATGGAGTTGAATCACATGCAGTTTCTGGTCCTACGAGCAAGAGTTGTTTTTTGGTATGGAAAGTCACCATTGCGCTCCCATTGCCATACACAGTGCAAATAGCACACGCGTCTGTTCCCAGCAATTACAGTGTATTGGACTGAAGAGGAGCTACTGTTCTTGTCAGTTTCCTAAGCAGAGTTGAACTAGATATGGCCCGTGTGAAGGAAGCACAGTTCTTTTGTTCTGATCAAGCTCACTGTTCTGGCCCTATAGGAAACACAGTAGAGTACAAGAGTGCTCTTTTCTCAAAAGCAGAGTGTTTTTCTTGTAAGGCGAGCTAGCGTTTGTCTCCCAGTCCTAAATGGAGTTGAATCCCATGCAGTTTCTGGTCCTACGAGCAAGTGTTGTTTTCTGGTAAGAAGAGTCACTATTGAGCTCCCATTGTCATACACAGAGCAAATAGTACTGGCGTCTGTTCCCAGCATGTACAGTGTATTGGACTGAAGAGGATCTTCTGTTCTTGTCAGTTTCCTAAGCAGAATTGAATAGATATGGCCCCTGTGTGCAGGAAGCACTGTTCTTTTGTTCTGAGGAAACTCACTGTTCTGGCCCTATAGGAAACACAGTATAGTAGAAGAATGCTCTTTTCTCAAAAGCAGAGTGTTTTTCTTGTAAGTCGAGATAGCGTTTCTTTCCCAGTAATAAATGGAGTTGAGACACATGCAGTTTTTGGTCCTACGAGAAAGAGATTTTTTCTGGTAAGAAGAGTCACTATTGCATTCCCATTGCCATACACAGTGCAAATAGCACTTGCATCTGTTCCCAGCAAGTACAGTGTATTGGACTGAAGAGGAGCTACTGTTCTTGTCAGTTTCCTAAGCAGAGTTGAACTAGATATGGCCCGTGTGTGTAGGAAGCACAGTTCTTTTGTTCTGAGCAATCTCACTGTTCGGACCCATAGGAAACACAGTAGAGTAGAAGAGTGCTCTTTTCTCAAAAGCAGAGTGTGTTTCATGTAAGGCGAGCTAGCATTTGTTTCCCAGTCCTAAATGGAGTTGAATCACATGCAGTTTCTGGTCCTAGGAGCAAGAGATGTTTTCTGGTAAGGAAAGTCACGATTGCGCTCCCATTGCCATACACAGTGCAAATAGCACTCCCGTGTGTTCCCAGCTAGTACAGTGTATTGGACTGAAGAGGAGCTACTGTTCTTGTCAGTTTCCTAAGCAGAGTTGAACTAAGTATGGCCCGTGTGTGTAGGAAGCACAGTTTTTTTTTTCTGAGCAAGCACAATGTTCTGGCCCCATAGGAAACACAGTAGAGTAGAAGAGTGCTCTTTTCTCAAAAGCAGACTGTTTTTCTTGTAAGGCGAGCTAGCATTTGTTTCCCAGTCCTAAATGGAGTTGAATCACATGCAGTTTCTGGTCCTAGGAGCAAGAGTTGTTTTCTGGTAAGAAGAGTCACTATTGCTCTCCCATTGTCATACACAGGGCAAATAGTACTGGCATCTGTTCCCAGCATGTACAGTGTATTGGACTGAATAAGATCTACTGCTCTTGTCAGTTTCCTAAGCAGAATTGAATAGATATGGCCCCTGTGGGCAGGAAGCACAGTTCTTTTGCTCTGAGGAAGCTCACAGTTCTGGCCCTATAGGAAACACAGTATAGTAGAAGAATGCTCTTTTCTCAAAAGCAGAGTGTTTTTCTTGTAAGGCAAGCTAGCGTTTCTTTCCCAGTCCTAAATGGAGTTGAGAAACATGCAGTTTTTGGTCCTACGAGCAAGAGTTTTTTTTCTGGTAAGAAGAGTCACTATTGCACTCCCATTGCCATACACAGTGCAAATAGCACTTGCATCTGTTTTCAGCAAGTACAGTGTATTGGACTGAAGAGGATCT
Source organism: Peromyscus eremicus (assembly GCF_949786415.1). Taxonomy (NCBI): domain Eukaryota; kingdom Metazoa; phylum Chordata; class Mammalia; order Rodentia; family Cricetidae; genus Peromyscus; species Peromyscus eremicus. The sequence continues at coordinate 173,819 of NW_026734498.1, forward strand.
ACTGTTCTTGTCAGTTTCCTAAGCAGAGTTGAACTAGATAAGGCCCGTGTATGTAGGAAGCACAGTTCTTTTGTTCTGAGCAAGCTCACTGTTCCGACCTATAGGAAACACAGTAGAGTAGAAGAGTGCTCTTTTCTCAATAGCAGAGTGTGTTTCATGTAAGGCGAGCTAGCATTTGTTTCCAAGTCCTAAATGGAGTAGAATTACATGCAGTTTCTGGTCCTACGAGCAAGAGTTGTTTTCTGGTAAGGTAAGTCACTATTGCGCTCCCATTGCCATACACAGTGCAAATAGCACTCGCGTGTGTTCCCAGCTCGTACAGTGTATCGGACTGAAGAGCAGCTACTGTTCTTGTCAGATTCCTAAGCAGAGTTGAACTAGATATGGCCCGTGTGTGTAGGAAGCACAGTTTTTTTTTTTCTGAGCAAGCTCACTGTTCTGGCCCTATAGGAAAAACTTTAGAGTAGAAGAGGGCTCTTTTCTCAAAAGCAGAGTGTGTTTCTTGTAATGCGAGATAGCGTTTGTTTCCCAGTCCTAAATGGAGTTGAATCTCATGCAGTTTCTGGTCCTACGAGCAAGAGTTGTTTTCTGGTAAGAAGAGTCACTATTGCGCTCCCATTGTCATACACAGGGCAAATAGCACTCGCGTCTGTTCCCAGCAAGTACAGTGTATTGTACTGAAGAGTATCTACTGTTCTTGTCAGTTTCCTAAGCAGAATTGAATAGATATGGCCCGTGTGTGCAGGAAGCACAGTTCTTTAGTTCTGAGGAAACTCACTGTTCTGGCCCTATAGGAAACACAGTATAGTAGAAGAATGCTCTTTTCTCAAAAGCAGAGTGTTTTTCTTGTAAGTCGATATAGCGTTTCTTTCCCAGTCCTAAATGGAGTTGAGACACATGCAGTTTTTGGTCCTACGAGCAAGAGATTTTTTCTGGTAAGAAGAGTCACTATTGCATTCCCATTGCCATACACAGTGCAAATAGCACTTGCATCTGTTCCCAGCAAGTACAGTGTATTGGACTGAAGAGGAGCTACTGTTCTTGTCAGTTTCCTAAGCAGAGTTGAACTAGATATGGCCCGTGTGTGTAGGAAGCACAGTTCTTTTGTTCTGAGCAAGCTCACTGTTTGGACCCCATAGGAAACACATTAGAGTAGAAGAGTGCTCTTTTCTCAAAAGCAGAGTGTGTTTCATGTAAGGCGAGCTAGCATTTGTTTCCCAGTCCTAAATGGAGTTGAATCACATGCAGTTTCTGGTCCTAGGAGCAAGAGTTGTTTTCTGGTAAGAAGAGACACTATTGCGCTCCCATTGTCATACACAGGGCAAATAGTACTGGCGTCTGTTCCCAGCATGTACAGTGTATTGGACTGAAGAGGATCTACTGTTCTTGTCAGGTTCCTAAGCAGAATTGAACTAGATACGGCCATGTGTGTAGGAAGAACAGTTCTTTGTTCTGAGCAAGCTCACTGTTCTTTCCCTATAGGAAACACAGTAGAGTAGAAGAGTGCTCTTTTCTCAAAAGCAGAGTGTGTTTCTTGTAAGGCGAGGTAGCGTTTGTTTCCCAGTCCTAAATAGAGTTGAATCACATGCAGTTTCTGGTCCTACGAGCAAGAGTTTTTTTCTGGTAAGGAAAGTCACTATTGTGTTCCCACTGCCATACACAGTGCAAATAGCACTCGCGTCTGTTCCCAGCAAGTACAGTGTATCGGACTGAAGAGGAGCTACTGTTCTTGTCAGTTTCCTAAGCAGAGTTGAACGAGATATGGCCCCTGTGTGTAGGAAGCACAGTTCTCTTGTTCTGAGCAAGCTCACTGTTCTTTCCCTATAGGAAACACAGTAGAGTAGAAGAGTGCTCTTTTCTCTAAAGCAGAGTGTGTTTCTTGTAAGGCGAGCTAGTGTTTGTTTCCCAGTCATAACTGGAGTTGAGTCACAGGCAGTTTTTGTTCCTAGGAGCAAGAGTTGTTTTCTGGCAAGAAGAGTCACTATTGCGCTCCAAATTACATACACAGTGCAAATAGCACTCGCGTATGTTCCCAGCAAGTACAGTGTATTGGACTGAATAGGAGCTACTGTTCTTTTCAGTTTCCTAAGCAGAGTTGAACTAGATATGGTCCATGTGTGTAGGAAGCACAGTTCTTTTGTTCTGAGCAAGCTCACTGTTTGGACCCCATAGGAAACACAGTAGAGTAGAAGAATGCTCTTTTCTCAAAAGCAGAGTGTGTTTCTTGTAAGGCGAGCTAGCATTTGTTTCCTAGTCCTAAATGGAGTTGAATCACTTGCAGTTTCTGGTCCTACGAGCAAGAGTTGTTTTCTGGTAAGGAAAGTCACTATTGCGCTCCCATTGCTATACACATTGCAAATAGCACTCGCGTCTGTTCCCAGGAATTACAGTGTATTGGACTGAATAGGACCTACTGTACTTGTCAGTTTCCTAAGCAGAGTTGAACTAGATATGGTCCGTGTGTGTAGGAAGCACAGTTCTTTGTTCTGAGCAAGCTCACTGTTTGGACCCCATAGGAAACACAGTAGAGTAGAAGAGTGCTCTTTTCTCAAAAGCAGAGTGTGTTTCATGTAAGGCACGCTAGCATTTGTTTCCCAGTCCTAAGTGGAGTTGAATCACATGCACTTTCTGGTCCTACGAGCAAGAGTTGTTTTCTGGTAAGGAAAGTCACTATTGCGCTCCCATTGCCATACACAGTGCAAATTACACTCGGTCCGTTCCCAGTAAGTACAGTGTATCGGACTGAAGAGGAGCTACTGTTCTTGTCAGTTTCCTAAGCAGAGTTGAACTAGATATGGCCCGTGTGAAGGAAGCACAGTTCTTTTGTTCTGATCAAGCTCACTGTTCTGGCCCTATAGGAAAAACAGTAGAGTAGAAGAGTGCTCTTTTCTCAAAAGCAGAGTGTTTTTCTTTTAAGGCAAGCTAGCGTTTGTTTCCCAGTCCCAAATGGAGTTGAATCACATGCAGTTTCTGGTCCTAGGAGCAAGAGTTGTTTTCTGGAAAGAAGAGTCACTATTGCGCTCCCATTTTAATACACAGTGCAAATATCACTGGCGTCTGTTTCCAGCAAGTACAGTTTATTGGACTGAAGAGGATCTACTGTTCTTGTCAGTTTCCTAAGCAGAATTGAATAGATATGGCCCCTGTGTGCAGGAAGCACAGTTCTTTTGTTCTGAGGAAGCTCACAGTTCTGGCCCTAAAGGAAACACAGTATAGTAGAAGAATGCTCTTTTCTCAAAAGCAGAGTGTTTTTCTTGTAAGGCAAGCTAGCGTTTCTTTCCCAGTCCTAAATAGAATTGAGACACATGCAGTTTTTGGTCCTCCGAGCAAGAGTTTTTTTCTGGTAAGAAGAGTCACTATTGCATTCCCATTGCCATACACAGGGCAAATAGCACTTGCATCTGTTCCCAGCAAGTACAGTGTATTGGACTGAAGAGGATCTACTGTTCTTGTCAGTTTCCTAAGCAGAGTTGAACTAGATATGGCCCGTGTGTGTAGGAAGCACAGTTCTTTTGTTCTGAGCAAGCTCACTGTTCGGACCCATAGGAAACACAGTAGAGTAGAAGAGTGCTCTTTTCTCAAAAGCAGAGTGTGTTTCATGTATGGCGAGCTAGCATTTGTTTCCCAGTCCTAAATGGAGTTGAATTACATGCAGTTTCTGGTCCTACGAGCAAGAGTTGTTTTCTGGTAAGAAGAGTCACTATTGTGCTCCCATTGTCATACACAGGGCAAATAGCACTCGCGTCTGTTCCCAGCAAGTACAGTGTATTGGACTAAAGAGGATCTACTATTCTTGTCAGTTTCCTAAGCAGAATTGAACTAGATATGAACGTGTGTGTAGGAAGCACATTTCTTTTGTTCTGAGCAAGCTCACTGTTTTGGCCCTATAGGAAACACAGTAGAGTAGAAGAGTGCTCTTTTCTCAAAAGCAGAGTGTGTTACTTGTAAGGCGAGCTCGCGTTTGTTTCCCAGTCCTAAATGGAGTTGTGTCACATACAGTTTTTGCTACTACGAGCAAGAGTTGTTTTCTGGTAAGAAGAGTCACTATTGCGCTCCAATTGCCATACACAGTGCAAATAGCACTTGCGTCTGTTCCCAGAAAGTACAGTGTATTGGACTGAATAGGAGCTACTGTTCTTGTCAGTTTCCAAAGCATAGTTGAACTAGATATGGTCCATGTGTGTAGGAAGCACAGTTCTTTTGTTCTCAGCAAGCTCACTGTTCTGGCCCTATAGGAAACACAGTAGAGTAGAAGAGTGCTCTTTTCTCAAAAGCAGAGTGTGTTTCTTGTAAGGCGAGCTAGCGTTTGTTTCCCAGTCCTAAATGGAGTTAAATCACATGCAGTTACTGGTCCTATGAGCAAGAGTTGTTTTCTGGTAAGGAAGTCACTATTGTGCTCCCATTGCCATACACAGTGCAATTAGCACTCTCGTCTGTTCCCAGCAAGTACAGTGTATCGTACTGAAGAGGAGCTACTGTTCTTGTCAGTTTCCTAAGCAGAGTTGAACTAGATAAGACCCGTGTGGGTAGGAAGCACAGTTCTTTTGTTCTGAACAAGCTCACTGTACGGACCCAAAGGAAACACAGTAGAGTAGAAGAGTGCTCTTTTCTCAAAGGCAGAGTGTGTTTCATGTAAGGCGAGCTAGCATTTGTTTCCCAGTCCTAAATTTTAGTTGAATCACATGCAGTTTCTGGTCCTATGAGCAAGAGTTGTTTTCTGGTAAGGAAAGTCACTATTGCGCTCCCATTGCCATACACAGTGCAAATAGCACTCGCGTGTGTTCCCAGCTAGTACAGTGTATGGGACTGAAGAGGAGCTACTGTTCTTGTCAGTTTCCTAAGCAGAGTTGAACTAGGTATGGCCCGTGTGTGTAGGAAGCACAGTTTTCTTTTTCTGAGCAAGCTCACTCTTCTGGCCCCATAGGAAACACAGTAGAGTAGAAGAGTGCTCTTTTCTCAAAAGCAGAGTGTTTTTCTTGTAAGGCGAGCTAGCGTTTGTTTCCCAGTCCTAAATGGAGTTGAATCTCATGCAGTTTCTGTTCCTACGAGCAAGAGTTGTTTTCTGGTAAGAAGAGTCACTATTGCGCTCCCATTGTCATACACAGGGTAAATAGCACTCGCGTCTGTTCCCAGCAAGTACAGTGTATTGGACTGAAGAGGAGCTACTATTCTTGTCAGTTTCCTAAGCAGAATTGAACTAGATATGACCGTGTGTGTAGGAAGCACAGTTCTTTTGTTCTGAGCAAGTTCACTGTTTTGGCCCTAAAAGAAACACAGTAGAGTAGAAGAGTGCTCTTTTCTCAAAAGCAGAGTGTGTTTCTTGTAAGGCGAGCTCGCGTTTGTTTCCCAGTCTTAAATGGAGTTGTGTCACATGCAGTTTTTGCTACTACGAGCAAGAGTTTTTTTCTGGTAAGAAAAGTCACTATTTCGCTCCAATTGCCATACACAGTGGAAAGAGCAGTTGCGTCTGTTCCCACAAGTACAGTGTATTGGACTGAATAGGAGCTACTGTTCTTGTCAGTTTCCAAAGCATAGTTGAACTAGATATGGTCCGTGTGTGTAGGAAGCACAGTTCTTTTGTTCTCAGCAAGCTCACTGTTCTGGCCCTATAGGAAACACAGTAGAGTAGAAGAGTGCTCTTTTCTCAAAAGCAGAGTGTGTTTCTTGTAAGGCGAGCTAGTGTTTGTTTCCCAGTCCTAAAGGGCGTTAAATCACATGCAGTTACTGGTCCTACGAGCAGAAGTTGTTTTCTGGTAAGGAAGTCACTATTGTGCTCCCATTGCCATACACAGTGCAAATAGCACTCCCGTCTGTTCCCAGTAAGTACAGTGTATCGGACTGAAGAGGAGCTACTGTTCTTGTCAGTTTCCTAAGCAGAGTTGAACTAGATATGGCCCGTGTGTGTAGGAAGCTCAGTTCTTTTGTTTTGAGCAAGCTCACTGTTTTGACCACATAGGAAACACAGTAGAGTAGAAGAGTGCTCTTTTTCAAAAGCAGAGTGTGTTTCATGTAAGGCGAGCTAGCATTTGTTTTCCAGTCCTAAATGGAGTTGAATCACATGCAGTTTCTGGTCCTACGAGCAAGAGTTGTTTTCTGGTATGGAAAGTCACCATTGCGCTCCCATTGCCATACACAGTGCAAATAGCACACGCGTCTGTTCCCAGCAATTACAGTGTATTGGACTGAAGAGGAGCTACTGTTCTTGTCAGTTTCCTAAGAACAGTTGAACTAGATATGGCTCGTGTGAAGGAAGCACAGTTCTTTTGTTCTGATCAAGCTCACTGTTCTGGCCCTATAGGAAACACAGTAGAGTACAAGAGTGCTCTTTTCTCAAAAGCAGAGTGTTTTTCTTGTAAGGCGAGCTAGCGTTTGTTTCACAGTCCTAAATGTAGTTGAATCACATGCAGTTTCTGGTCCTACGAGCAAGAGTTGTTTTCTGGTAAGAAGAGTCACTATTGAGCTCCCATTGTCATACACAGAGCAAATAGTACTGGCATCTGTTCCCAGCATGTACAGTGTATTGGACTGAAGAGGATCTACTGTTCTTGTCAGTTTCCTAAGCAGAATTGAATCGATATGGCCCCTGTGTGCAGGAAGCACAGTTCTTTGTTCTGAGGAAGCTCACAATTCTGGCCCTATAGGAAACACAGTATAGTAGAAGAATGCTCTTTTTTCAAAAGCAGAGAGTTTTTCTTGTAAGGCAAGCTAGCGTTTCTTTCCCAGTCCTAAATGGAGTTGAGGCACATGCAGTTTTTGGTCCTACGAGCAAGAGTTTTTTCTGGTAAGGAAAGTCACTATTGCGCTCCCTTTGCAATACACAGTGCAAATAGCACTCGCGTGTGTTCCCCGCTAGTACAGTGTATCGGACTGAAGAGGATCTACTGTTCTTGTCCGTTTCCTAAGCAGAGTTGAACTTGATATGGCCCGTGTATGTAGGAAGCACAGTTTTTTTTTTTTCTGAGCAAGCTCACTGTTCTGGCCCTATAGGAAAAACTTTAGAGTAGAAGAGTGCTCTTTTCTGAAAAGCAGAGTGTGTTTCTTGTAAGGCAAGCTAGCGTTTGTTTCCCAGTCCTAAATGGAGTTGAATCACATGCAGGTTCTGGTCCTACGAGCAAGAGTTGTTTTCTGGTAAGAAGAGTCACTATTGTGCTCCCATTGTTTTACACAGGGCAAATAGCACTGGCGTCTGTTCCCAGCATGTACACTGTATTGGACTGAAGAGGATCTACTGTTCTTGTCAGGTTCCTAAGCAGAATTGAACTAGATACGGCCATGTGTGTAGGAAGAACATTCTTTGTTCTGAGCAAGCTCACTGTTCTTTCCCTATAGGAAACACAGTAGAGTAGAAGAGTGCTCTTTTCTCAAAAGCAGAGTGTGTTTCTTGTAAGGCGAGGTAGCGTTTGTTTCCCAGTCCTAAATGGAGTAAAATCACATGCAGTTTCTGGTCCTACGAGCAAAAGTTGTTTTCTGGTAAGAAGAGTCACTATTGCTCTCCCATTGTCATACACTGGGCAAATAGCACTGGCGTCTATTCCCAGCATGTACAGTGTATTGGACTGAAGAGGATCTACTGTTCTTGTCAGTTTCCTAAGCAGAATTGAACTAGATATGGCTGTGTGTGTAGGAAGCACAGTTCTTTTGTTCTGAGCAAGCTCCCTGTTTAGGCCCTATAGGAAACACAGTAGAGTACAAGAGTGCCCTTTTCTCAAAAGCAGAGTGTTTTTCTTGTAAGGCGAGCTAGCGTTTGTTTTTCAGTCCTAAATGGAGTTGAATCACATGCATTTTCTGGTCCTACGAGCAAGAGTTGTTTTCTGGTAAAAAGAGTCACTATTGTGCTCCCATTGTCATACACAGGGCAAATAGCACTGGCGTCTGTTCCCAGCATGTACAGTGCATTGGACTGAAGAGGATCTACTCTCCTTTTCAGTTTCGTAAGCAGAATTGATCTAGATATGGCCCGTGTTTGTAGGAAGCACAGTTCTTTTGTTCTGTGCATGCTCACTTTTCGGACCCCATAAGAAACACAGTAGAGTAGAAGAGTGCCCTTTTCTCAAAAGCAGAGTGTGTTTCTTGTAAGGTGAGCTAGCGTTTGTTTCCCAGTTCTAAGTGGAGTTGAATCACACACAGTTTCTGGTTTTACGAGCAAGAGTTGTTTTCTGGTAAGAAGAGTCACTATTGTGCTCCCATTGTCATACACAGGGCAAATAGCACTGGCGTCTGTTCCCAGCATACAGTGTATTGGACTGAAGAGGATCTACTGTCCTTGTCAGTTTCCTATGCAGACTTGATCTAGATATGGCCCCTGAGTTTAGGAAGCACAGTTCTTTTGTTCTGAGCAAGCTCACTGTTCTGGCCCTATAGGAAACACAGTAGAGTAGAAGAGTGCTCTTTTCCCAAAAGCAGAGTGTGTTTCTTGTAAGGCAAGCTAGTAGTTGTTTCCCAGTCCTAAATGGAATTGAATCACATGCAGTTTTTGGTCCTATGAGCAAGATTTGTTTTCTGGAAAGAAGAGTCACTATTGCGCTCCCATTGTCATACACAGGGCAAATAGCACTGGCGTCTGTTCCCAGCATGTACAGTGTATTGGACTGAAGAGGATCTACTGTTCTTGTCAGTTTTCTAAGCAGAGTTGAACTAGATATAGTCGGTGTGTGTAAGAAGCACAGTACCTTTGTCTGAGCAAGCTCACTGCTGTGGCCCTATAGGAAACACATTAGAGTAGAAGAGTGCTCTTTTCTCATAAGCAGAGTGTGTTTCTCATAAGGCAAGCTAGTGTTTGTTTCCCAGTCCTAAATGGAGTTGAATCACATGGAGATTCTGGTGCTATGAGCAAGAGTTGTTTTCTGGTAAGAAGAGTCACTATTGCGCTCCCATTTTCATACACAGGGCAAACAGCACTGGCGTCTGTTCCCAGCAAGTACAGTGTATTGGAGTGAAGAGGAGCTACTGTTCTTGTCAGTTTCTTAAGTAGAGTTGAATAGATATGGCCCTTGTGTAGAAAGCAGAGTTCTTTTGTTCTGAGCAAGCTCACTGTTCGGATCCCATATCAAACATAGTAGAGAAGAAGTGTGCTCTTTTCTCAAAAGCAGAGTGTGTTTCTTGTAAGGCAAGCTAGTGTTTGTTTCCCAGTCCTAAATGTAGTTGAATCCCATGCAGTTTCTGGTCCTACGAGCAAGAGTTGTTTTCTGGTAAGAAGAGTCACTATTGCGCTCCCATTGCCATACACAGTGCAAATAGCTCTGGCGTCTGTTCCCAGCAAGTACAGTGTATTTGACTGAAGAGGAGCTACTGTTCTTGTCAGTTTCCTAAGCAGAGTTGAACTAGATATGGCCCGTGTGTGTAGGAAGCACAGTTCTTTCGTTCTGAGCAAGCTCACTGTTCGGACCCCATATGAAACACAGTAGAGTAGAAGTGTGCCCTTTTCTCAAAAGCAGAGTGTGTTTCTTGTAAGACGAGCTAGCGTTTGTTTCCCAGTCCTAAATGGAGTTGAATCACATGGAGTTTTTGGTCCTACGAGCAAGAGTTGTTTTCTGGTAAGAAGAGTCACTATTGTGCTCCTATTGATATACACAGAGCAAATAGCACTCACGTCTGTTCCCAGCAAGTACAATGTATTGGACTGAAGAGGAGCTACAGTTTTTGTCAGTTTCCTAAGCAGAGTTGAACTAGATATGGCCCGTGTGTGTAGGAAGCACAGTTCTTTTGTTCTGAGCAAGCTCACTGTTCTGGCCCTATAGGAAACACAGTAGAGTAGAAGAGTGCTCTTTCTCAAAAGCAGAGGATGTTTCTTGTAACGAGAGCTAGCGTTTCTTTCCCAGTCCTAAATGGAGTTGAATCCCATGCAGTTTCTGGTCCTACGAGCAAGAGTTGTTTTCTGGTAAGAAGAGTCACTATTGTGCTCCCATTGCCATACACAGTACAAATAGCACTCGCCTCTATTCCCAGCAAATACAGTGTATTGGACTGAAGAGGATCTACTGTTCTTGTCAGTTTCCTAAGCAGAGTTGAACTAGATATGGCCCGTGTGTGTAGGAAGCACAGTTCTTTTGTTCTGAGCAAACTCACTGTTCGGACCCCATAGGAAACACAGTAGAGTAGATCAGCGCCCTTTTCTCAGAAGCAGAATGTGTTTCTTGTAAGGCGAGCTAGCGTTTGTTTCCCAGTCCTAAATGGAGTTGAATCACATGCAGTTTCTGGTCCTACGAGCAAGAGTTGTTTTCTGTTAAGAAGAGTCACTATTGCACTGTCATTGTCATACACAGGGCAAACAGCACTGGCGTCTATTCCCAGCATGTACAGTGTATTGGACTGAAGAGGATCTACTGCTCTTGTCATTTTCCTCTGCATAATTGATCTAGATATGGCCCGTGTGTAGGTAGCAGAGTTCTTTTGTTCTGAGCAAGCTCACTGTTCTGGCCCTATAGGAAACACAGTAGAGTAGAAGAGTGCTCTTTTCTCAAAAGCAGAGTGTGTTTCTTGTAAGGCCAGCTGGCGTTTGTTTCCAGTCCTAAATGGAGTTGAATCACATGCAGTTTCTGGTCCTACGAGCAAGAGTTGTTTTCTGGTAAGAAGAGTCACTATTGCGCTCCCATTTTCATACACAGGGCAAAGAGCACTGGCGTCTGTTCCCAGCAAGTACAGTGTATTGGACTGAAGAGGAGCTACTGTTCTTGTCAGTTTCTTAAGCAGAGTTGAACTAGATATGGCCCGTGTTTGTAGGAAGCAGAGTTCTTTTGTTCCGAGCAAACTCACTGTTTTGGCCCTATAGGAAACACAGTAGAGTAGAAGAGTGCCCTTATCTCAAAAGCAGAGTGTGTTTCTTGTAAGGCGAGCTAGCGTTTGTTTCCCAGTCCTAAATGGAGTTGAATCACATGCAGTATCTGGTCCTAGGAACAAGAGTTGTTTTCTGGTAAGAAGAGTCACTCTTGTGCTCCCATTGCCATACACAGTGCAAATAGCACTCGCGTCTGTTCCCAGCAAGTACAGTGTATTGGACTGAAGAATATCTACTGTTCTTGTCAGTTTCCTAAGCAGAGTTGAACTAGATATAGTCGGTGTGTTTAGGAAGCACAGTTCTTTTGTTCTGAGCAAGCTCACTGTAGTGGCCCTATAGGAAACACATTAGAGTAGAAGATTGCTCTTTTCTCAAAAGCAGAGTGTGTTTCTTGTAATGCGAGCTAGCGTTTTTTTTCCGGTTCTAAATGGAGTTGAATCACATGCATTTTCTGGTCCTACCAGCAAGAGTTGTTTTCTGGTAAGGAAAGTCACTATTGCGCTCCAAATGCCATAAACAGTGCAAATAGCACTGGCGTCTGTTCGAAGCAAGTACAGTGTATTGGCCTGAAGAGGATCTACTGCTCTTGTCAGTTTCCTAAGCAGAGTTGAACTAGATATGGCTCGTGTGTGTAGGAAGCCCAGTTCTTTCGTTCTGAGCAAGCTCACTGTTCTGGCCCTATAGGAAACACAGGAGAGTAGAAGAGTGCTATTTTCTCAAAAGCAGAGTGTGTTTTTGTAAGGCGAGGTAGCGTTTGTTTCCCAGTCCTAAATGGAGTTGAATCCCATGCAGTTTCTGGTCCTACGAGCAAGAGTTGTTTTCTGGTAAGAAGAGTCACTATTGCTCTCCCATTGCCATACACAGTGCAAATAGCAAAGGCGTCTGTTCCCAGCAAGTACAGTCTATTGGACTGAAGAGGAGCTACTGTTCTTGTCAGTTTCCTAAGCAGAGTTGAACTAGATATGGCCCGTGTGTGTAGGAAGCACAGTTCTTTCGTTCTGAGCAAGCTCACTGTTCGGACACCATAGGAAACACAGTAGAGTAGAAGTGTGCCCTTTTCTCAAAAGCAGAGTGTGTTTCTTGTAAGACGAGCTAGCGTTTGTTTCCCAGTCCTAAATGGAGTTGAATCACATGGAGTTTCTGGTCCTATGAGCAAGAGTTGTTTTCTGGTAAGAAGAGTCACTATTGTGCTCCCATTGCTATACACAGTGCTAATAGCACTCACGTCTGTTCCCAGCAAGTACAATGTATTGGACTGAAGAGGAGCTACAGTTTTGTCAGTTTCCTAAGCAGAGTTGAACTAGATATAGTCCGTGTGCGTAGGAAGCACAGTTCTTTTGTTCAGAGCAAGCTCACTTTTCTGGCCCTATAGGAAACACATTAGAGTAGAAGAATGCTCTTTTCTCAAAAGCAGAGTGTGTTTCTTGTAAGGCCTGCTAGCGTTTGTTTCCCAGTCCTAAATGGAGTTGAATCACATGTAGTTTCTGGTCCTACGAGCAAGAGTTGTTTTCTGGTAAGAAGAGTCACTATTGTGCTCCCATTGCCATACAAGGGCAAATAGCACTGGCGTCTGTTCCCAGCAAGTACAGTGTATTGGGCTGAAGAGGATCTACTGTTCTTGTCAGTTTCCTAAGCAGAATTGAACTAAATATGGCCGTGTGTGTAGGAAGCACAGTTCTTTTGTTCAAAGTAAGCTCGCTGTTCTACCCCTTAGGAAACACTGTAGAGTAGAAGAGTGCTCTTTCCTCAAAAGCAGAGTGTGTTTCTTGCACGGTGAGCTAGCGTTTGTTTCCCAGTCCTAAATGGAGTTGTATCCCATGCAGTTTCTGGTCCTATGAGCAAGAGTTGTTTTCTGGTAAGAAGAGTCACTATTGTGCTCCCATTGTCATTCACAGGGCAAATAGCACTGGCGTCTGTTCCCAGCATGTACAGTGTATTGGACTGAAGAGGATCTACTGTTCTTGTCAGTTTCCTAAGCAGAGTTGAACTAGATATGGCCCGTGTGTGTAGGAAGCACAGTTCTTTTGTTCTGAGCAAGCTCACTGTTTTGGCCCAATAGGAAACACAGTAGAGTAGAAGAGTGCCCTTTTCTCAAAAGCAGAGTGTGTTTCTTGTAAGGCGAGCTAGCGTTTGTTTCCCAGTCCTAAATGGAGTTGAATCACATGCAGTTTTTGGTCCTACGAGCAAGAGTTGTTTTCTGGTAAGAAGAGTCACTATTGCGCTCCCATTGACATACACAGTGCAAATAGCACTCGTGTCTGTTCCCAGCAAGTACAGTGTTTTGTACTGAAGAGGAGCTACTGTTCTTGTCAGTATCCTAAGCAGACTTGAACTAGATATGGCCCGTGTGTGTAGAAAGCACAGTTGTTTTGTTCTGAGCAAGCTCACTGTTCGGACCCAATAGGAAACACAGTAGAGTAGATGAGTGGCCTTTTCTCAGAAGCAGAATGTGTTTCTTCTAAGGCGAGCTAGCGTTTGTTTCCCAGTCCTAAATGGAGTTGAATCACATGCAGTTTTTCGTCCTATCAGCAAGAGTTGTTTTCTGGTAGGAAGAGTCACTATTGCGCTCCCATTCCCATGCACAGTGCAAATAGCACTCGCGTCTGTTCCCAGCAAGTACAGTGTATTGGACTGAAGAGGAGCTACTGTTCTTGTCAGTTTCCTAAGCAGAGTTGAACTAGATATGGCCCGCGAGTAGGAAGCACAGTTCTTTTGTTCTGTGCAAGCTCACTGTTCGGACCCTATAAGAAACACAGTAGAGTAGATGAGTGCCCTATTCTCAGAAGCAGAATGTGTTTCTTGTAAGGCGAGCCAGCGTTTATTTCCCAGTCCTAAATGGACTTGAATCCCATGCAGTTTCTGGTCCTACGAGCAAGAGTTTTTTTCTGGTAAGAAGAGTCACTATTGCACTCTCATTGTCATACACAGGGCAAACAGCCCTGGCGTCTGCTGCCAGCATGTACAGTGTATTGGACTGAAGAGGATCTACTGTTCTTGTCAGTTTCCTAAGCAGAGTTGAACTAGATATGGCTCGTGTGTGTAGGAAGCCCAGTTCTTTCGTTCTGAGCAAGCTCACTGATCGGACCCTATAGGAAACACAGTAGAGTAGAAGAGTGCTATTTTCTCAAAAGCAGAGTGTGTTTTTGTAAGGCGAGCTAGCGTTTGTTTCCCAGTCCTAAATGAAGTTGAATCCCATGCGGTTTCTGGTACTACGAGAAAGAGTTGTTTTCTGGTAAGAAGAGTCACTATTGCTCTCCCATTGCCATACACAGTGCAAATAGCAAAGGTGTCTGTTCCCAGCAAGTACAGTGTATTGGACTGAAGAGGAGCTACTGTTCTTGTCAGTTTCCTAAGCAGAGTTGAACTAGATATGGCCCGTGTGTTTAGGAAGCACAGTTCTTTCATTCTGAGCAAGCTCACTGTTCGGACCCCATAGGAAACACAGTAGAGTAGATGAGTGCCCTTTTCTCAGAAGCAGAATGTGTTTCTTGTAAGGCGAGCTAGCGTTTGTTTCCCAGTCCTAAATGGAGTTGAATCCCATGCAGTTTCTGGTCCTACGAGCAAGAGTTGTTTTCTGGTAAGAAGAGTCACTATTGCACTGTCATTGTCATACACAGGGCAAACACCACTGGCGTCTCTTCCCAGCATGTACAGTGTATTGGACTGAAGAGGATCTACTGCTCTTGTCATTTTCCTCTGCATAATTGATCTAGATATGGCCCGTGTGTAGGAAGCAGAGTTCTTTTGATCTGAGCAAGCTCACTGTTCTGGCCCTATAGGAAGCACAGTAGAGTAGAAGAGTGCTCTTTTCTCAAAAGCAGAGTGTGTTTCTTGTAAGGCCAGCTGGCATTTGTTTCCAGTCCTAAATGGAGTTGAATCACAAGCATTTTCTGGTCCTACGAGCAAGAGTTGTTTTCTGGTAAGAAGAGTTACTATTGCGCTCCCATTTTCATACACAGGGCAAAGAGCACTGGCGTCTGTTCCCAGCAAGTACACTGTATTGGACTGAAGAGGAGCTACTGTTCTTGTCAGTTTCTTAAGCAGAGTTGAACTAGATATGGCCCGTGTGTGTAGGTAGCAGAATTCTTTTATTCCGAGCAAGCTCACTGTTTTGGCCCTATAGGAAACACAGTAGAGTAGAAGAGTGCCCTTTTCTCAAAAGCAGAGTGTGTTTCTTGTAAGGCGAGCTAGCGTTTGTTTCCCAGTCCTAAATGGAGTTGAATCACATGCAGTATCTGGTCCTACGAGCAAGAGTTGTTTTCTGGTAAGAAGAGTCACTATTGCGCTCCCATTGCCATACACAGTGCAAATAGCACTCACGTCTGTTCCCAGCAAGTACAGTGTATTGGACTGAAGAAGAGCTACTGTTTTTGTCAGTTTTCTAAGCAGAGTTGAACAAGATATGGCCCGTGTGTGTAGGAAGCACAGTTCTTTTGTTCTGAGCAAGCTCACTGTTCTTGCCCTAAAGGAAACACTGTAGAGTCGAAGAGTTCTCTTTTCTAAAAAGCAGACAGTGTTTCTTGTAAGGCGAGCTAGCATTTGTTTCCCAGTCCTAAATGGAGTTGAATCCCATGCAGTTTCTCGTCCTACGAGCAAGAGTTGTTTTCTGGTAAGAAGAGTCACTATTGTGCTCTTATTGCCATACAGAGCAAATAGCACTCGTGTCTGTTCCCAGCAAGTACAGTGTATTGGGCTGAAGAGGATCTACTGTTCTTGTCAGTTTCCTAAGCAGAATTGAACTAGATATGGCCGTGTGTGTAGGAAGCACAGTTCTTTTGTTTTGAGCAAGCTCACTAGGCTGGACCTATAGGAAACACATTAGAGTAGAAGAGTGCTCTTTTCTCAAAAGCAGAGTGTGTTTCTTGTAAGGCGAGCTAGCGTTTGTTTCCCAGTCCTAAATTGAGTTGAATCACATGCAGTTTCTGGTCCTACGAGCAAGAGTTGTTTTCTGGTAAGAAGAGTCACTAATGTGCTCCCATTGCCATACACAGGGCAAATAGCACTGGGTTCTGTTCCCAGCACGTACAGTGTATTGGGCTGAAGAGGATCTACTGTTCTTGTCAGTTTCCTAAGCAGAATTGAACTAGATATGGCCATGTGTGTAGGAAGCACAGTTCTTTTGTTCTGAGCAAGCTCGCTGTTCGACCCCTTAGGAAACACTGTAGAGTAGAAGAGTGCTCTTTCCTCAAAAGCAGAGTGTGTTTCTTGTAAGGCGAGATAGCGTTTGTTTCCCAGTCCTAAATGGAGTTGAATCACATGCAGTTTCTGGTCCTACGAGCAAGAGATGTTTTCTGGTAAGAAGAGTCACTATTGAGCTCCCATTGTTATACACAGGGCAAATAGCACTGGCGACTGTTCCCAGCATGTACAGTGTATTGGACTGAAGAATATCTACTGTTCTTGTCAGTTTCCTAAGCAGAGTTGAACTAGATATAGTCGGTGTGTTTAGGAAGCACAGTTCTTTTGTTCTGAGCAAGCTCACTGTAGTGGCCCTATAGGAAACACATTAGAGTAGAAGATTGCTCTTTTCTCAAAAGCAGAGTGTGTTTCTTGTAATGCGAGCTAGCATTTTTTTTCCGGTTCTAAATGGAGTTGAATCACATGCATTTTCTGGTCCTACCAGCAAGAGTTGTTTTCTGGTAAGGAAAGTCACTATTGCGCTCCAAATGCCATAAACAGTGCAAATAGCACTGGCGTCTGTTCGAAGCAAGTACAGTGTATTGGCCTGAAGAGGATCTACTGTTCTTGTCAGTTTCCTAAGCAGAGTTGAACTAGATATGGCTCGTGTGTGTAGGAAGCCCAGTTCTTTCGTTCTGAGCAAGCTCACTGTTCTGGCCCTATAGGAAACACAGGAGAGTAGAAGAGTGCTATTTTCTCAAAAGCAGAGTGTGTTTTTGTAAGGCGAGGTAGCGTTTGTTTCCCAGTCCTAAATGGAGTTGAATCCCATGCAGTTTCTGGTCCTACGAGCAAGAGTTGTTTTCTGGTAAGAAGAGTCACTATTGCTCTCCCATTGCCATACACAGTGCAAATAGCAAAGGCGTCTGTTCCCAGCAAGTACAGTCTATTGGACTGAAGAGGAGCTACTGTTCTTGTCAGTTTCCTAAGCAGAGTTGAACTAGATATGGCCCGTGTGTGTAGGAAGCACAGTTCTTTCGTTCTGAGCAAGCTCACTGTTCGGACACCATAGGAAACACAGTAGAGTAGAAGTGTGCCCTTTTCTCAAAAGCAGAGTGTGTTTCTTGTAAGACGAGCTAGCGTTTGTTTCCCAGTCCTAAATGGAGTTGAATCACATGGAGTTTCTGGTCCTATGAGCAAGAGTTGTTTTCTGGTAAGAAGAGTCACTATTGTGCTCCCATTGCTATACACAGTGCTAATAGCACTCACGTCTGTTCCCAGCAAGTACAATGTATTGGACTGAAGAGGAGCTACAGTTTTGTCAGTTTCCTAAGCAGAGTTGAACTAGATATAGTCCGTGTGCGTAGGAAGCACAGTTCTTTTGTTCAGAGCAAGCTCACTTTTCTGGCCCTATAGGAAACACATTAGAGTAGAAGAATGCTCTTTTCTCAAAAGCAGAGTGTGTTTCTTGTAAGGCCTGCTAGCGTTTGTTTCCCAGTCCTAAATGGAGTTGAATCACATGTAGTTTCTGGTCCTACGAGCAAGAGTTGTTTTCTGGTAAGAAGAGTCACTATTGTGCTCCCATTTTCATACACAGGGCAAAGAGCACTGGCGTCTGTTCCCAGCAAGTACAGTGTATTGGGCTGAAGAGGATCTACTGTTCTTGTCAGTTTCCTAAGCAGAATTGAACTAAATATGGCCGTGTGTGTAGGAAGCACAGTTCTTTTGTTCAAAGTAAGCTCGCTGTTCTACCCCTTAGGAAACACTGTAGAGTAGAAGAGTGCTCTTTCCTCAAAAGCAGAGTGTGTTTCTTGCACGGCGAGCTAGCGTTTGTTTCCCAGTCCTAAATGGAGTTGTATCCCATGCAGTTTCTGGTCCTATGAGCAAGAGTTGTTTTCTGGTAAGAAGAGTCACTATTGCGCTCCCATTGTTATACACAGGGCAAATAGCACTGGCGTCTATTCCCAGCATTTACAGTGTATTTGACTGAAGAGGAGCTACTGTTCTTGTCAGTTTCCTAAGCAGAGTTGAACTAGATATGGCCCGTGTGTGCAGGAAGCACAGTTCTTTTGTTCTGAGCAATCTCACTGCTTGGACACCATAGGAAACACAGTAGAGTAGAAGAGTGCTCTTTTCTCAAAAGCAGAGTGTGTTTCTTGTAAGGCGAGCTAGCGTTTGTTTCCCAGTCCTAAATGGAGTTGAATCACATGTAGTTTCTGGTCCTACGAGCAAGAGTTGTTTTCTGGTAAGAAGAGTCACTATTGTGCTCCCATTGCCATACAAGGGCAAATAGCACTGGCGTCTGTTCCCAGCAAGTACAGTGTATTGGGCTGAAGAGGATCTACTGTTCTTGTCAGTTTCCTAAGCAGAATTGAACTAGATAAGGCCGTGTGTGTAGGAAGCACAGTTCTTTTGTTCAGAGAAAGCTCACTGTTCTACCCCTTAGGAAACACTGTAGAGTAGAAGAGTGCTCTTTTCTCAAAAGCAGAGTGTGTTTCCTGTACGGTGAGCTAGAGTTTGTTTCCCAGTCCTAAATGGAGTTGTATCCCATGCAGTTTCTGGTCCTACGAGCAAGAGATGTTTTCTGGTAATAAGAGTCACTGTTGCGCTCCCATTGTCATACACAGAACAAAGAGCACTGGCATCTGTTCCCAGCATGTACAGTGTATTGGACTGAAGAGGATCTACTGTTTTTGTCAGTTTCATAAGCAGAGTTGAACTAGATATGGCCCGTGTGTGTAGGAAGCACAGTTCTTTTGTTCTGAGCAAGCTCACTGTTTTGGCCCTGTAGGAAACACAGTAGAGTAGAAGAGTGCCCGTTTCTCAAAAGCAGAGTTTGTTTCTTGTAAGGCGAGCTAGCGTTTGTTTCCCAGTCCTAAATTGAGTTAAATAACATGCAGTTTCTAGTTCTAGGAGCAAGAGTTTTTTTCTCCTAAGAAGAGTCACTATTGCGCTCCCATTGTCATACACAGGGCATACAGCACTGGCGTCTATTCCCAGCATGTACAGTGTATTGGACTGAAGAGGATCTACTGTTCTTGTCAGTTTCCTAAGCAGAATTGAACTAGATATGGACGTTTGTGTAGGAAGCACAGTTCTTTTGTTCTGAGCAAGCTCACTGTTTTGGCCCTATAGGAAACACAGTACAGTAGAGGAGTGCTCTTTTCTCAAAAGCAGAGTGTGTTTCTTGTAAGGCGAGCTAGCGTTTGTTTCCCAGTCCTAAATGGAGTTGAATCACATGCAGTTTTTGATCCCATGAGCAAGAGTTGTTTTCTGGTAAGGAAAGTCACTATTGCGCTCCCATTCTCATGCACAGTGCAAATAGCACTCGTGTCTGTTCCCAGAAAGTACAGTGTATTGAACTGAAGAGAAGCTACTGTTCTTGTCAGTTTCCTAAGCAGAGTTGAACTAGATATGGCCCGTGTGTAGGAAGCACAGTTCTTTTGTTCTGAGCAAGCTCACTGTTCGGACCCCATAGGAAACACAGTAGAGTAGATGAGTGCCCTTTTCTCAAAAGCAGAGTGTGTTTCTTGTAAGGCCAGCTGGCGTTTGTTTCCAGTCCTAAATGGAGTTGAATCACATGCAGTTTTTGGTCCTACGAGCAAGAGTTGTTTTCTGGTAAGAAGAGTCACTATAGCGCTCCCATTTCCATACACAGTGCAAATAGCACTCGCGTCTGTTCCCAGCAAGTACAGTGTTTTGGACTGAAGAGGAGCTACTGTTCTTGTCAGTATCCTAAGCAGACTTGAACTAGATATGGCCCGTGTGTGTAGAAAGCATAGTTTTTTTTGTTCTGAGCAAGCTCACTGTTCGGACCCAATAGGAAACACAGTAGAGTAGATGAGTGGCCTTTTCTCAAAAGCAGAATGTGTTTCTTCTAAGGCGAGCTAGCGTTTGTTTCCCAGTCCTAAATGGAGTTGAATCACATGCAGTTTCTCGTCCTACCAGCAAGAGTTGTTTTCTGGTAGGAAGAGTCACTATTGCGCTCCCCATTCCCATGCACAGTGCAAATAGCACTCGCGTCTGTTCCCAGCAAGTACAGTGTATTGGACTGAAGAGGAGCTACTGTTCTTGTCAGTTTCCTAAGCAGAGTTGAACTAGATATGGCCCGGAAGTAGGAAGCACAGTTCTTTTGTTCTGAGCAAGCTCATTGTTCGGACCCAATAAGAAACATAGTAGAGTAGATGAGTGCCCTATTCTCAGAAGCAGAATGTGTTTCTTGTAAGGCGAGCCAGCGTTTGTTTCCCAGTCCTAAATGGACTTGAATCCCATGCAGTTTCTGGTCCGACGAGCAAGAGTTGTTTTCTGGTAAGAAGAGTCACTATTGCACTCTCATTGTCATACACAGGGCAAACAGCCCTGGCGTCTGTTGCCAGCATGTACAGTGTATTGGACTGAAGAGGATCTACTGTTCTTGTCAGTTTCCTAAGCAGAGTTGAACTAGATATGGCCCGTGTGTGTAGGAAGCACAGTTCTTTTGTTCTGAGCAAGCTTACTGTTTCGGCCCTATAGGAAACACAGTAGAGTAGAAATGTGCCCTTTTCTCAAAATCAGAGTGTGTTTCTTGTAAGGCAAGCCTGCATTTGTTTCCTAGTCCTAAATAGAGGTGAATCACATGCAGTTTTTGGTCCTATGAGCAAGAGTTGTTTTGTGGTAAGGAAAGTCACTATTGGGCTCCCATTGCCATACAGAGTGCAAATAGCACTCGCGTCTGTTCCCAGCAAGTACAGTGTTTTGGACTGAAGAGGAGCTACTGTTCTTGTCAGTTTCCTAAGCAGAGTTGAACTAGATATGGCCCGTGTGTGTAGGAAGCACAGTTCTTTTGTTCTAAGCAAACTCACTGTTCGGACCCCATAGGAAACACAGTAGAGTAGATGAGTGCCTTTTTCTCAGAAGCAGAGTGTGTTTCTTGTAAGGCGAGCTAGCGTTTGTTTCCAGTCCTAAATGGAGTTGAATCACATGCAGTTTTTGGTCCTACGAGCAAGAGTTGTTTTCTGGTAAGAAGAGTCACTATTGCGCTCCCATTGACATACACAGTGCAAATAGCACTCGCGTCTGTTACCAGCAAGTACAGTGTTTTGGACTGAAGAGTAGCTACTGTTCTTGTCAGTATCCTAAGCAGACTTGAACTAGATATGGCCCGTGTGTGTAGAAAGCACAGTTGTTTTGTTCTGAGCAAGCTCACTGTTCGGACCAAATAGGAAACACAGTAGAGTAGATGAGTGGCCTTTTCTCAGAAGCAGAATGTGTTTCTTCTAAGGTGAGCTAGCGTTTGTTTCCCAGTCCTAAATGGAGTTGAATCACATGCAGTTTCTCGTCCTACCACCAAGAGTTGTTTTCTGGTAGGAAGAGTCACTATTGCGCTCCCATTCCCATGCACAGTGCAAATAGCACTCGCGTCTGTTCCCAGCAAGTACATTGTATTGGACTGAAGAGGAGCTACTGTTCTTGTCAGTTTCCTAAGCAGAGTTGAACTAGATATGGCCCGTGAGTAGGAAGCACAGTTCTTTTGTTCTGAGCAAGCTCACTGTTTTGGCCCTATAGGAAACACAGTAGAGTAGAAGAGTGCCCTATTCTCAAAAGCAGAGTGTGTTTCTTGTAAGGTGAGCTAGCGTTTGTTTCCCAGTCCTAAATTGAGTTGAATCACATGCAGTTTCTAGTTCTAGGAACAAGAGTTTTTTTCTCGTAAGAAGAGTCACTATTGCGCTCCCATTGTCATACACAGGGCAAATAGCACTGGCGTCTATTCCCAGCATTTACAGTGTATTGGACTGAAGAGGATCTACTGTTTTTGTCAGTTTCCTAAGCAGAACTGAACTAGATATGGACGTTTGTGTAGGAAGCACAGTTCTTTTGTTCTGAGCAAGCTCACTGTTTTGACCCTATAGGAAACACAGTAGAGTAGAGGAGTGCTCTTTTCTCAAAAGCAGAGTGTGTTTATTGTAAGGCGAGCTAGCGTTTGTTTCCCAGTCCTAAATGGAGTTGTATCCCATGCAGTTTCTGGTCCTACGAGCAAGAGCTGTTTTCTGGTAATAAGAGTCACTATTGCGCTCCCATTGTCATACAAAGAGCAAATAGCACTCGCCTCTATTCCCAGCAAATACAGTGTATTTGACTGAAGAGGAGCTACTGTTCTTGTCAGTTTCCTAAGCAGAGTTGAACTAGATATGGCCCGTGTGTGCAGGAAGCACAGTTCTTTTGTTCTGAGCAATCTCACTGCTTGGACACCATAGGAAACACAGTAGAGTAGAAGAGTGCTCTTTTCTCAAAAGCAGAGTGTGTTTCTTGTAAGGCGAGCTAGCGTTTGTTTCCCAGTCCTAAATGGAGTTGAATCACATGTAGTTTCTGGTCCTACGAGCAAGAGTTGTTTTCTGGTAAGAAGAGTCACTATTGTGCTCCCATTGCCATACAAGGGCAAATAGCACTGGCGTCTGTTCCCAGCAAGTACAGTGTATTGGGCTGAAGAGGATCTACTGTTCTTGTCAG
Source organism: Peromyscus eremicus (assembly GCF_949786415.1). Classification (NCBI taxonomy): domain Eukaryota; kingdom Metazoa; phylum Chordata; class Mammalia; order Rodentia; family Cricetidae; genus Peromyscus; species Peromyscus eremicus. The sequence continues at coordinate 196,194 of NW_026734498.1, forward strand.
TTTCCTAAGCAGAATTGAACTAGATAAGGCCGTGTGTGTAGGAAGCACAGTTCTTTTGTTCAGAGAAAGCTCACTGTTCTACCCCTTAGGAAACACTGTAGAGTAGAAGAGTGCTCTTTCCTCAAAAGCAGAGTGTGTTTCTTGTACGGTGAGCTAGCGTTTGTTTCCCAGTCCTAAATGGAGTTGTATCCCATGCAGTTTCTGGTCCTACGAGCAAGAGATGTTTTCTGGTAATAAGAGTCACTGTTGCGCTCCCATTGTCATACACAGAACAAAGAGCACTGGCATCTGTTCCCAGCATGTACAGTGTATTGGACTGAAGAGGATCTACTGTTTTTGTCAGTTTCATAAGCAGAGTTGAACTAGATATGGCCCGTGTGTGTAGGAAGCACAGTTCTTTTGTTCTGAGCAAGCTCACTGTTTTGGCCCTGTAGGAAACACAGTAGAGTAGAAGAGTGCCCGTTTCTCAAAAGCAGAGTTTGTTTCTTGTAAGGCGAGCTAGCGTTTGTTTCCCAGTCCTAAATTGAGTTAAATAACATGCAGTTTCTAGTTCTAGGAGCAAGAGTTTTTTTCTCGTAAGAAGAGTCACTATTGCGCTCCCATTGTCATACACAGGGCATACAGCACTGGCGTCTATTCCCAGCATGTACAGTGTATTGGACTGAAGAGGATCTACTGTTCTTGTCAGTTTCCTAAGCAGAATTGAACTAGATATGGACGTTTGTGTAGGAAGCACAGTTCTTTTGTTCTGAGCAAGCTCACTGTTTTGGCCCTATAGGAAACACAGTACAGTAGAGGAGTGCTCTTTTCTCAAAAGCAGAGTGTGTTTCTTGTAAGGTGAGCTAGCGTTTGTTTCCCAGTCCTAAATGGAGTTGAATCACATGCAGTTTTTGATCCCATGAGCAAGAGTTGTTTTCTTCTAAGGAAAGTCACTATTGCGCTCCCATTCTCATGCACAGTGCAAATAGCACTCGTGTCTGTTCCCAGAAAGTACAGTGTATTGAACTGAAGAGAAGCTACTGTTCTTGTCAGTTTCCTAAGCAGAGTTGAACTAGATATGGCCCGTGTGTAGGAAGCACAGTTCTTTTGTTCTGAGCAAGCTCACTGTTCGGACCCCATAGGAAACACAGTAGAGTAGATGAGTGCCCTTTTCTCAAAAGCAGAGTGTGTTTCTTGTAAGGCCAGCTGGCGTTTGTTTCCAGTCCTAAATGGAGTTGAATCACATGCAGTTTTTGGTCCTACGAGCAAGAGTTGTTTTCTGGTAAGAAGAGTCACTATAGCGCTCCCATTGACATACACAGTGCAAATAGCACTCGCGTCTGTTCCCAGCAAGTACAGTGTTTTGGACTGAAGAGGAGCTACTGTTCTTGTCAGTATCCTAAGCAGACTTGAACTAGATATGGCCCGTGTGTGTAGAAAGCATAGTTTTTTTGTTCTGAGCAAGCTCACTGTTCGGACCCAATAGGAAACACAGTAGAGTAGATGAGTGGCCTTTTCTCAAAAGCAGAATGTGTTTCTTCTAAGGCGAGCTAGCGTTTGTTTCCCAGTCCTAAATGGAGTTGAATCACATGCAGTTTCTCGTCCTACCAGCAAGAGTTGTTTTCTGGTAGGAAGAGTCACTATTGCGCTCCCATTCCCATGCACAGTGCAAATAGCACTCGCGTCTGTTCCCAGCAAGTACAGTGTATTGGACTGAAGAGGAGCTACTGTTCTTGTCAGTTTCCTAAGCAGAGTTGAACTAGATATGGCCCGGAAGTAGGAAGCACAGTTCTTTTGATCTGAGCAAGCTCATTGTTCGGACCCAATAAGAAACATAGTAGAGTAGATGAGTGCCCTATTCTCAGAAGCAGAATGTGTTTCTTGTAAGGCGAGCCAGCGTTTGTTTCCCAGTCCTAAATGGACTTGAATCCCATGCAGTTTCTGGTCCGACGAGCAAGAGTTGTTTTCTGGTAAGAAGAGTCACTATTGCACTCTCATTGTCATACACAGGGCAAACAGCCCTGGCGTCTGTTGCCAGCATGTACAGTGTATTGGACTGAAGACGATCTACTGTTCTTGTCAGTTTCCTAAGCAGAGTTGAACTAGATATGGCCCGTGTGTGTAGGAAGCACAGTTCTTTTGTTCTGAGCAAGCTTACTGTTTCGGCCCTATAGGAAACACAGTAGAGTAGAAATGTGCCCTTTTCTCAAAATCAGAGTGTGTTTCTTGTAAGGCAAGCCTGCGTTTGTTTCCTAGTCCTAAATAGAGGTGAATCACATGCAGTTTTTGGTCCTATGAGCAAGAGTTGTTTTGTGGTAAGGAAAGTCACTATTGGGCTCCCATTGCCATACAGAGTGCAAATAGCACTCGCGTCTGTTCCCAGCAAGTACAGTGTTTTGGACTGAAGAGGAGCTACTGTTCTTGTCAGTTTCCTAAGCAGAGTTGAACTAGATATGGCCCGTGTGTGTAGGAAGCACAGTTCTTTTGTTCTAAGCAAACTCACTGTTCGGACCCCATAGGAAACACAGTAGAGTAGATGAGTGCCTTTTTCTCAGAAGCAGAGTGTGTTTCTTGTAAGGCGAGCTAGCGTTTGTTTCCAGTCCTAAATCGAGTTGAATCACATGCAGTTTTTGGTCCTACGAGCAAGAGTTGTTTTCTGGTAAGAAGAGTCACTATTGCGCTCCCATTGACATACACAGTGCAAATAGCACTCGCGTCTGTTACCAGCAAGTACAGTGTTTTGGACTGAAGAGTAGCTACTGTTCTTGTCAGTATCCTAAGCAGACTTGAACTAGATATGGCCCGTGTGTGTAGAAAGCACAGTTGTTTTGTTCTGAGCAAGCTCACTGTTCGGACCAAATAGGAAACACAGTAGAGTAGATGAGTGGCCTTTTCTCAGAAGCAGAATGTGTTTCTTCTAAGGCGAGCTAGCGTTTGTTTCCCAGTCCTAAATGGAGTTGAATCACATGCAGTTTCTCGTCCTACCACCAAGAGTTGTTTTCTGGTAGGAAGAGTCACTATTGCGCTCCCATTCCCATGCACAGTGCAAATAGCACTCGCGTCTGTTCCCAGCAAGTACATTGTATTGGACTGAAGAGGAGCTACTGTTCTTGTCAGTTTCCTAAGCAGAGTTGAACTAGATATGGCCCGTGAGTAGGAAGCACAGTTCTTTTGTTCTGAGCAAGCTCACTGTTTTGGCCCTATAGGAAACACAGTAGAGTAGAAGAGTGCCCTATTCTCAAAAGCAGAGTGTGTTTCTTGTAAGGTGAGCTAGCGTTTGTTTCCCAGTCCTAAATTGAGTTGAATCACATGCAGTTTCTAGTTCTAGGAACAAGAGTTTTTTTCTCGTAAGAAGAGTCACTATTGCGCTCCCATTGTCATACACAGGGCAAATAGCACTGGCGTCTATTCCCAGCATTTACAGTGTATTGGACTGAAGAGGATCTACTGTTTTTGTCAGTTTCCTAAGCAGAACTGAACTAGATATGGACGTTTGTGTAGGAAGCACAGTTCTTTTGTTCTGAGCAAGCTCACTGTTTTGACCCTATAGGAAACACAGTAGAGTAGAGGAGTGCTCTTTTCTCAAAAGCAGAGTGTGTTTATTGTAAGGCGAGCTAGCGTTTGTTTCCCAGTCCTAAATGGAGTTGTATCCCATGCAGTTTCTGGTCCTACGAGCAAGAGCTGTTTTCTGGTAATAAGAGTCACTATTGCGCTCCCATTGTCATACAAAGAGCAAATAGCACTCGCCTCTATTCCCAGCAAATACAGTGTATTTGACTGAAGAGGAGCTACTGTTCTTGTCAGTTTCCTAAGCAGATTTGAACTAGATATGGCCCGTGTGTGCAGGAAGCACAGTTCTTTTGTTCTGAGCAATCTCACTGCTTGGACACCATAGGAAACACAGTAGAGTAGAAGAGTGCTCTTTTCTCAAAAGCAGAGTGTGTTTCTTGTAAGGCGAGCTAGCGTTTGTTTCCCAGTCCTAAATGGAGTTGAATCACATGTAGTTTCTGGTCCTACGAGCAAGAGTTGTTTTCTGGTAAGAAGAGTCACTATTGTGCTCCCATTGCCATACAAGGGCAAATAGCACTGGCGTCTGTTCCCAGCAAGTACAGTGTATTGGGCTGAAGAGGATCTACTGTTCTTGTCAGTTTCCTAAGCAGAATTGAACTAGATAAGGCCGTGTGTGTAGGAAGCACAGTTCTTTTGTTCAGAGAAAGCTCACTGTTCTACCCCTTAGGAAACACTGTAGAGTAGAAGAGTGCTCTTTCCTCAAAAGCAGAGTGTGTTTCTTGTACGGTGAGCTAGCGTTTGTTTCCCAGTCCTAAATGGAGTTGTATCCCATGCAGTTTCTGGTCCTACGAGCAAGAGATGTTTTCTGGTAATAAGAGTCACTGTTGCGCTCCCATTGTCATACACAGAGCAAAGAGCACTGGCATCTGTTCCCAGCATGTACAGTGTATTGGATTGAAGAGGATCTACTGTTTTTGTCAGTTTCATAAGCAGAGTTGAACTATATATGGCCCGTGTGTGTAGGAAGCACAGTTCTTTTGTTCTGAGCAAGCTCACTGTTTTGGCCCTGTAGGAAACACAGTAGAGTAGAAGAGTGCCCGTTTCTCAAAAGCAGAGTTTGTTTCTTGTAAGGCGAGCTAGCGTTTGTTTCCCAGTCCTAAATTGAGTTAAATAACATGCAGTTTCTAGTTCTAGGAGCAAGAGTTTTTTTCTCGTAAGAAGAGTCACTATTGCGCTCCCATTGTCATACACAGGGCATACAGCACTGGCGTCTATTCCCAGCATGTACAGTGTATTGGACTGAAGAGGATCTACTGTTCTTGTCAGTTTCCTAAGCAGAATTGAACTAGATATGGACGTTTGTGTAGGAAGCACAGTTCTTTTGTTCTGAGCAAGCTCACTGTTTTGGCCCTATAGGAAACACAGTACAGTAGAGGAGTGCTCTTTTCTCAAAAGCAGAGTGTGTTTCTTGTAAGGCGAGCTAGCGTTTGTTTCCCAGTCCTAAATGGAGTTGAATCACATGCAGTTTTCGATCCCATGAGCAAGAGTTGTTTTCTGGTAAGGAAAGTCACTATTGCGCTCCCATTCTCATGCACAGTGCAAATAGCACTCGCGTCTGTTCCCAGCAAGTACAGTGTATTGAACTGAAGAGAAGCTACTGTTCTTGTCAGTTTCCTAAGCAGAGTTGAACTAGATATGGCCCGTGTGTAGGAAGCACAGTTCTTTTGTTCTGAGCAAGCTCACTGTTCGGACCCCATAGGAAACACAGTAGAGTAGATGAGTGCCCTTTTCTCAAAAGCAGAGTGTGTTTCTTGTATGGCCAGCTGGCGTTTGTTTCCAGTCCTAAATGGAGTTGAATCACATGCAGTTTTTGGTCCTACGAGCAAGAGTTGTTTTCTGGTAAAAGAGTCACTATAGCGCTCCCATTTCCATACACAGTGCAAATAGCACTCGCGTCTGTTCCCAGCAAGTACAGTGTTTTGGACTGAAGAGGAGCTACTGTTCTTGTCAGTATCCTAAGCAGACTTGAACTAGATATGGCCCGTGTGTGTAGAAAGCATAGTTTTTTTGTTCTGAGCAAGCTCACTGTTCGGACCCAATAGGAAACACAGTAGAGTAGATGAGTGGCCTTTTCTCAAAAGCAGAATGTGTTTCTTCTAAGGCGAGCTAGCGTTTGTTTCCCAGTCCTAAATGGAGTTGAATCACATGCAGTTTCTCGTCCTACCAGCAAGAGTTGTTTTCTGGTAGGAAGAGTCACTATTGCGCTCCCATTCCCATGCACAGTGCAAATAGCACTCGCGTCTGTTCCCAGCAAGTACAGTGTATTGGACTGAAGAGGAGCTACTGTTCTTGTCAGTTTCCTAAGCAGAGTTGAACTAGATATGGCCCGGAAGTAGGAAGCACAGTTCTTTTGTTCTGAGCAAGCTCACTGTTCGGACCCAATAAGAAACACAGTAGAGTAGATGAGTGCCCTATTCTCAGAAGCAGAATGTGTTTCTTGTAAGGCGAGCCAGCGTTTGTTTCCCAGTCCTAAATGGACTTGAATCCCATGCAGTTTCTGGTCCGACGAGCAAGAGTTGTTTTCTGGTAAGAAGAGTCACTATTGCACTCTCATTGTCATACACAGGGCAAACAGCCCTGGCGTCTGCTGCCAGCATGTACAGTGTATTGGACTGAAGAGGATCTACTGTTCTTGTCAGTTTCCTAAGCAGAGTTGAACTAGATATGGCCCATGTGTGTAGGAAGCACAGTTCTTTTGTTCTGAGCAAGCTTACTGTTTCGGCCCTATAGGAAACACAGTAGAGTAGAAATGTGCCCTTTTCTCAAAATCAGAGTGTGTTTCTTGTAAGGCAAGCCTGCGTTTGTTTCCTAGTCCTAAATAGAGGTGAATCACATGCAGTTTTTGGTCCTATGAGCAAGAGTTGTTTTGTGGTAAGGAAAGTCACTATTGGGCTCCCATTGCCATACAGAGTGCAAATAGCACTCGCGTCTGTTCCCAGCAAGTACAGTGTTTTGGACTGAAGAGGAGCTACTGTTCTTGTCAGTTTCCTAAGCAGAGTTGAACTAGATATGGCCCGTGTGTGTAGGAAGCACAGTTCTTTTGTTCTGAGCAAACTCACTGTTCGGACGCCATAAAATACACAGTAGAGTAGAAGAGTGCCCTTTTCTCAGAAGCAGAGTGTGTTTCTTGTAAGGCGAGCTAGCGTTTGTTTCCCAGTCCTAAATGGAGTTGAATCCCATGCAATTTCTGGTCCTACGATCAAGAGTTGTTTTCTGGTAAGAAGAGTCACTATTGCACTGTCATTGTCATACACAGGGCAAACAGCACTGGCGTCTGTTCCCAGCATGTACAGTGTATTGGACTGAAGAGGATCTACTGTTCTTGTCAGTTTCCTAAGCAGAGTTGAACTAGATATGGCCTGTGTGTGTAGGAAGCACAGTTCTTTTGTTCTGAGCAAGCTCACTCTTCTGGCCCTATATGAAACACAGTAGAGTAGAAGAGTGCTCTTTTCTCTAAAGCAGAGTGTATTTCTTGTAAGGGGAGCTCGTGTTTGTTTCCCAGTCTTAAATGGAGTTGAGTCACAGGCAGTTTTTGGTCCTACGAGCAAGAGTTGTTTTCTGGTAAGAAGAGTCACTATTGTGCTCCAATTGCCATACACAGTGCAAATAGCACTGGCGTCTGTTCCCAGCAAGTACAGTGTATTGGACTTAAGAGAGGCTACTCTTCTTGTCAATTTTCTAAGCAGAGTTGAACTAGATATGGCCCGTGTGTGTAGGAAGCACAGTTCTTTTGTTCTGAGCAAGCTTACTGTTTCGGCCCTATAGGAAACACAGTAGAGTAGAAGAGTGCCCTTTTCTCAAAATCAGAGTGTGTTTCTTGTAAGGCAAGCCTGCGTTTGTTTCCTAGTCCTAAATAGAGGTGAATCACATGCAGTTTTTGGTCCTATGAGCAAGATTTGTTTTGTGGTAAGGAAAGTCACTATTGGGCTCCCATTGCCATACAGAGTGCAAATAGCACTCGTGTCTGTTCCCAGCAAGTACAGTGTTTTGGACTGAAGAGGAGCTACTGTTCTTGTCAGTTTCCTAAGCAGAGTTGAACTAGATATGGCCCGTGTGTGTAGGAATCAGAGTTCTTTTGTTCTGAGCAAGCTCACTGTTCGGACCCCATAGGAAACACAGTAGAGTAGAAGAGTGCCCTTTTCTCAAAAGCAGAGTGTGTTTCTTGTAAGGCCAGCTGGCGTTTGTTTCCAGTCCTAAATGGAGTTGAATCACATGCAGTTTTTGGTCCTACGAGCAAGAGTTGTTTTCTGGTAAGAAGAGTCACTATTGCGCTCCCATTGACATACACAGTGCAAATAGCACTCGCGTCTGTTCCCAGCAAGTACAGTGTTTTGGACTGAAGAGGAGCTACTGTTCTTGTCAGTATCCTAAGCAGACTTGAACTAGATATGGCCCGTGTGTGTAGAAAGCACAGTTGTTTTGTTCTGAGCAAGGTCACTGTTCGGGCCCAATGGGAAACACAGTAGAGTAGATGAGTGGCCTTTTCTCAGAAGCAGAATGTGTTTCTTCTAAGGCGAGCTAGCGTTTGTTTCCCAGTCCTAAATGGACTTGAATCCCATGCAGTTTCTGGTCCGACGAGCAAGAGTTGTTTTCTGGTAAGAAGAGTCACTATTGCACTCTCATTGTCATACACAGGGCAAACAGCCCTGGCGTCTGTTGCCAGCATGTACAGTGTATTGGACTGAAGAGGATCTACTGTTCTTGTCAGTTTCCTAAGCAGAGTTGAACTAGATATGGCCCGTGTGTGTAGGAAGCACAGTTCTTTTGTTCTGAGCAAGCTTACTGTTTCGGCCCTATAGGAAACACAGTAGAGTAGAAATGTGCCCTTTTCTCAAAATCAGAGTGTGTTTCTTGTAAGGCAAGCCTGCGTTTGTTTCCTAGTCCTAAATAGAGGTGAATCACATGCAGTTTTTGGTCCTATGAGCAAGAGTTGTTTTGTGGTAAGGAAAGTCACTATTGGGCTCCCATTGCCATACAGAGTGCAAATAGCACTCGCGTCTGTTCCCAGCAAGTACAGTGTTTTGGACTGAAGAGGAGCTACTGTTCTTGTCAGTTTCCTAAGCAGAGTTGAACTAGATATGGCCCGTGTGTGTAGGAAGCACAGTTCTTTTGTTCTGAGCAAACTCACTGTTCGGACGCCATAAAATACACAGTAGAGTAGCAGAGTGCCCTTTTCTCAGAAGCAGAGTGTGTTTCTTGTAAGGCGAGCTAGCGTTTGTTTCCCAGTCCTAAATGGAGTTGAATCCCATGCAATTTCTGGTCCTACGATCAAGAGTTGTTTTCTGGTAAGAAGAGTCACTATTGCACTGTCATTTTCATACACAGGGCAAACAGCACTGGCGTCTGTTCCCAGCATGTACAGTGTATTGGACTGAAGAGGATCTACTGTTCTTGTCAGTTTCCTAAGCAGAGTTGAACTAGATATGGCCTGTGTGTGTAGGAAGCACAGTTCTTTTGTTCTGAGCAAGCTCACTCTTCTGGCCCTATATGAAACACAGTAGAGTAGAAGAGTATCTTTTCTCTAAAGCAGAGTGTATTTCTTGTAAGGGGAGCTCGTGTTTGTTTCCCAGTCTTAAATGGAGTTGAGTCACAGGCAGTTTTTGGTCCTACGAGCAAGAGTTGTTTTCTGGTAAGAAGAGTCACTATTGTGCTCCAATTGCCATACACAGTGCAAATAGCACTCGCGTTTGTTCCCAGCAAGTACAGTGTATTGGACTTAAGAGAGGCTACTCTTCTTGTCAGTTTTCTAAGCAGAGTTGAACTAGATATGGCCCGTGTGTGTAGGAAGCACAGTTCTTTTGTTCTGAGCAAGCTTACTGTTTCGGCCCTATAGGAAACACAGTAGAGTAGAAGAGTGCCCTTTTCTCAAAATCAGAGTGTGTTTCTTGTAAGGCAAGCCTGCGTTTGTTTCCTAGTCCTAAATAGAGGTGAATCACATGCAGTTTTTGGTCCTATGAGCAAGAGTTGTTTTGTGGTAAGGAAAGTCACTATTGGGCTCCCATTGCCATACAGAGTGCAAATAGCACTCGCGTCTGTTCCCAGCAAGTACAGTGTTTTGGACTGAAGAGGAGCTACTGTTCTTGTCAGTTTCCTAAGCAGAGTTGAACTAGATATGGCCCGTGTGTGTAGGAATCAGAGTTCTTTTGTTCTGAGCAAGCTCACTGTTCGGACCCCATAGGAAACACAGTAGAGTAGAAGAGTGCCCTTTTCTCAAAAGCAGAGTGTGTTTCTTGTAAGGCCAGCTGGCGTTTGTTTCCAGTCCTAAATGGAGTTGAATCACATGCAGTTTTTGGTCCTACGAGCAAGAGTTGTTTTCTGGTAAGAAGAGTCACTATTGCGCTCCCATTGACATACACAGTGCAAATAGCACTCGCGTCTGTTCCCAGCAAGTACAGTGTTTTGGACTGAAGAGGAGCTACTCTTCTTGTCAGTATCCTAAGCAGACTTGAACTAGATATGGCCCGTGTGTGTAGAAAGCACAGTTGTTTTGTTCTGAGCAAGGTCACTGTTCGGGCCCAATGGGAAACACAGTAGAGTAGATGAGTGGCCTTTTCTCAGAAGCAGAATGTGTTTCTTCTAAGGCGAGCTAGCGTTTGTTTCCCAGTCCTAAATGGACTTGAATCCCATGCAGTTTCTGGTCCGACGAGCAAGAGTTGTTTTCTGGTAAGAAGAGTCACTATTGCACTCTCATTGTCATACACAGGGCAAACAGCCCTGGCGTCTGTTGCCAGCATGTACAGTGTATTGGACTGAAGAGGATCTACTGTTCTTGTCAGTTTCCTAAGCAGAGTTGAACTAGATATGGCCCGTGTGTGTAGGAAGCACAGTTCTTTTGTTCTGAGCAAGCTTACTGTTTCGGCCCTATAGGAAACACAGTAGAGTAGAAATGTGCCCTTTTCTCAAAATCAGAGTGTGTTTCTTGTAAGGCAAGCCTGCGTTTGTTTCCTAGTCCTAAATAGAGGTGAATCACATGCAGTTTTTGGTCCTATGAGCAAGAGTTGTTTTGTGGTAAGGAAAGTCACTATTGGGCTCCCATTGCCATACAGAGTGCAAATAGCACTCGCGTCTGTTCCCAGCAAGTACAGTGTTTTGGACTGAAGAGGAGCTACTGTTCTTGTCAGTTTCCTAAGCAGAGTTGAACTAGATATGGCCCGTGTGTGTAGGAAGCACAGTTCTTTTGTTCTGAGCAAACTCACTGTTCGGACGCCATAAAATACACAGTAGAGTAGCAGAGTGCCCTTTTCTCAGAAGCAGAGTGTGTTTCTTGTAAGGCGAGCTAGCGTTTGTTTCCCAGTCCTAAATGGAGTTGAATCCCATGCAATTTCTGGTCCTACGATCAAGAGTTGTTTTCTGGTAAGAAGAGTCACTATTGCACTGTCATTGTCATACACAGGGCAAACAGCACTGGCGTCTGTTCCCAGCATGTACAGTGTATTGGACTGAAGAGGATCTACTGTTCTTGTCAGTTTCCTAAGCAGAGTTGAACTAGATATGGCCAGTGTGTGTAGGAAGCACAGTTCTTTTGTTCTGAGCAAGCTCACTCTTCTGGCCCTATATGAAACACAGTAGAGTAGAAGAGTGCTCTTTTCTCTAAAGCAGAGTGTATTTCTTGTAAGGGGAGCTCGTGTTTGTTTCCCAGTCTTAAATGGAGTTGAGTCACAGGCAGTTTTTGGTCCTACGAGCAAGAGTTGTTTTCTGGTAAGAAGAGTCACTATTGTGCTCCAATTGCCATACACAGTGCAAATAGCACTCGCGTTTGTTCCCAGCAAGTACAGTGTATTGGACTTAAGAGAGGCTACTCTTCTTGTCAGTTTTCTAAGCAGAGTTGAACTAGATATGGCCCGTGTGTGTAGGAAGCACAGTTCTTTTGTTCTGAGCAAGCTTACTGTTTCGGCCCTATAGGAAACACAGTAGAGTAGAAGAGTGCCCTTTTCTCAAAATCAGAGTGTGTTTCTTGTAAGGCAAGCCTGCGTTTGTTTCCTAGTCCTAAATAGAGGTGAATCACATGCAGTTTTTGGTCCTATGAGCAAGAGTTGTTTTGTGGTAAGGAAAGTCACTATTGGGCTCCCATTGCCATACAGAGTGCAAATAGCACTCGCGTCTGTTCCCAGCAAGTACAGTGTTTTGGACTGAAGAGGAGCTACTGTTCTTGTCAGTTTCCTAAGCAGAGTTGAACTAGATATGGCCCGTGTGTGTAGGAATCAGAGTTCTTTTGTTCTGAGCAAGCTCACTGTTCGGACCCCATAGGAAACACAGTAGAGTAGAAGAGTGCCCTTTTCTCAAAAGCAGAGTGTGTTTCTTGTAAGGCCAGCTGGCGTTTGTTTCCAGTCCTAAATGGAGTTGAATCACATGCAGTTTTTGGTCCTACGAGCAAGAGTTGTTTTCTGGTAAGAAGAGTCACTATTGCGCTCCCATTGACATACACAGTGCAAATAGCACTCGCGTCTGTTCCCAGCAAGTACAGTGTTTTGGACTGAAGAGGAGCTACTGTTCTTGTCAGTATCCTAAGCAGACTTGAACTAGATATGGCCCGTGTGTGTAGAAAGCACAGTTGTTTTGTTCTGAGCAAGGTCACTGTTCGGGCCCAATGGGAAACACAGTAGAGTAGATGAGTGGCCTTTTCTCAGAAGCAGAATGTGTTTCTTCTAAGGCGAGCTAGCGTTTGTTTCCCATTCCTAAATGGAGTTGAATCGCATGCAGTTTCTCGTCCTACCAGCAAGAGTTGTTTTCTGGTAGGAAGAGTCACTATTGCGCTCCCATTCCCTTGCACAGTGCAAATAGCACTTGCGTCTGTTCCCAGCAAGTACAGTGTATTGGACTGAAGAGGAGCTACTGTTCTTGTCAGTTTCCTAAGCAGAGTTGAACTACATATGGCCCGTGAGTAGGAAGCAAAGTTCTTTTGTTCTGAGCAAGCTCAATGTTCGGACCCAATAGGAAACACAGTAGAGTAGATGAGTGCCCTATTCTCAGAAGCAGAATGTGTTTCTTGTAAGGCGAGCCAGCGTTTGTTTCCCAGTCCTAAATGGACTTGAATCCCATGCAGTTTCTGGTCCGACGAGCAAGAGTTGTTTTCTGGTAAGAAGAGTCACTATTGCACTCTCATTGTCATACACAGGGCAAACAGCCCTGGCGTCTGTTGCCAGCATGTACAGTGTATTGGACTGAAGACGATCTACTGTTCTTGTCAGTTTCCTAAGCAGAGTTGAACTAGATATGGCCCGTGTGTGTAGGAAGCACAGTTCTTTTGTTCTGAGCAAGCTTACTGTTTCGGCCCTATAGGAAACACAGTAGAGTAGAAGAGTGCCCTTTTCTCAAAATCAGAGTGTGTTTCTTGTAAGGCAAGCCTGCGTTTGTTTCCTAGTCCTAAATAGAGGTGAATCACATGCAGTTTTTGGTCCTATGAGCAAGAGTTGTTTTGTGGTAAGGAAAGTCACTATTGGGCTCCCATTGCCATACAGAGTGCAAATAGCACTCGCGTCTGTTCCCAGCAAGTACAGTGTTTTGGACTGAAGAGGAGCTACTGTTCTTGTCAGTTTCCTAAGCACAGTTGAACTACATATGGCCCGTGTGTGTAGGAAGCACAGTTCTTTTGTTCTGAGCAAGCTCACTGTTCGGACCCCATAAAAAACGCAGTAGAGTAGAAGAGTGCCCTTTTCTCAGAAGCAGAGTGTGTTTCAAGTAAGGCGAGCTAGCGTTTGTTTTTCAGTCCTAAATGGAGTTGAATCTCATGCAGTTTCTGGTCCTACCCGCAAGAGTTGTTTTCTGGTAAGAAGAGTCACTATTGCGCGCCCATTGTCATACACAGGGCAAACAGCACTGGCGTCTGTTACCATCAAGTACAGTGTATTGGACTGAAGAGGAGCTACTGTTCTTGTCAGTTTCTTAAGCAGAGTTGAACTAGATATGGCCCATGTGTGTAGGAATCAGAGTTCTTTTGTTCTGAGCAGCTCACTGTTTTGGCCCTATAGGAAACACAGTAGAGTAGAAGAGTACCCTTTCCTCAAGGGCAGAGTGTGTTTCTTGTAAGGCGAGCTAGCGTTTGTTTCCCAGTCCTAAATGGAGTTGAATCACATGTAGTTTCTGGTCCTACGAGCAAGAGTTGTTTTCTGGTAAGAAGAGTCACTATTGTGCTCCCATTTTCATACAAGGGCAAATAGCACTGGCATCTGTTCCCAGCAAGTACAGTGTATTGGGCTGAAGAGGATCTACTGTTCTTGTCAGTTTCCTAAGCAGAATTGAACTAGATATGGCCGTGTGTATAGGAAGAACAGTTCTTTTGTTCTGAGAAAGCTCACTGTTCTACTCCTTAGGAAACACTGTAGAGGAGAAGAGTGCTCTTTCCTCAAAAGCAGAGTGTGTTTCTTGTACGGCGAGCTAGCGTTTGTTTCCCAGTCCTAAATTGAGTTGAATAACATGCAGTTTCTAGTTCTAGGAGCAAGAGTTTTTTTCTCGTAAGAAGTGTCACTATTGCGCTCCCATTGTCATACACAGGGCAAATAGCACTGGCGTCTATTCCCAGCATGTACAGTGTATTGGACTGAAGAGAATCTACTGTTCTTGTCAGTTTCCTAAGCAGAATTGAACTAGATATGGACGTTTGTGTAGGAAGCACAGTTCTTTTGTTCTGAGCAAGCTCACTGTTTTGGCCCTATAGGAAACACAGTAGAGTAGAGGAGTGCTCTTTTCTCAAAAGCAGAGTGTGTTTCTTGAAAGGCGAGCTAGCGATTGTTTCCCAGTCCTAAATGGAGTTGAATCACATGCAGTTTTCAGTCCCATGAGCAAGAGTTGTTTTCTGGTAAGGAAAGTCACTATTGCGCTCCCATTCCCATGCACAGTGCAAATAGCACTCGTGTCTGTTCCCAGAAAGTACAGTGTATTGGACTGAAGAGGAGATACTGTTCTTGTCAGTTTCCTAAGCAGAGTTGAACTAGATATGGCCCGTGTGTGTAGGAAGCACAGTTCTTTTGTTCTGAGCAAGCTCACTGTTCGGACCCCATAGGAAACACAGTAGAGTAGATGAGTGCCTTTTTCTCAAAAGCAGAGTGTGTTTCTTGTAAGGCCAGCTGGCGTTTGTTTCCAGTCCTAAATGGAGTTGAATCACATGCAGTTTTTGGTCCTACGAGCAAGAGTTGTTTTCTGGTAAGAAGAGTCACTATTGCGCTCCCATTGACATACACAGTGCAAATAGCACTCGCGTCTGTTACCAGCAAGTACAGTGTTTTGGACTGAAGAGTAGCTACTGTTCTTGTCAGTATCCTAAGCAGACTTGAACTAGATATGGCCCGTGTGTGTAGAAAGCACAGTTGTTTTGTTCTGAGCAAGCTCACTGTTCTGGCCCTATAGGAAACACAGTAGAGTAGATGAGTGGCCTTTTCTCAGAAGCAGAATGTGTTTCTTCTAAGGCGAGCTAGCGTTTGTTTCCCAGTCCTAAATGCAGTTGAATCACATGCAGTTTCTCGTCCTACCACCAAGAGTTGTTTTCTGGTAGGAAGAGTCACTATTGCGCTCCCATTCCCATGCACAGTGCAAATAGCACTCGCGTCTGTTCCCAGCAAGTACATTGTATTGGACTGAAGAGGAGCTACTGTTCTTGTCAGTTTCCTAAGCAGAGTTGAACTAGATATGGCCCGTGTGTGTAGGAAGCACAGTTCTTTCGTTCTGAGCAAGCTCACTGTTCGGACCCCATAGTTAACACAGTAGAGTAGATGAGTGCCCTTTTCTCAGAAGCAGAATGTGTTTCTTGTAAGGCGAGCTAGCGTTTGTTTCCCAGTCCTAAATGGAGTTGAATCCCATGCAGTTTCTGGTCCTATGAGCAAGAGTTGTTTTCTGGTAAGAAGAGTCACTATTGCACTGTCATTGTAATACACAGGGAAAACAGCACTGGCGTCTGTTCCCAGCATGTACAGTGTATTGGACTGAAGAGGATCTACTGCTCTTGTCATTTTCCTCTGCATAATTGATCTAGATATGGCCCGTGTGTAGGAAGCAGAGTTCTTTTGTTCTGAGCAAGCTCACTGTTCTGGTCCTATAGGAAACACAGTAGAGTAGAAGAGTACTCTTTTCTCAAAAGCAGAGTGTGTTTCTTGTAAGGCCAGCTGGCATTTGTTTCCAGTCCTAAATGGAGTTGAATCACATGCAGTTTCTGGTCCTACGAGCAAGAGTTGTTTTCTGGTAAGAAGAGTCACTATTGCGCTCCCATTTTCATACACAGGGCAAAGAGCACTGGCGTCTGTTCCCAGCAAGTACAGTGTATTGGACTGAAGAGGAGCTACTGTTCTTGTCAGTTTCTTAAGCAGAGTTGAACTAGATATGGCCCGTGTGTGTAGGAAGCAGAGTTCTTTTGTTCCGAGCAAGCTCACTGTTTTGGCCCTATAGGAAACACAGTAGAGTAGAAGAGTGCCCTTTTCTCAAAAGCAGAGTGTGTTTCTTGTAAGGCGAGCTAGCGTTTGTTTCCCAGTCCTAAATGGAGTAGAATCACATGGAGTTTCTGGTCCTACGAGCAAGAGTTGTTTTCTGGTAAGAAGAGTCACTATTGTGCTCTTATTGCCATACAGAGCAAATAGCACTCGTGTCTGTTCCCAGCAAGTACAGTGTATTGGGCTGAAGAGGATCTACTGTTCTTGTCAGTTTCCTAAGCAGAATTGAACTAGATATGGCCGTTTGTGTAGGAAGCACAGTTCTTTTGTTTTGAGCAAGCTCACTATTCTGGACCTATAGGAAACACATTAGAGTAGAAGAGTGCTCTTTTCTCAAAAGCAGAGTGTGTTTCTTGTAAGGCGAGCTAGCATTTGTTTCCCAGTCCTAAATTGAGTTGAATCACATGCAGTTTCTGGTCCTATGAGCAAGAGTTGTTTTCTGGTAAGAAGAGTCACTATTGTGCTCCCATTGCCATACACAGGGCAAATAGCACTGGGTTCTATTCCCAGGAAGTACAGTGTTTTGGACTGAAGAGGAGCTACTGTTCTTGTCAGTTTCCTAAGCAGAGTTGAACTAGATATGGCCCGTGTGTGCAGGAAGCACAGTTCTTTTGTTCTGAGCAAGCTCACTGTTCGGACGCCATAAAATACACAGTAGAGTAGAAGAGTGCCCTTTTCTCAGAAGCAGAGTGTGTTTCTTGTAAGGCGAGCTAGCGTTTGTTTCCCAGTCCTAAATGGAGTTGAATCCCATGCAGTTTCTGGTCCTACGATCAAGAGCTGTTTTCTGGTAAGAAGAGTCACTATTGCACTGTCATTGTCATACACAGGGCAAAAAGCACTGGCGTCTGTTCCCAGCATGTACAGTGTATTGGACTGAAGAGGATCTACTTTTCTTGTCAGTTTCCTAAGCAGAGTTGAACTAGATATGGCCCGTGTGTGTAGGAAGCACAGTTCTTTTGTTCTGAGCAAGCTCACTGTTTTGGCCCTATAGGAAACACAGTAGAGTAGAAGAGTGCCTTTTTCTCAGAAGCAGAGTGTGTTTCTTGTAAGGCGAGCTAGCGTTTGTTTCCCAGTCTTAAATTGAGTTGAATCACATGCAGTTTCTAGTTCTAGGAGCAAGAGTTTTTTTCTCGTAAGAAGAGTCACTATTGCGCTCCCATTGTCATACACAGGGCAAATAGCACTGGCGTCTATTCCCAGCATGTACAGTGTATTGGACTGAAGAGGATCTACTGTTCTTGTCAGTTTCCTAAGCAGAATTGAACTAGATATGGACGTTTGTGTAGGAAGCACAGTTCTTTTGTTCTGAGCAAGCTCACTGTTTTGGCCCTATAGGAAACACAGTAGAGTAGATGAGTGCCCTTTTCTCAAAAGCAGATTGTGTTTCTTGTAAGGCCAGCTGGCGTTTGTTTCCAGTCCTAAATGGAGTTGAATCACATGCAGTTTTTGGTCCTACGAGCAAGAGTTGTTTTCTGGTAAGAAGAGTCACTATTGCGCTCCTATTGACATACACAGGGCAAAGAGCACTGGCGTCTATTCCCAGCAAGTACAGTGTTTTGGACTGAAGAGGAGCTACTGTTCTTGTCAGTATCCTAAGCAGACTTGAACTAGATATGGCCCGTGTGTGTAGGAAGCACAGTTGTTTTGTTCTGAGCAAGCTCACTGTTCGGACCCAATAGGAAACACAGTAGAGTAGATGAGTGCCCTATTCTCAGAAGCAGAATGTGTTTCTTGTAAGGCGAGCCAGCGTTTGTTTCCCAGTCCTAAATGGAGTTGAATCACATGCAGTTTCTGGTCATACGAGCAAGAGTTGTTTTCTGGTAAGGAAAGTCACTATTGTGCTCCCATTGCTATAAACAGTGCAAATAGCACTCGCCTCTATTCCCAGCAAATACAGTGTATAGGACTGAAGAGGAGCTACTGTTCTTGTCAGTTTCCTAAGCAGAGTTGAACTAGATACGGCCCGTGTGTGTAGGAAGCAGAGTTCTTCTGTTCTGAGCAAGCTCACTGTTTTGGCCCTATAGGAAACACAGTAGAGTAGAAGAGCACTCTTTCCTCAAAAGCAGAGTGTGTTTCTTGTAAGGCGAGATAGCATTTGTTTCCAGTCCTAAATGGAGTTGAATCCCATGCAGTTTCTGGTCCTACGAGCAAGAGTTGTTTTCTGGTAAGGAAAGTCACTATTGCGCTCCCATTGCCATACACAGTGCAAATAGCACTCGCCTCTATTCCCAGCAAATACAGTGTATTGGACTGAAGAGGAGCTACTGTTCTTGTCAGTTTCCTAAGCAGAGTTGAACTAGATATGGCCCGTGTGTGCAGGAAGCACAGTTCTTTTGTTCAGAGCAAGCTCACTGCTTGGACACCATAGGAAACACAGTAGAGTAGAAGAGTGCTCTTTTCTCAAAAGCAGATTGTGTTTCTTGTAAGGCGAGCTAGCGTTTGTTTCCCAGGCCTAAATGGAGTTGAATCACATGTAGTTTCTGGTCCTCCGAGCAAGAGTTGTTTTCTGGTAAGAAGAGTCACTATTGTGCTCCCATTGCCATACAAGGACAAATAGCACTGGCGTCTGTTCCCAGCAAGTACAGTGTATTGGGCTGAAGAGGATCTACTGTTCTTGTCAGTTTCCTAAGCAGAATTGAACTAGATATGGCCGTGTGTGTAGGAAGCACAGTTCTTTTGTTCTGAGTAAGCTCGCTGTTCTACCCCTTAGAAAACACTGTAGAGTAGAAGAGTGCTCTTTCCTCAAAAGCAGAGTGTGTTTCTTGTACGGCAAGCTAGCGTTTGTTTCCAGTCCTAAATGGAGTTGTATCCCATGCAGTTTCTGGTCCTATGAGCAAGAGTTGTTTTCTGGTAAGAAGAGTCACTATTGCGCTCCCATTGTCATACACAGGGCAAATAGCACTGGCGTCTGTTCCCAGCATGTACAGTGTATTGGACTGAAGAGGATCTACTGTTCTTGTCAGTTTCCTAAGCAGAGTTGAACTAGATATGGCCCGTGTGTGTAGGAAGCACAGTTCTTTTGTTCTGAGCAAGCTCACTGTTTTGGCCCTATAGGAAACACAGTAGAGTAGAAGAGTGCCCTTTTCTCAAAAGCAGAGTGTGTTTCTTTTAAGGCGAGCTAGCGTTTGTTTCCCAGTCCTAAATTGAGTTGAATCACATGCAGTTTCTAGTTCTAGGAGCAAGAGTTTTTTTCTCGTAAGAAGAGTCACTATTGTGCTCCCATTGTCATACACAGGGCAAATAGCAATGGCATCTATTCCCAGCATGTACAGTGTATTGGACTGAAGAGTATCTACTGTTCTTGTCAGTTTCCTAAGCAGAATTGAACTAGATATGGACGTTTGTGTAGGAAGCACAGTTCTTTTGTTCTGAGCAAGCTCACTGTTCGGACCCCATAGGAAACACAGTAGAGTAGATGAGTGCCCTTTTCTCAAAAGCAGAGTGTGTTTCTTGTAAGGCCAGCTGGAGTTTGTTTGCAGTCCTAAATGGAGTTGAATCACATGCAGTTTTTGGTCCTACGAGCAAGAGTTGTTTTCTGGTAAGAAGAGTCACTATTGCGCTCCCATTGACATACACAGTGCAAATAGCACTCGCGTCTGTTCCCAGCAAGTACAGTGTTTTGTACTGAAGAGGATCTACTGTTCTTGTCAGTATCCTAAGCAGACTTGTACTAGATATGGCCCGTGTGTGTAGAAAGCACAGTTGTTTTGTTCTGAGCAAGCTCACTGTTCGGACCCAATAGGAAACACAGTAGAGTAGATGAGTGGCCTTTTCTCAGAAGCAGAATGTGTTTCTCGTAAGGCGAGCCAGCGTTTATTTCCCAGTCCTAAATGGACTTGAATCCCATGCAGTTTCTGGTCCGACGAGCAAGAGTTGTTTTCTGGTAAGAAGAGTCACTATTGCACTCTCATTGTCATACACAGGGCAAACCGCTCTGGCGTCTGCTGCCAGCATGTACAGTGTATTGGACTGAAGAGGATCTACTGCTCTTGTCAGTTTCCTAAGCAGAGTTGAACTAGATATGGCCCGTGTGTGTAGGAAGCACAGTTCTTTTGTTCTGAGCAAGCTTACTGTTTTGGCCCTATAGGAAACACAGTAGAGTAGAAGAGTGCCCTTTTCTCAAAATCAGAGTGTGTTTCTTGTAAGGCAAGCCTGCGTTTGTTTCCTAGTCCTAAATAGAGGTGAATCACATGCAGTTTTTGGTCCTATGAGCAAGAGTTGTTTTGTGGTAAGGAAAGTCACTAATGCGCTCCCATTGACATACAGAGTGCAAATAGCACTCGCATCTGTTCCCAGCAAGTACAGTGTATTGGACTGAAGAGGAGCTACTGTTCTTGTCAGTTTCCTAAGCAGAGTTGAACTAGATATGGCCCATGTGTGTAGGAAGCACAGTTCTTTTGTTCTGAGCAAGCTCACTGTTCGGAACCCATAAAAAACACAGTAGAGTAGAAGAGTGCCCTTTTCTCAGAAACAGAGTGTGTTTCTTGTAAGTCAAGCTAGCGTTTGTTTTTCAGTCCTAAATGGAGTTGAATCTCATGCAGTTTCTGGTCCTACGAGCAAGAGTTGTTTTCTGGTAAGAAGAGTCACTATTGTGCTCCCATTGTCATACACAGTGCAAATAGCACTCGCGTCTGTTCCCAGCAAGTACAGTGTTTTGGACTGAAGAGGAGCTACTGTTCTTGTCAGTATCCTAAGCAGACTTGAACTAGATATGGCCCGTGTGTGTAGAAAGCATAGTTGTTTTGTTCTGAGCAAGCTAACTGTTCGGACCCAATAGGAAACACAGTAGAGTAGATGAGTGGCCTTTTCTCAGAAGCAGAATGTGTTTCTTCTAAGGCGAGCTAGCGTTTGTTTCCCAGTCCTAATTGGAGTTGAATCACATGCAGTTTCTCGTCCTACCAGCAAGAGTTGTTTTCTGGTAGGAAGAGTCACTATTGCGCTCCCATTCCCATGCACAGTGCAAATAGCACTCGCGTCTGTTCCCAGCAAGTACAGTGTATTGGACTGAAGAGGAGCTACTGTTCTTGTCAGTTTCCTAAGCAGAGTTGAACTAGATATGGCCCGTGAGTAGGAAGCACAGTTCTTTTGTTCTGAGCAAGCTCACTGTTCGGACCCAATAAGAAACACAGTAGAGTAGATGAGTGCACTATTCTCAGAAGCAGAATGTGTTTCTTGTAAGGCGAGCCAGCGTTTGTTTCCCAGTCCTAAATGGACTTGAATCGCATGCAGTTTCTGGTCCTACGAGCAAGAGTTGTTTTCTGGTAAGAAGAGTCACTATTGCACTCTCATTGTCATACACAGGGCAAACAGCCCTGGCGTCTGTTGCCAGCATGTACAGTGTATTGGACTGAAGAGGATCTACTGTTCTTGTCAGTTTCCTAAGCAGAGTTGAACTAGATATGGCCCGTGTGTGTAGGAAGCACAGTTCTTTTGTTCTGAGCAAGCTTACTGTTTTGGCCCTATAGGAAACACAGTAGAGTAGAAGAGTGCCCTTTTCTCAAAATCAGAGTGTGTTTCTTGTAAGGAAAGCCTGCGTTTGTTTCCTAGTCCTAAATAGAGGTGAATCACATGCAGTTTTTGGTCCTATGAGCAAGAGTTGTTTTGTGGTAAGGAAAGTCACTATTGGGCTCCCATTGCCATACAGAGTGCAAATAGCACTCGCGTCTGTTCCCAGCAAGTACAGTGTTTTGGACTGAAGAGGAGCTACTGTTCTTGTCAGTTTCCTAAGCAGAGTTGAACTAGATATGGCCCGTGTGTGCAGGAAGCACAGTTCTTTTGTTCTGAGCAAGCTCACTGTTCGGACGCCATAAAATACACAGTAGAGTAGAAGAGTGCCCTTTTCTCAGAAGCAGAGTGTGTTTCTTGTAAGGCGAGCTAGCGTTTGTTTCCCAGTCCTAAATGGAGTTGAATCACATGCAGTTTCTGGTCCTAGGAGCAAGAGTTGTTTTCTGTTAAGGAAAGTCGCTATTGTGCTCCCATTGCCATACACAGTGCAAATAGCACTCGCCTCTATTCCCAGCAAATACAGTGTATTGGACTGAAGAGGAGCTACTGTTCTCGTCAGTTTCCTAAGCAGAGTTGAACTAGATATGGCCCGTGTGTGCAGGAAGCACAGTTCTTTTGTTCAGAGCAAGCTCACTGCTTGGACACCATAGGAAACACAGTAGAGTAGAAGAGTGCTCTTTTCTCAAAAGCAGAGTGTGTTTCTTGTAAGGCGAGCTAGCGTTTGTTTCCCAGGCCTAAATGGAGTTGAATCACATGTAGTTTCTGGTCCTCCGAGCAAGAGTTGTTTTCTGGTAAGAAGAGTCACTATTGTGCTCCCATTGCCATACAAGGACAAATAGCACTGGCGTCTGTTCCCAGCAAGTACAGTGTATTGGGCTGAAGAGGATCTACTGTTCTTGTCAGTTTCCTAAGCAGAATTGAACTAGATATGGCCGTGTGTGTAGGAAGCACAGTTCTTTTGTTCTGAGTAAGCTCGCTGTTCTACCCCTTAGAAAACATTGTAGAGTAGAAGAGTGCTTTTTCCTCAAAAGCAGAGTGTGTTTCTTGTACGGCGAGCTAGCGTTTGTTTCCAGTCCTAAATGGAGTTGTATCCCATGCAGTTTCTGGTCCTACGAGCAAGAGTTGTTTTCTGGTAAGAAGAGTCACTATTGCGCTCCCATTGTCATACACAGGGCAAATAGCACTGGCGTCTGTTCCCAGCATGTACAGTGTATTGGACTGAAGAGGATCTACTGTTCTTGTCAGTTTCCTAAGCAGAGTTGAACTAGATATGGCCCGTGTGTGTAGGAAGCACAGTTCTTTTGTTCTGAGCAAGCTCACTGTTTTGGCCCAATAGGAAACACAGTAGAGTAGAAGAGTGCCCTTTTCTCAAAAGCAGAGTGTGTTTCTTGTAAGGCGAGCTAGCGTTTGTTTCCCAGTCCTAAATGGAGTTGAATCACATGCAGTTTTTGGTCCTACGAGCAAGAGTTGTTTTCTGGTAAGAAGAGTCACTATTGCGCTCCCATTGACATACACAGTGCAAATAGCACTCGTGCCTGTTCCCAGCAAGTACAGTGTTTTGTACTGAAGAGGAGCTACTGTTCTTGTCAGTATCCTAAGCAGACTTGAACTAGATATGGCCCGTGTGTGTAGAAAGCACAGTTGTTTTGTTCTGAGCAAGCTCACTGTTCGGACCCAATAGGAAACACAGTAGAGTAGATGAGTGGCCTTTTCTCAGAAGCAGAATGTGTTTCTTCTAAGGCGAGCTAGCGTTTGTTTCCCAGTACTAAATGGAGTTGAATCACATGCAGTTTCTGGTCCTACGAGCAAGAGTTGTTTTCTGGTAAGAAGAGTCACTATTGCACTGTCATTGTCATACACAGGGCAAACAGCACTGGCGTCTCTTCCCAGCATGTACAGTGTATTGGACTGAAGAGGATCTACTGCTCTTGTCATTTTCCTCTGCATAATTGATCTAGATATGGCCCGTGTGTAGGAAGCAGAGTTCTTTTGTTCTGAGCAAGCTCACTGTTCTGGCCCTATAGGAAGCACAGTAGAGTAGAAGAGTGCTCTTTTCTCAAAAGCAGAGTGTGTTTCTTGTAAGGCCAGCTGGCATTTGTTTCCAGTCCTAAATGGAGTTGAATCACAAGCATTTTCTGGTCCTACGAGCAAGAGTTGTTTTCTGGTAAGAAGAGTTACTATTGCGCTCCCATTTTCATACACAGGGCAAAGAGCACTGGCGTCTGTTCCCAGCAAGTACACTGTATTGGACTGAAGAGGAGCTACTGTTCTTGTCAGTTTCTTAAGCAGAGTTGAACTAGATATGGCCCGTGTATGTAGGTAGCAGAGTTCTTTTCTTCCGAGCAAGCTCACTGTTTTGGCCCTATAGGAAACACAGTAGAGTAGAAGAGTGCCCTTTTCTCAAAAGCAGAGTGTGTTTCTTGTAAGGCGAGCTAGCGTTTGTTTCCCAGTCCTAAATGGAGTTGAATCACATGCAGTATCTGGTCCTACGAGCAAGAGTTGTTTTCTGGTAAGAAGAGTCACTATTGCGCTCCCATTGCCATACACAGTGCAAATAGCACTCTTGTCTGTTCCCAGCAAGTACAGTGTTTTGGGCTGAAGAGGATCTACTGTTCTTGTCAGTTTCCTAAGCAGAATTGAACTAGATATGGCCGTGTGTGTAGGAAGCACAGTTCTTTTGTTTTGAGCAAGCTCACTATGCTGGACCTATAGGAAACACATTAGAGTAGAAGAGTGCTCTTTTCTCAAGAGCAGAGTGTGTTTCTTGTAAGGCAAGCTAGCGTTTGTTTCCCAGTCCTAAATTGAGTTGAATCACATGCAGTTTCTGGTCCTACGAGCAAGAGTTGTTTTCTGGTAAGAAGAGTCACTAATGTGCTCCCATTGCCATACACAGGGCAAATAGCACTGGGTTCTGTTCCCAGCACGTACAGTGTATTGGGCTGAAGAGGATCTACTGTTCTTGTCAGTTTCCTAAGCAGAATTGAACTAGATATGGCCATGTGTGTAAGAAGCACAGTTCTTTTGTTCTGAGCAAGCTCGCTGTTCGACCCCTTAGGAAACACTGTAGAGTAGAAGAGTGCTCTTTCCTCAAAAGCAGAGTGTGTTTCTTGTAAGGCGAGATAGCGTTTGTTTCCCAGTCCTAAATGGAGTTGAATCACATGCAGTTTCTGGTCCTACGAGCAAGAGATGTTTTCTGGTAAGAAGAGTCACTATTGAGCTCCCATTGTCATACACAGGGCAAATAGCACTGGCGACTGTTCCCAGCATGTACAGTGTATTGGACTGAAGAATATCTACTGTTCTTGTCAGTTTCCTAAGCAGAGTTGAACTAGATATAGTCGGTGTGTTTAGGAAGCACAGTTCTTTTGTTCTGAGCAAGCTCACTGTAGTGGCCCTATAGGAAACACATTAGAGTAGAAGATTGCTCTTTTCTCAAAAGCAGAGTGTGTTTCTTGTAATGCGAGCTAGCGTTTTTTTTCCGGTTCTAAATGGAGTTGAATCACATGCATTTTCTGGTCCTACCAGCAAGAGTTGTTTTCTGGTAAGGGAAGTCACTATTGCGCTCCAAATGCCATAAACAGTGCAAATAGCACTGGCGTCTGTTCGAAGCAAGTACAGTGTATTGGCCTGAAGAGGATCTACTGTTCTTGTCAGTTTCCTAAGCAGAGTTGAACTAGATATGGCTCGTGTGTGTAGGAAGCCCAGTTCTTTCGTTCTGAGCAAGCTCACTGATCGGACCCTATAGGAAACACAGTAGAGTAGAAGAGTGCTATTTTCTCAAAAGCAGAGTGTGTTTTTGTAAGGCGAGGTAGCGTTTGTTTCCCAGTCCTAAATGTAGTTGAATCCCATGCAGTTTCTGGTCCTACGAGCAAGAGTTGTTTTCTGGTAAGAAGAGTCACTATTGCTCTCCCATTGCCATACACAGTGCAAATAGCAAAGGCGTCTGTTCCCAGCAAGTACAGTCTATTGGACTGAAGAGGAGCTACTGTTCTTGTCAGTTTCCTAAGCAGAGTTGAACTAGATATGGCCCGTGTGTGTAGGAAGCACAGTTCTTTCGTTCTGAGCAAGCTCACTGTTCGGACACCATAGGAAACACAGTAGAGTAGAAGTGTGCCCTTTTCTCAAAAGCAGAGTGTGTTTCTTGTAAGACGAGCTAGCGTTTGTTTCCCAGTCCTAAATGGAGTTGAATCACATGGAGTTTCTGGTCCTACGAGCAAGAGTTGTTTTCTGGTAAGAAGAGTCACTATTGTGCTCCCATTGCTATACACAGTGCTAATAGCACTCACGTCTGTTCCCAGCAAGTACAATGTATTGGACTGAAGAGGAGCTACAGTTTTGTCAGTTTCCTAAGCAGAGTTGAACTAGATATAGTCCGTGTGCGTAGGAAGCACAGTTCTTTTGTTCAGAGCAAGCTCACTTTTCTGGCCCTATAGGAAACACATTAGAGTAGAAGAATGCTCTTTTCTCAAAAGCAGAGTGTGTTTCTTGTAAGGCCTGCTAGCGTTTGTTTCCCAGTCCTAAATGGAGTTGAATCACATGTAGTTTCTGGTCCTACGAGCAAGAGTTGTTTTCTGGTAAGAAGAGTCACTATTGTGCTCCCATTGCCATACAAGGGCAAATAGCACTGGCGTCTGTTCCCAGCAAGTACAGTGTATTGGGCTGAAGAGGATCTACTGTTCTTGTCAGTTTCCTAAGCAGAATTGAACTAAATATGGCCGTGTGTGTAGGAAGCACAGTTCTTTTGTTCAAAGTAAGCTCGCTGTTCTACCCCTTAGGAAACACTGTAGAGTAGAAGAGTGCTCTTTCCTCAAAAGCAGAGTGTGTTTCTTGCACGGCGAGCTAGCGTTTGTTTCCCAGTCCTAAATGGAGTTGTATCCCATGCAGTTTCTGGTCCTATGAGCAAGAGTTGTTTTCTGGTAAGAAGAGTCACTATTGCGCTCCCATTGTTATACACAGGGCAAATAGCACTGGCGTCTGTTCCCAGCATGTACAGTGTATTGGACTGAAGAATATCTACTGTTCTTGTCAGTTTTATAAGCAGAGTTGAACTAGATATAGTCGGTGTGTTTAGGAAGCACAGTTCTTTTGTTCTGAGCAAGCTCACTGTTGTGGCCCTATAGGAAACACATTAGAGTAGAAGATTGCTCTTTTCTCAAAAGCAGAGAGTGTTTCTTGTAATGCGAGCTAGCGTTTTTTTTCCAGTTCTAAATGGAGTTTAATCACATGCATTTTCTGGTCCTACCAGCAATAGTTGTTTTCTGGTAAGAAGAGTCACTATTGCGCTCCCATTGACATACACAGTGCAAATAGCACTCGCGTCTGTTACCAGCAAGTACAGTGTTTTGGACTGAAGAGTAGCTACTGTTCTTGTCAGTATCCTAAGCAGACTTGAACTAGATATGGCCCGTGTGTGTAGAAAGCACAGTTGTTTTGTTCTGAGCAAGCTCACTGTTCGGACCAAATAGGAAACACAGTAGAGTAGATGAGTGGCCTTTTCTCAGAAGCAGAATGTGTTTCTTCTAAGGCGAGCTAGCGTTTGTTTCCCAGTCCTAAATGCAGTTGAATCACATGCAGTTTCTCGTCCTACCACCAAGAGTTGTTTTCTGGTAGGAAGAGTCACTATTGCGCTCCCATTCCCATGCACAGTGCAAATAGCACTCGCGTCTGTTCCCAGCAAGTACATTGTATTGGACTGAAGAGGAGCTACTGTTCTTGTCAGTTTCCTAAGCAGAGTTGAACTAGATATGGCCCGTGAGTAGGAAGCACAGTTCTTTTGTTCTGAGCAAGCTCACTGTTTTGGCCCTATAGGAAACACAGTAGATTAGAAGAGTGCCCTATTCTCAAAAGCAGAGTGTGTTTCTTGTAAGGTGAGCTAGCGTTTGTTTCCCAGTCCTAAATTGAGTTGAATCACATGCAGTTTCTAGTTCTAGGAACAAGAGTTTTTTTCTCCTAAGAAGAGTCACTATTGCGCTCCCATTGTCATACACAGGGCAAATAGCACTGGCGTCTATTCCCAGCATTTACAGTGTATTGGACTGAAGAGGATCTACTGTTTTTGTCAGTTTCCTAAGCAGAACTGAACTAGATATGGACGTTTGTGTAGGAAGCACAGTTCTTTTGTTCTGAGCAAGCTCACTCTTTTGACCCTATAGGAAACACAGTAGAGTAGAGGAGTGCTCTTTTCTCAAAAGCAGAGTGTGTTTATTGTAAGGCGAGCTAGCGTTTGTTTCCCAGTCCTAAATGGAGTTGTATCCCATGCAGTTTCTGGTCCTACGAGCAAGAGCTGTTTTCTGGTAATAAGAGTCACTATTGCGCTCCCATTTTCGTACAAAGAGCAAATAGCACTCGCCTCTATTCCCAGCAAATACAGTGTATTTGACTGAAGAGGAGCTACTGTTCTTGTCAGTTTCCTAAGCAGAGTTGAACTAGATATGGCCCGTGTGTGCAGGAAGCACAGTTCTTTTGTTCTGAGCAATCTCACTGCTTGGACACCATAGGAAACACAGTAGAGTAGAAGAGTGCTCTTTTCTCAAAAGCAGAGTGTGTTTCTTGTAAGGCGAGCTAGCGTTTGTTTCCCAGTCCTAAATGGAGTTGAATCACATGTAGTTTCTGGTCCTACGAGCAAGAGTTGTTTTCTGGTAAGAAGAGTCACTATTGTGCTCCCATTGCCATACAAGGGCAAATAGCACTGGCGTCTGTTCCCAGCAAGTACAGTGTATTGGGCTGAAGAGGATCTACTGTTCTTGTCAGTTTCCTAAGCAGAATTGAACTAGATAAGGCCGTGTGTGTAGGAAGCACAGTTCTTTTGTTCAGAGAAAGCTCACTGTTCTACCCCTTAGGAAACACTGTAGAGTAGAAGAGTGCTCTTTCCTCAAAAGCAGAGTGTGTTTCTTGTACGGTGAGCTAGCGTTTGTTTCCCAGTCCTAAATGGAGTTGTATCCCATGCAGTTTCTGGTCCTACGAGCAAGAGCTGTTTTCTGGTAATAAGAGTCACAGTTGCGCTCCCATTGTCATACACAGAGCAAAGAGCACTGGCATCTGTTCCCAGCATGTACAGTGTATTGGACTGAAGAGGATCTACTGTTTTTGTCAGTTTCATAAGCAGAGTTGAACTAGATATGGCCCGTGTGTAGGAAGCACAGTTCTTTTGTTCTGAGCAAGCTCACTGTTCGGACCCCATAGGAAACACAGTAGAGTAGATGAGTGCCCTTTTCTCAAAAGCAGAGTGTGTTTCTTGTAAGGCCAGCTGGCATTTGTTTCCAGTTCTAAATGGAGTTGAATCACATGCAGTTTTTGGTCCTACGAGCAAGAGTTGTTTTCTGGTAAGAAGAGTCACTATAGCGCTCCCATTTCCATACACAGTACAAATAGCACTCGCGTCTGTTCCCAGCAAGTACAGTGTTTTGGACTGAAGAGGAGCTACTGTTCTTGTCAGTATCCTAAGCAGACTTGAACTAGATATGGCCCGTGTGTGTAGAAAGCATAGTTTTTTTGTTCTGAGCAAGCTCACTGTTCGGACCCAATAGGAAACACAGTAGAGTAGATGAGTGGCCTTTTCTCAAAAGCAGAATGTGTTTCTTCTAAGGCGAGCTAGCGTTTGTTTCCCAGTCCTAAATGGAGTTGAATCACATGCAGTTTCTCGTCCTACCAGCAAGAGTTGTTTTCTGGTAGGAAGAGTCACTATTGTGCTCCCATTCCCATGCACAGTGCAAATAGCACTCGCGTCTGTTCCCAGCAAGTACAGTGTATTGGACTGAAGAGGAGCTACTGTTCTTGTCAGTTTCCTAAGCAGAGTTGAACTAGATATGGCCCGGAATTAGGAAGCACAGTTCTTTTGTTCTGAGCAAGCTCACTGTTCGGACCCAATAAGAAACACAGTAGAGTAGATGAGTGCCCTATTCTCAGAAGCAGAATGTGTTTCTTGTAAGGCGAGCCAGCGTTTGTTTCCCAGTCCTAAATGGACTTGAATCCCATGCAGTTTCTGGTCCGACGAGCAAGAGTTGTTTTCTGGTAAGAAGAGTCACTATTGCACTCTCATTGTCATACACAGGGCAAACAGCCCTGGCGTCTGTTGCCAGCATGTACAGTGTATTGGACTGAAGAGGATCTACTGTTCTTGTCAGTTTCCTAAGCAGAGTTGAACTAGATATGGCCCGTGTGTGTAGGAAGCACAGTTCTTTTGTTCTGAGCAAGCTTACTGTTTCGGCCCTATAGGAAACACAGTAGAGTAGAAATGTGCCCTTTTCTCAAAATCAGAGTGTGTTTCTTGTAAGGCAAGCCTGTGTTTGTTTCCTAGTCCTAAATAGAGGTGAATCACATGCAGTTTTTGGTCCTATGAGCAAGAGTTGTTTTGTGGTAAGGAAAGTCACTATTGGGCTCCCATTGCCATACAGAGTGCAAATAGCACTCGCGTCTGTTCCCAGCAAGTACAGTGTTTTGGACTGAAGAGGAGCTACTGTTCTTGTCAGTTTCCTAAGCAGAGTTGAACTAGATATGGCCCGTGTGTGTAGGAAGCACAGTTCTTTTGTTCTAAGCAAACTCACTGTTCGGACCCCATAGGAAACACAGTAGAGTAGATGAGTGCCTTTTTCTCAGAAGCAGAGTGTGTTTCTTGTAAGGCGAGCTAGCGTTTGTTTCCAGTCCTAAATGGAGTTGAATCACATGCAGTTTTTGGTCCTACGAGCAAGAGTTGTTTTCTGGTAAGAAGAGTCACTATTGCGCTCCCATTGACATACACAGTGCAAATAGCACTCGCGTCTGTTACCAGCAAGTACAGTGTTTTGGACTGAAGAGTAGCTACTGTTCTTGTCAGTATCCTAAGCAGACTTGAACTAGATATGGCCCGTGTGTGTAGAAAGCACAGTTGTTTTGTTCTGAGCAAGCTCACTGTTCGGACCAAATAGGAAACACAGTAGAGTAGATGAGTGGCCTTTTCTCAGAAGCAGAATGTGTTTCTTCTAAGGCGAGCTAGCGTTTGTTTCCCAGTCCTAAATGGAGTTGAATCACATGCAGTTTCTCGTCCTACCAGCAAGAGTTGTTTTCTGGTAGGAAGAGTCACTATTGCGCTCCCATTCCCATGCACAGTGCAAATAGCACTCGCGTCTGTTCCCAGCAAGTACATTGTATTGGACTGAAGAGGAGCTACTGTTCTTGTCAGTTTCCTAAGCAGAGTTGAACTAGATATGGCCCGTGAGTAGGAAGCACAGTTCTTTTGTTCTGAGCAAGCTCACTGTTTTGGCCCTATAGGAAACACAGTAGAGTAGAAGAGTGCCCTATTCTCAAAAGCAGAGTGTGTTTCTTGTAAGGTGAGCTAGCGTTTGTTTCCCAGTCGTAAATTGAGTTGAATCACATGCAGTTTCTAGTTCTAGGAACAAGAGTTTTTTTCTCGTAAGAAGAGTCACTATTGCGCTCCCATTGTCATACACAGGGCAAATAGCACTGGCGTCTATTCCCAGCATTTACAGTGTATTGGACTGAAGAGGATCTACTGTTTTTGTCAGTTTCCTAAGCAGAACTGAACTAGATATGGACGTTTGTGTAGGAAGCACAGTTCTTTTGTTCTGAGCAAGCTCACTGTTTTGACCCTATAGGAAACACAGTAGAGTAGAGGAGTGCTCTTTTCTCAAAAGCATAGTGTGTTTATTGTAAGGCGAGCTAGCGTTTGTTTCCCGGTCCTAAATGGAGTTGTATCCCATGCAGTTTCTGGTCCTACGAGCAAGAGCTGTTTTCTGGTAATAAGAGTCACTATTGCGCTCCCATTGTCATACAAAGAGCAAATAGCAATCGCCTCTATTCCCAGCAAATACAGTGTATTTAACTGAAGAGGAGCTACTGTTCTTGTTAGTTTCCTAAGCAGAGTTGAACTAGATATGGCCCGTGTGTGCAGGAAGCACAGTTCTTTTGTTCTGAGCAATCTCACTGCTTGGACACCATAGGAAACACAGTAGAGTAGAAGAGTGCTCTTTTCTCAAAAGCAGAGTGTGTTTCTTGTAAGGCGAGCTAGCGTTTGTTTCCCAGTCCTAAATGGAGTTGTATCACATGTAGTTTCTGGTCCTACGAGCAAGAGTTGTTTTCTGGTAAGAAGAGTCACTATTGTGCTCCCATTGCCATACAAGGGCAAATAGCACTGGCGTCTGTTCCCAGCAAGTACAGTGTATTGGGCTGAAGAGGATCTACTGTTCTTGTCAGTTTCCTAAGCAGAATTGAACTAGATAAGGCCGTGTGTGTAGGAAGCACAGTTCTTTTGTTCAGAGAAAGCTCACTGTTCTACCCCTTAGGAAACACTGTAGAGTAGAAGAGTGCTCTTTCCTCAAAAGCAGAGTGTGTTTCTTGTACGGTGAGCTAGCGTTTGTTTCCCAGTCCTAAATGGAGTTGTATCCCATGCAGTTTCTGGTCCTACGAGCAAGAGCTGTTTTCTGGTAATAAGAGTCACTGTTGCGCTCCCATTGTCATACACAGAGCAAAGAGCACTGGCATCTGTTCCCAGCATGTACAGTGTATTGGACTGAAGAGGATCTACTGTTTTTGTCAGTTTCATAAGCAGAGTTGAACTAGATATGGCCCGAGTGTGTAGGAAGCACAGTTCTTTTGTTCTGAGCAAGCTCACTGTTTTGGCCCTGTAGGAAACACAGTAGAGTAGAAGAGTGCCCGTTTCTCAAAAGCAGAGTTTGTTTCTTGTAAGGCGAGCTAGCGTTTGTTTCCCAGTCCTAAATTGAGTTAAATAACATGCAGTTTCTAGTTCTAGGAGCAAGAGTTTTTTTCTCGTAAGAAGAGTCACTATTGCGCTCCCATTGTCATACACAGGGCATACAGCACTGGCGTCTATTCCCAGCATGTACAGTGTATTGGACTGAAGAGGATCTACTGTTCTTGTCAGTTTCCTAAGCAGAATTGAACTAGATATGGACGTTTGTGTAGGAAGCACAGTTCTTTTGTTCTGAGCAAGCTCACTGTTTTGGCCCTATAGGAAACCCAGGAGAGTAGAGGAGTGCTCTTTTCTCAAAAGCAGAGTGTGTTTCTTGTAAGGCGAGCTAGCGTTTGTTTCCCAGTCCTAAATGGAGTTGAATCACATGCAGTTTTAGATCCCATGAGCAAGAGTTGTTTTCTGGTAAGGAAAGTCACTATTGCGCTCCCATTCTCATGCACAGTGCAAATAGCACTCGCGTCTGTTCCCAGCAAGTACAGTGTATTGAACTGAAGAGAAGCTACTGTTCTTGTCAGTTTCCTAAGCAGAGTTGAACTAGATATGGCCCGTGTGTAGGAAGCACAGTTCTTTTGTTCTGAGCAAGCTCACTGTTCGGACCCCATAGGAAACACAGTAGAGTAGATGAGTGCCCTTTTCTCAAAAGCAGAGTGTGTTTCTTGTAAGGCCAGCTAGCGTTTGTTTCCAGTCCTAAATGGAGTTGAATCACATGCAGTTTTTGGTCCTACGAGCAAGAGTTGTTTTCTGGTAAGAAGAGTCACTATAGCGCTCCCATTTCCATACACAGTGCAAATAGCACTCGCGTCTGTTCCCAGCAAGTACAGTGTTTTGGACTGAAGAGGAGCTACTGTTCTTGTCAGTATCCTAAGCAGACTTGAACTAGATATGGCCCCTGTGTATAAAGCATAGTTTTTTTGTTCTGAGCAAGCTCACTGTTCGGACCCAATAGGAAACACAGTAGAGTAGATGAGTGGCCTTTTCTCAAAAGCAGAATGTGTTTCTTCTAAGGCGAGCTAGCGTTTGTTTCCCAGTCCTAAATGGAGTTGAATCACATGCAGTTTCTCGTCCTACCAGCAAGAGTTGTTTTCTGGTAGGAAGAGTCACTATTGCGCTCCCATTCCCATGCACAGTGCAAAAAGCACTCGCGTCTGTTCCCAGCAAGTACAGTGTATTGGACTGAAGAGGAGCTACTGTTCTTGTCAGTTTCCTAAGCAGAGTTGAACTAGATATGGCCCGGAAGTAGGAAGCACAGTTCTTTTGTTCTGAGCAAGTTCACTGTTCGGACCCAATAAGAAACACAGTAGAGTAGATGAGTGCCCTATTCTCAGAAGCAGAATGTGTTTCTTGTAAGGCGAGCCAGCGTTTGTTTCCCAGTCCTAAATGGACTTGAATCCCATGCAGTTTCTGGTCCGACGAGCAAGAGTTGTTTTCTGGTAAGAAGAGTCACTATTGCACTCTCATTGTCATACACAGGGCAAACAGCCCTGGCGTCTGTTGCCAGCATGTACAGTGTATTGGACTGAAGAGGATCTACTGTTCTTGTCAGTTTCCTAAGCAGAGTTGAACTAGATATGGCCCGTGTGTGTAGGAAGCACAGTTCTTTTGTTCTGAGCAAGCTTACTGTTTCGGCCCTATAGGAAACACAGTAGAGTAGAAATGTGCCCTTTTCTCAAAATCAGAGTGTGTTTCTTGTAAGGCAAGCCTGCGTTTGTTTCCTAGTCCTAAATAGAGGTGAATCACATGCAGTTTTTGGTCCTATGAGCAAGAGTTGTTTTGTGGTAAGGAAAGTCACTATTGGGCTCCCATTGCCATACAGAGTGCAAATAGCACTCGCGTCTGTTCCCAGCAAGTACAGTGTTTTGGACTGAAGAGGAGCTACTGTTCTTTTCAGTTTCCTAAGCAGAGTTGAACTAGATATGGCCCGTGTGTGTAGGAAGCACAGTTCTTTTGTTCTGAGCAAACTCACTGTTCGGACGCCATAAAATACACAGTAGAGTAGAAGAGTGCCCTTTTCTCAGAAGCAGAGTGTGTTTCTTGTAAGGCGAGCTAGCGTTTATTTCCCAGTCCTAAATGGACTTGAATCCCATGCAGTTTCTGGTCCTACGAGCAAGAGTTGTTTTCTAGTAAGAAGAGTCACTATTGCACTGTCATTGTCATACACAGGGCAAACAGCACTGGCGTCTGTTCCCAGCATGTACAGTGTATTGGACTGAAGAGGATCTACTGTTCTTGTCAGTTTCCTAAGCAGTGTTGAACTAGATATGGCCTGTGTGTGTAGGAAGCACAGTACTTTTGTTCTGAGCAAGCTCACTCTTCTGGCCCTATATGAAACACAGTAGAGTAGAAGAGTGCTCTTTTCTCTAAAGCAGAGTGTATTTCTTGTAAGGGGAGCTCGTGTTTGTTTCCCAGTCTTAAATGGAGTTGAGTCACAGGCAGTTTTTGGTCCTACGAGCAAGAGTTGTTTTCTGGTAAGAAGAGTCACTATTGTGCTCCAATTGCCATACACAGTGCAAATAGCACTGGCGTCTGTTCCCAGCAAGTACAGTGTATTGGACTTAAGAGAGGCTACTCTTCTTGTCAGTTTTCTAAGCAGAGTTGAACTAGATATGGCCCGTGTGTGTAGGAAGCACAGTTCCTTTGTTCTGAGCAAGCTTACTGTTTCGGCCCTATAGGAAACACAGTAGAGTAGAAGAGTGCCCTTTTCTCAAAATCAGAGTGTGTTTCTTGTAAGGCAAGCCTGCGTTTGTTTCCTAGTCCTAAATAGAGGTGAATCACATGCAGTTTTTGGTCCTATGAGCAAGAGTTGTTTTGTGGTAAGGAAAGTCACTATTGGGCTCCCATTGCCATACAGAGTGCAAATAGCACTCGCGTCTGTTCCCAGCAAGTACAGTGTTTTGGACTGAAGAGGAGCTACTGTTCTTGTCAGTTTCCTAAGCAGAGTTGAACTAGATATGGCCCGTGTGTGTAGGAATCAGAGTTCTTTTGTTCTGAGCAAGCTCACTGTTCGGACCCCATAGGAAACACAGTAGAGTAGAAGAGTGCCCTTTTCTCAAAAGCAGAGTGTGTTTCTTGTAAGGCCAGCTGGCGTTTGTTTCCAGTCCTAAATGGAGTTGAATCACATGCAGTTTTTGGTCCTACGAGCAAGAGTTGTTTTCTGGTAAGAAGAGTCACTATTGCGCTCCCATTGACATACACAGTGCAAATAGCACTCGCGTCTGTTCCCAGCAAGTACAGTGTTTTGGACTGAAGAGGAGCTACTGTTCTTGTCAGTCTCCTAAGCAGACTTGAACTATATATGGCCCGTGTGTGTAGAAAGCACAGTTGTTTTGTTCTGAGCAAGGTCACTGTTCGGGCCCAATGGGAAACACAGTAGAGTAGATGAGTGGCCTTTTCTCAGAAGCAGAATGTGTTTCTTCTAAGGCGAGCTAGCATTTGTTTCCCAGTCCTAAATGGAGTTGAATCGCATGCAGTTTCTCGTCCTACCAGCAAGAGTTGTTTTCTGGTAGGAAGAGTCACTATTGCGCTCCCATTCCCTTGCACAGTGCAAATAGCACTTGCGTCTGTTCCCAGCAAGTACAGTGTATTGGACTGAAGAGGAGCTACTGTTCTTGTCAGTTTCCTAAGCAGAGTTGAACTACATATGGCCCGTGAGTAGGAAGCACAGTTCTTTTGTTCTGAGCAAGCTCAATGTTCGGACCCAATAGGAAACACAGTAGAGTAGATGAGTGCCCTATTCTCAGAAGCAGAATGTGTTTCTTGTAAGGCGAGCCAGCGTTTGTTTCCCAGTCCTAAATGGACTTGAATCCCATGCAGTTTCTGGTCCGACGAGCAAGAGTTGTTTTCTGGTAGGAAGAGTCACTATTGCACTCTCATTGTCATACACAGGGCAAACAGCCCTGGCGTCTGTTGCCAGCATGTACAGTGTATTGGACTGAAGAGGATCTACTGTTCTTGTCAGTTTCCTAAGCAGAGTTGAACTAGATATGGCCCGTGTGTGTAGGAAGCACAGTTCTTTTGTTCTGAGCAAGCTTACTGTTTCGGCCCTATAGGAAACACAGTAGAGTAGAAGAGTGCCCTTTTCTCAAAATCAGAGTGTGTTTCTTGTAAGGCAAGCCTGCGTTTGTTTCCTAGTCCTAAATAGAGGTGAATCACATGCAGTTTTTGGTCCTATATGGAAGAGTTGTTTTGTGGTAAGGAAAGTCACTATTGGGCTCCCATTGCCATACAGAGTGCAAATAGCACTCGCGTCTGTTCCCAGCAAGTACAGTGTTTTGGACTGAAGAGGAGCTACTGTTCTTGTCAGTTTCCTAAGCAGAGTTGAACTACATATGGCCCGTGTGTGTAGGAAGCACAGTTCTTTTGTTCTGAGCAAGCTCACTGTTCGGACCCCATAAAAAACGCAGTAGAGTAGAAGAGTGCCCTTTTCTCAGAAGCAGAGTGTGTTTCAAGTAAGGCGAGCTAGCGTTTGTTTTTCAGTCCTAAATGGAGTTGAATCACATGTAGTTTCTGGTCCTACGAGCAAGAGTTGTTTTCTGGTAAGAAGAGTCACTATTGTGCTCCCATTGCCATACAAGGGCAAATAGCACTGGCGTCTGTTCCCAGCAAGTACAGTGTATTGGGCTGAAGAGGATCTACTGTTCTTGTCAGTTTCCTAAGCAGAATTGAACTAGATAAGGCCGTGTGTGTAGGAAGCACAGTTCTTTTGTTCAGAGAAAGCTCATTGTTCTACCCCTTAGGAAACACTGTAGAGTAGAAGAGTGCTCTTTCCTCAAAAGCAGAGTGTGTTTCTTGTACGGTGAGCTAGCGTTTGTTTCCCAGTCCTAAATGGAGTTGTATCCCATGCAGTTTCTGGTCCTACGAGCAAGAGCTGTTTTCTGGTAATAAGAGTCACTGTTGCGCTCCCATTGTCATACACAGAGCAAAGAGCACTGGCATCTGTTCCCAGCATGTACAGTGTATTGGACTGAAGAGGATCTACTGTTTTTGTCAGTTTCATAAGCAGAGTTGAACTAGATATGGCCCGTGTGTGTAGGAAGCACAGTTCTTTGTTCTGAGCAAGCTCACTGTTTTGGCCCTGTAGGAAACACAGTAGAGTAGAAGAGTGCCCGTTTCTCAAAAGCAGAGTTTGTTTCTTGTAAGGCGAGCTAGCGTTTGTTTCCCAGTCCTAAATTGAGTTAAATAACATGCAGTTTCTAGTTCTAGGAGCAAGAGTTTTTTTCTCGTAAGAAGAGTCACTATTGCGCTCCCATTGTCATACACAGGGCATACAGCACTGGCGTCTATTCCCAGCATGTACAGTGTATTGGACTGAAGAGAATCTACTGTTCTTGTCAGTTTCCTAAGCAGAATTGAACTAGATATGGACGTTTGTGTAGGAAGCACAGTTCTTTTGTTCTGAGCAAGCTCACTGTTTTGGCCCTATAGGAAACACAGTAGAGTAGAGGAGTGCTCTTTTCTCAAAAGCAGAGTGTGTTTCTTGAAAGGCGAGTTAGCGATTGTTTCCCAGTCCTAAATGGAGTTGAATCACATGCAGTTTTCGGTCCCATGAGCAAGAGTTGTTTTCTGGTAAGGAAAGTCACTATTGCGCTCCCATTCCCATGCACAGTGCAAATAGCACTCGTGTCTGTTCCCAGAAAGTACAGTGTATTGGACTGAAGAGGAGATACTGTTCTTGTCAGTTTCCTAAGCAGAGTTGAACTAGATATGGCCCGTGTGTGTAGGAAGCACAGTTCTTTTGTTCTGAGCAAGCTCACTGTTCGGACCCCATAGGAAACACAGTAGAGTAGATGAGTGCCTTTTTCTCAAAAGCAGAGTGTGTTTCTTGTAAGGCCAGCTGGCGTTTGTTTCCAGTCCTAAATGGAGTTGAATCACATGCAGTTTTTGGTCCTACGAGTAAGAGTTGTTTTCTGGTAAGAAGAGTCACTATTGCGCTCCCATTGACATACACAGTGCAAATAGCACTCGCGTCTGTTACCAGCAAGTACAGTGTTTTGGACTGAAGAGTAGCTACTGTTCTTGTCAGTATCCTAAGCAGACTTGAACTAGATATGGCCCGTGTGTGTAGAAAGCACAGTTGTTTTGTTCTGAGCAAGCTCACTGTTCGGACCAAATAGGAAACACAGTAGAGTAGATGAGTGGCCTTTTCTCAGAAGCAGAATGTGTTTCTTCTAAGGCGAGCTAGCGTTTGTTTCCCAGTCCTAAATGGAGTTGAATCACATGCAGTTTCTCGTCCTACCACCAAGAGTTGTTTTCTGGTAGGAAGAGTCACTATTGCGCTCCCATTCCCATGCACAGTGCAAATAGCACTCGTGTCTGTTCCCAGCAAGTACATTGTATTGGACTGAAGAGGAGCTACTGTTCTTGTCAGTTTCCTAAGCAGAGTTGAACTAGATATGGCCCGTGAGTAGGAAGCACAGTTCTTTTGTTCTGAGCAAGCTCACTGTTTTGGCCCTATAGGAAACACAGTAGAGTAGAAGAGTGCCCTATTCTCAAAAGCAGAGTGTGTTTCTTGTAAGGTGAGCTAGCGTTTGTTTCCCAGTCCTAAATTGAGTTGAATCACATGCAGTTTCTAGTTCTAGGAACAAGAGTTTTTTTCTCGTAAGAAGAGTCACTATTGCGCTCCCATTGTCATACACAGGGCAAATAGCACTGGCGTCTATTCCCAGCATTTACAGTGTATTGGACTGAAGAGGATCTACTGTTTTTGTCAGTTTCCTAAGCAGAACTGAACTAGATATGGACGTTTGTGTAGGAAGCACAGTTCTTTTGTTCTGAGCAAGCTCACTGTTTTGACCCTATAGGAAACACAGTAGAGTAGAGGAGTGCTCTTTTCTCAAAAGCAGAGTGTGTTTATTGTAAGGCGAGCTAGCGTTTGTTTCCCAGTCCTAAATGGAGTTGTATCCCATGCAGTTTCTGGTCCTACGAGCAAGAGCTGTTTTCTGGTAATAAGAGTCACTATTGCGCTCCCATTGTCATACAAAGAGCAAATAGCAATCGCCTCTATTCCCAGCAAATACAGTGTATTTAACTGAAGAGGAGCTACTGTTCTTGTTAGTTTCCTAAGCAGAGTTGAACTAGATATGGCCCGTGTGTGCAGGAAGCACAGTTCTTTTGTTCTGAGCAATCTCACTGCTTGGACACCATAGGAAACACAGTAGAGTAGAAGAGTGCTCTTTTCTCAAAAGCAGAGTGTGTTTCTTGTAAGGCGAGCTAGCGTTTGTTTCCCAGTCCTAAATGGAGTTGTATCACATGTAGTTTCTGGTCCTACGAGCAAGAGTTGTTTTCTGGTAAGAAGAGTCACTATTGTGCTCCCATTGCCATACAAGGGCAAATAGCACTGGCGTCTGTTCCCAGCAAGTACAGTGTATTGGGCTGAAGAGGATCTACTGTTCTTGTCAGTTTCCTAAGCAGAATTGAACTAGATAAGGCCGTGTGTGTAGGAAGCACAGTTCTTTTGTTCAGAGAAAGCTCACTGTTCTACCCCTTAGGAAACACTGTAGAGTAGAAGAGTGCTCTTTCCTCAAAAGCAGAGTGTGTTTCTTGTACGGTGAGCTAGCGTTTGTTTCCCAGTCCTAAATGGAGTTGTATCCCATGCAGTTTCTGGTCCTACGAGCAAGAGCTGTTTTCTGGTAATAAGAGTCACTGTTGCGCTCCCATTGTCATACACAGAGCAAAGAGCACTGGCATCTGTTCCCAGCATGTACAGTGTATTGGACTGAAGAGGATCTACTGTTTTTGTCAGTTTCATAAGCAGAGTTGAACTAGATATGGCCCGTGTGTGTAGGAAGCACAGTTCTTTTGTTCTGAGCAAGCTCACTGTTTTGGCCCTGTAGGAAACACAGTAGAGTAGAAGAGTGCCCGTTTCTCAAAAGCAGAGTTTGTTTCTTGTAAGGCGAGCTAGCGTTTGTTTCCCAGTCCTAAATTGAGTTAAATAACATGCAGTTTCTAGTTCTAGGAGCAAGAGTTTTTTTCTCGTAAGAAGAGTCACTATTGCGCTCCCATTGTCATACACAGGGCATACAGCACTGGCGTCTATTCCCAGCATGTACAGTGTATTGGACTGAAGAGGATCTACTGTTCTTGTCAGTTTCCTAAGCAGAATTGAACTAGATATGGACGTTTGTGTAGGAAGCACAGTTCTTTTGTTCTGAGCAAGCTCACTGTTTTGGCCCTATAGGAAACCCAGGAGAGTAGAGGAGTGCTCTTTTCTCAAAAGCAGAGTGTGTTTCTTGTAAGGCGAGCTAGCGTTTGTTTCCCAGTCCTAAATGGAGTTGAATCACATGCAGTTTTAGATCCCATGAGCAAGAGTTGTTTTCTGGTAAGGAAAGTCACTATTGCGCTCCCATTCTCATGCACAGTGCAAATAGCACTAGCGTCTGTTCCCAGCAAGTACAGTGTATTGAACTGAAGAGAAGCTACTGTTCTTGTCAGTTTCCTAAGCAGAGTTGAACTAGATATGGCCCGTGTGTAGGAAGCACAGTTCTTTTGTTCTGAGCAAGCTCACTGTTCGGACCCCATAGGAAACACAGTAGAGTAGATGAGTGCCCTTTTCTCAAAAGCAGAGTGTGTTTCTTGTAAGGCCAGCTAGCGTTTGTTTCCAGTCCTAAATGGAGTTGAATCACATGCAGTTTTTGGTCCTACGAGCAAGAGTTGTTTTCTGGTAAGAAGAGTCACTATAGCGCTCCCATTTCCATACACAGTGCAAATAGCACTCGCGTCTGTTCCCAGCAAGTACAGTGTTTTGGACTGAAGAGGAGCTACTGTTCTTGTCAGTATCCTAAGCAGACTTGAACTAGATATGGCCCGTGTGTATAAAGCATAGTTTTTTTGTTCTGAGCAAGCTCACTGTTCAGACCCAATAGGAAACACAGTAGAGTAGATGAGTGGCCTTTTCTCAAAAGCAGAATGTGTTTCTTCTAAGGCGAGCTAGCGTTTGTTTCCCAGTCCTAAATGGAGTTGAATCACATGCAGTTTCTCGTCCTACCAGCAAGAGTTGTTTTCTGGTAGGAAGAGTCACTATTGCGCTCCCATTCCCATGCACAGTGCAAAAAGCACTCGCGTCTGTTCCCAGCAAGTACAGTGTATTGGACTGAAGAGGAGCTACTGTTCTTGTCAGTTTCCTAAGCAGAGTTGAACTAGATATGGCCCGGAAGTAGGAAGCACAGTTCTTTTGTTCTGAGCAAGTTCACTGTTCGGACCCAATAAGAAACACAGTAGAGTAGATGAGTGCCCTATTCTCAGAAGCAGAATGTGTTTCTTGTAAGGCGAGCCAGCGTTTGTTTCCCAGTCCTAAATGGACTTGAATCCCATGCAGTTTCTGGTCCGACGAGCAAGAGTTGTTTTCTGGTAAGAAGAGTCACTATTGCACTCTCATTGTCATACACAGGGCAAACAGCCCTGGCGTCTGTTGCCAGCATGTACAGTGTATTGGACTGAAGAGGATCTACTGTTCTTGTCAGTTTCCTAAGCAGAGTTGAACTAGATATGGCCCGTGTGTGTAGGAAGCACAGTTCTTTTGTTCTGAGCAAGCTTACTGTTTCGGCCCTATAGGAAACACAGTAGAGTAGAAATGTGCCCTTTTCTCAAAATCAGAGTGTGTTTCTTGTAAGGCAAGCCTGCGTTTGTTTCCTAGTCCTAAATAGAGGTGAATCACATGCAGTTTTTGGTCCTATGAGCAAGAGTTGTTTTGTGGTAAGGAAAGTCACTATTGGGCTCCCATTGCCATACAGAGTGCAAATAGCACTCGCGTCTGTTCCCAGCAAGTACAGTGTTTTGGACTGAAGAGGAGCTACTGTTCTTTTCAGTTTCCTAAGCAGAGTTGAACTAGATATGGCCCGTGTGTGTAGGAAGCACAGTTCTTTTGTTCTGAGCAAACTCACTGTTCGGACGCCATAAAATACACAGTAGAGTAGAAGAGTGCCCTTTTCTCAGAAGCAGAGTGTGTTTCTTGTAAGGCGAGCTAGCGTTTGTTTCCCAGTCCTAAATGGAGTTGAATCCCATGCAATTTCTGGTCCTACGATCAAGAGTTGTTTTCTGGTAAGAAGAGTCACTATTGCACTGTCATTGTCATACACAGGGCAAACAGCACTGGCGTCTGTTCCCAGCATGTACAGTGTATTGGACTGAAGAGGATCTACTGTTCTTGTCAGTTTCCTAAGCAGTGTTGAACTAGATATGGCCTGTGTGTGTAGGAAGCACAGTTCTTTTGTTCTGAGCAAGCTCACTCTTCTGGCCCTATATGAAACACAGTAGAGTAGAAGAGTGCTCTTTTCTCTAAAGCAGAGTGTATTTCTTGTAAGGGGAGCTCGTGTTTGTTTCCCAGTCTTAAATGGAGTTGAGTCACAGGCAGTTTTTGGTCCTACGAGCAAGAGTTGTTTTCTGGTAAGAAGAGTCACTATTGTGCTCCAATTGCCATACACAGTGC
Organism: Peromyscus eremicus; assembly: GCF_949786415.1. Classification (NCBI taxonomy): domain Eukaryota; kingdom Metazoa; phylum Chordata; class Mammalia; order Rodentia; family Cricetidae; genus Peromyscus; species Peromyscus eremicus. Next base: position 238,789 of record NW_026734498.1, read on the forward strand.
AAATAGCACTGGCGTCTGTTCCCAGCAAGTACAGTGTATTGGACTTAAGAGAGGCTACTCTTCTTGTCAGTTTTCTAAGCAGAGTTGAACTAGATATGGCCCGTGTGTGTAGGAAGCACAGTTCCTTTGTTCTGAGCAAGCTTACTGTTTCGGCCCTATAGGAAACACAGTAGAGTAGAAGAGTGCCCTTTTCTCAAAATCAGAGTGTGTTTCTTGTAAGGCAAGCCTGCGTTTGTTTCCTAGTCCTAAATAGAGGTGAATCACATGCAGTTTTTGGTCCTATGAGCAAGAGTTGTTTTGTGGTAAGGAAAGTCACTATTGGGCTCCCATTGCCATACAGAGTGCAAATAGCACTCGCGTCTGTTCCCAGCAAGTACAGTGTTTTGGACTGAAGAGGAGCTACTGTTCTTGTCAGTTTCCTAAGCAGAGTTGAACTAGATATGGCCCGTGTGTGTAGGAATCAGAGTTCTTTTGTTCTGAGCAAGCTCACTGTTCGGACCCCATAGGAAACACAGTAGAGTAGAAGAGTGCCCTTTTCTCAAAAGCAGAGTGTGTTTCTTGTAAGGCCAGCTGGCGTTTGTTTCCAGTCCTAAATGGAGTTGAATCACATGCAGTTTTTGGTCCTACGAGCAAGAGTTGTTTTCTGGTAAGAAGAGTCACTATTGCGCTCCCATTGACATACACAGTGCAAATAGCACTCGCGTCTGTTCCCAGCAAGTACAGTGTTTTGGACTGAAGAGGAGCTACTGTTCTTGTCAGTCTCCTAAGCAGACTTGAACTATATATGGCCCGTGTGTGTAGAAAGCACAGTTGTTTTGTTCTGAGCAAGGTCACTGTTCGGGCCCAATGGGAAACACAGTAGAGTAGATGAGTGGCCTTTTCTCAGAAGCAGAATGTGTTTCTTCTAAGGCGAGCTAGCGTTTGTTTCCCAGTCCTAAATGGAGTTGAATCGCATGCAGTTTCTCGTCCTACCAGCAAGAGTTGTTTTCTGGTAGGAAGAGTCACTATTGCGCTCCCATTCCCTTGCACAGTGCAAATAGCACTTGCGTCTGTTCCCAGCAAGTACAGTGTATTGGACTGAAGAGGAGCTACTGTTCTTGTCAGTTTCCTAAGCAGAGTTGAACTACATATGGCCCGTGAGTAGGAAGCACAGTTCTTTTGTTCTGAGCAAGCTCAATGTTCGGACCCAATAGGAAACACAGTAGAGTAGATGAGTGCCCTATTCTCAGAAGCAGAATGTGTTTCTTGTAAGGCGAGCCAGCGTTTGTTTCCCAGTCCTAAATGGACTTGAATCCCATGCAGTTTCTGGTCCGACGAGCAAGAGTTGTTTTCTGGTAAGAAGAGTCACTATTGCACTCTCATTGTCATACACAGGGCAAACAGCCCTGGCGTCTGTTGCCAGCATGTACAGTGTATTGGACTGAAGAGGATCTACTGTTCTTGTCAGTTTCCTAAGCAGAGTTGAACTAGATATGGCCCGTGTGTGTAGGAAGCACAGTTCTTTTGTTCTGAGCAAGCTTACTGTTTCGGCCCTATAGGAAACACAGTAGAGTAGAAGAGTGCCCTTTTCTCAAAATCAGAGTGTGTTTCTTGTAAGGCAAGCCTGCGTTTGTTTCCTAGTCCTAAATAGAGGTGAATCACATGCAGTTTTTGGTCCTATATGGAAGAGTTGTTTTGTGGTAAGGAAAGTCACTATTGGGCTCCCATTGCCATACAGAGTGCAAATAGCACTCGCGTCTGTTCCCAGCAAGTACAGTGTTTTGGACTGAAGAGGAGCTACTGTTCTTGTCAGTTTCCTAAGCAGAGTTGAACTAGATATGGCCCGTGTGTGTAGGAAGCACAGTTCTTTTGTTCTGAGCAAGCTCACTGTTCGGACCCCATAAAAAACGCAGTAGAGTAGAAGAGTGCCCTTTTCTCAGAAGCAGAGTGTGTTTCAAGTAAGGCGAGCTAGCGTTTGTTTTTCAGTCCTAAATGGAGTTGAATCTCATGCAGTTTCTGGTCCTACCCGCAAGAGTTGTTTTCTGGTAAGAAGAGTCACTATTGCGCTCCCATTGTCATACACAGGGCAAACAGCACTGGCGTCTGTTACCATCAAGTACAGTGTATTGGACTGAAGAGGAGCTACTGTTCTTGTCAGTTTCTTAAGCAGAGTTGAACTAGATATGGCCCATGTGTGTAGGAATCAGAGTTCTTTTGTTCTGAGCAAGCTCACTGTTTTGGCCCTATAGGAAACACAGTAGAGTAGAAGAGTACCCTTTCCTCAAGGGCAGAGTGTGTTTCTTGTAAGGCGAGCTAGCGTTTGTTTCCCAGTCCTAAATGGAGTTGAATCACATGTAGTTTCTGGTCCTACGAGCAAGAGTTGTTTTCTGGTAAGAAGAGTCACTATTGTGCTCCCATTTTCATACAAGGGCAAATAGCACTGGCGTCTGTTCCCAGCAAGTACAGTGTATTGGGCTGAAGAGGATCTACTGTTCTTGTCAGTTTCCTAAGCAGAATTGAACTAGATATGGCCGTGTGTGTAGGAAGAACAGTTCTTTTGTTCTGAGAAAGCTCACTGTTCTACTCCTTAGGAAACACTGTAGAGGAGAAGAGTGCTCTTTCCTCAAAAGCAGAGTGTGTTTCTTGTACGGCGAGCTAGCGTTTGTTTCCCAGTCCTAAATTGAGTTGAATAACATGCAGTTTCTAGTTCTAGGAGCAAGAGTTTTTTTCTCGTAAGAAGTGTCACTATTGCGCTCCAATTGTCATACACAGGGCAAATAGCACTGGCGTCTATTCCCAGCATGTACAGTGTATTGGACTGAAGAGAATCTACTGTTCTTGTCAGTTTCCTAAGCAGAATTGAACTAGATATGGACGTTTGTGTAGGAAGCACAGTTCTTTTGTTCTGAGCAAGCTCACTGTTTTGGCCCTATAGGAAACACAGTAGAGTAGAGGAGTGCTCTTTTCTCAAAAGCAGAGTTTGTTTCTTGAAAGGCGAGCTAGCGATTGTTTCCCAGTCCTAAATGGAGTTGAATCACATGCAGTTTTTGGTCCCATGAGCAAGAGTTGTTTTCTGGTAAGGAAAGTCACTATTGCGCTCCCATTCCCATGCACAGTGCAAATAGCACTCGTGTCTGTTCCCAGAAAGTACAGTGTATTGGACTGAAGAGGAGATACTGTTCTTGTCAGTTTCCTAAGCAGAGTTGAACTAGATATGGCCCGTGTGTGTAAGAAGCACAGTTCTTTAGTTCTGAGCAAGCTCACTGTTCGGACCCCATAGGAAACACAGTAGAGTAGATGAGTGCCTTTTTCTCAAAAGCAGAGTGTGTTTCTTGTAAGGCCAGCTGGCGTTTGTTTCCAGTCCTAAATGGAGTTGAATCACATGCAATTTTTGGTCCTACGAGCAAGAGTTGTTTTCTGGTAAGAAGAGTCACTATTGCGCTACCATTGACATACACAGTGCAAATAGCACTCGCGTCTGTTACCAGCAAGTACAGTGTTTTGGACTGAAGAGTAGCTACTGTTCTTGTCAGTATCCTAAGCAGACTTGAACTAGATATGGCCCGTGTGTGTAGAAAGCACAGTTGTTTTGTTCTGAGCAAGCTCACTGTTCGGAACCAATAGGAAACACAGTAGAGTAGATGAGTGGCCTTTTCTCAGAAGCAGAATGTGTTTCTTCTAAGGCGAGCTAGCGTTTGTTTCCCAGTCCTAAATGGAGTTGAATCACATGCAGTTTCTCGTCCTACCACCAAGAGTTGTTTTCTGGTAGGAAGAGTCACTATTGCGCTCCCATTCCCATGCACAGTGCAAATAGCACTCGCGTCTGTTCCCAGCAAGTACATTGTATTGGACTGAAGAGGAGCTACTATTCTTGTCAGTTTCCTAAGCAGAGTTGAACTAGATATGGCCCGTGAGTAGGAAGCACAGTTCTTTTGTTCTGAGCAAGCTCACTGTTTTGGCCCTATAGGAAACACAGTAGAGTAGAAGAGTGCCCTATTCTCAAAAGCAGAGTGTGTTTCTTGTAAGGCGAGCTAGCGTTTGTTTCCCAGTCCTAAATTGAGTTGAATCACATACAGTTTCTAGTTCTAGGAACAAGAGTTTTTTTCTCGTAAGAAGAGTCACTATTGCGCTCCCATTGTCATACACAGGGCAAATAGCACTGGCGTCTATTCCCAGCATTTACAGTGTATTGGACTGAAGAGGATCTACTGTTTTTGTCAGTTTCCTAAGCAGAACTGAACTAGATATGGACGTTTGTGTAGGAAGCACAGTTCTTTTGTTCTGAGCAAGCTCACTGTTTTGACCCTATAGGAAACACAGTAGAGTAGAGGAGTGCTCTTTTCTCAAAAGCAGAGTGTGTTTATTGTAAGGCGAGCTAGCGTTTGTTTCCCAGTCCTAAATGGAGTTGTATCCCATGCAGTTTCTGGTCCTACGAGCAAGAGCTGTTTTCTGGTAATAAGAGTCACTATTGCGCTCCCATTGTCATACAAAGAGCAAATAGCACTCGCCTCTATTCCCACAAATACAGTGTATTTGACTGAAGAGGAGCTACTGTTCTTGTCAGTTTCCTAAGCAGAGTTGAACTAGATATGGCCCGTGTGTGCAGGAAGCACAGTTCTTTTGTTCTGAGCAATCTCACTGCTTGGACACCATAGGAAACACAGTAGAGTAGAAGAGTGCTCTTTTCTCAAAAGCAGAGTGTGTTTCTTGTAAGGCGAGCTAGCGTTTGTTTCCCAGTCCTAAATGGAGTTGAATCACATGTAGTTTCTGGTCCTACGAGCAAGAGTTGTTTTCTGGTAAGAAGAGTCACTATTGTGCTCCCATTGCCATACAAGGGCAAATAGCACTGGCGTCTGTTCCCAGCAAGTACAGTGTATTGGGCTGAAGAGGATCTACTGTTCTTGTCAGTTTCCTAAGCAGAATTGAACTAGATAAGGCCGTGTGTGTAGGAAGCACAGTTCTTTTGTTCAGAGAAAGCTCACTGTTCTACCCCTTAGGAAACACTGTAGAGTAGAAGAGTGCTCTTTCCTCAAAAGCAGAGTGTGTTTCTTGTACGGTGAGCTAGCGTTTGTTTCCCAGTCCTAAATGGAGTTGTATCCCATGCAGTTTCTGGTCCTACGAGCAAGAGCTGTTTTCTGGTAATAAGAGTCACTGTTGCGCTCCCATTGTCATACACAGAGCAAAGAGCACTGGCATCTGTTCCCAGCATGTACAGTGTATTGGACTGAAGAGGATCTACTGTTTTTGTCAGTTTCATAAGCAGAGTTGAACTAGATATGGCCCGTGTGTGTAGGAAGCACAGTTCTTTGTTCTGAGCAAGCTCACTGTTTTGGCCCTGTAGGAAACACAGTAGAGTAGAAGAGTGCCCGTTTCTCAAAAGCAGAGTTTGTTTCTTGTAAGGCGAGCTAGCGTTTGTTTCCCAGTCCTAAATTGAGTTAAATAACATGCAGTTTCTAGTTCTAGGAGCAAGAGTTTTTTTCTCGTAAGAAGAGTCACTATTGCGCTCCCATTGTCATACACAGGGCATACAGCACTGGCGTCTATTCCCAGCATGTACAGTGTATTGGACTGAAGAGAATCTACTGTTCTTGTCAGTTTCCTAAGCAGAATTGAACTAGATATGGACGTTTGTGTAGGAAGCACAGTTCTTTTGTTCTGAGCAAGCTCACTGTTTTGGCCCTATAGGAAACACAGTAGAGTAGAGGAGTGCTCTTTTCTCAAAAGCAGAGTGTGTTTCTTGAAAGGCGAGTTAGCGATTGTTTCCCAGTCCTAAATGGAGTTGAATCACATGCAGTTTTCGGTCCCATGAGCAAGAGTTGTTTTCTGGTAAGGAAAGTCACTATTGCGCTCCCATTCCCATGCACAGTGCAAATAGCACTCGTGTCTGTTCCCAGAAAGTACAGTGTATTGGACTGAAGAGGAGATACTGTTCTTGTCAGTTTCCTAAGCAGAGTTGAACTAGATATGGCCCGTGTGTGTAGGAAGCACAGTTCTTTTGTTCTGAGCAAGCTCACTGTTCGGACCCCATAGGAAACACAGTAGAGTAGATGAGTGCCTTTTTCTCAAAAGCAGAGTGTGTTTCTTGTAAGGCCAGCTGGCGTTTGTTTCCAGTCCTAAATGGAGTTGAATCACATGCAGTTTTTGGTCCTACGAGCAAGAGTTGTTTTCTGGTAAGAAGAGTCACTATTGCGCTCCCATTGACATACACAGTGCAAATAGCACTCGCGTCTGTTACCAGCAAGTACAGTGTTTTGGACTGAAGAGTAGCTACTGTTCTTGTCAGTATCCTAAGCAGACTTGAACTAGATATGGCCCGTGTGTGTAGAAAGCACAGTTGTTTTGTTCTGAGCAAGCTCACTGTTCGGACCAAATAGGAAACACAGTAGAGTAGATGAGTGGCCTTTTCTCAGAAGCAGAATGTGTTTCTTCTAAGGCGAGCTAGCGTTTGTTTCCCAGTCCTAAATGGAGTTGAATCACATGCAGTTTCTCGTCCTACCACCAAGAGTTGTTTTCTGGTAGGAAGAGTCACTATTGCGCTCCCATTCCCATGCACAGTGCAAATAGCACTCGCGTCTGTTCCCAGCAAGTACATTGTATTGGACTGAAGAGGAGCTACTGTTCTTGTCAGTTTCCTAAGCAGAGTTGAACTAGATATGGCCCGTGAGTAGGAAGCACAGTTCTTTTGTTCTGAGCAAGCTCACTGTTTTGGCCCTATAGGAAACACAGTAGAGTAGAAGAGTGCCCTATTCTCAAAAGCAGAGTGTGTTTCTTGTAAGGTGAGCTAGCGTTTGTTTCCCAGTCCTAAATTGAGTTGAATCACATGCAGTTTCTAGTTCTAGGAACAAGAGTTTTTTTCTCGTAAGAAGAGTCACTATTGCGCTCCCATTGTCATACACAGGGCAAATAGCACTGGCGTTTATTCCCAGCATTTACAGTGTATTGGACTGAAGAGGATCTACTGTTTTTGTCAGTTTCCTAAGCAGAACTGAACTAGATATGGACGTTTGTGTAGGAAGCACAGTTCTTTTGTTCTGAGCAAGCTCACTGTTTTGACCCTATAGGAAACACAGTAGAGTAGAGGAGTGCTCTTTTCTCAAAAGCAGAGTGTGTTTATTGTAAGGCGAGCTAGCGTTTGTTTCCCAGTCCTAAATGGAGTTGTATCCCATGCAGTTTCTGGTCCTACGAGCAAGAGCTGTTTTCTGGTAATAAGAGTCACTATTGCGCTCCCATTGTCATACAAAGAGCAAATAGCACTCGCCTCTATTCCCAGCAAATACAGTGTATTTAACTGAAGAGGAGCTACTGTTCTTGTCAGTTTCCTAAGCAGAGTTGAACTAGATATGGCCCGTGTGTGCAGGAAGCACAGTTCTTTTGTTCTGAGCAATCTCACTGCTTGGACACCATAGGAAACACAGTAGAGTAGAAGAGTGCTCTTTTCTCAAAAGCAGAGTGTGTTTCTTGTAAGGCGAGCTAGCGTTTGTTTCCCAGTCCTAAATGGAGTTGAATCACATGTAGTTTCTGGTCCTACGAGCAAGAGTTGTTTTCTGGTAAGAAGAGTCACTATTGTGCTCCCATTGCCATACAAGGGCAAATAGCACTGGCGTCTGTTCCCAGCAAGTACAGTGTATTGGGCTGAAGAGGATCTACTGTTCTTGTCAGTTTCCTAAGCAGAATTGAACTAGATAAGGCCGTGTGTGTAGGAAGCACAGTTCTTTTGTTCAGAGAAAGCTCACTGTTCTACCCCTTAGGAAACACTGTAGAGTAGAAGAGTGCTCTTTCCTCAAAAGCAGAGTGTGTTTCTTGTACGGTGAGCTAGCGTTTGTTTCCCAGTCCTAAATGGAGTTGTATCCCATGCAGTTTCTGGTCCTACGAGCAAGAGCTGTTTTCTGGTAATAAGAGTCACTGTTGCGCTCCCATTGTCATACACAGAGCAAAGAGCACTGGCATCTGTTCCCAGCATGTACAGTGTATTGGACTGAAGAGGATCTACTGTTTTTGTCAGTTTCATAAGCAGAGTTGAACTAGATATGGCCCGTGTGTGTAGGAAGCACAGTTCTTTTGTTCTGAGCAAGCTCACTGTTTTGGCCCTGTAGGAAACACAGTAGAGTAGAAGAGTGCCCGTTTCTCAAAAGCAGAGTTTGTTTCTTGTAAGGCGAGCTAGCGTTTGTTTCCCAGTCCTAAATTGAGTTAAATAACATGCAGTTTCTAGTTCTAGGAGCAAGAGTTTTTTTCTCGTAAGAAGAGTCACTATTGCGCTCCCATTGTCATACACAGGGCATACAACACTGGCGTCTATTCCCAGCATGTACAGTGTATTGGACTGAAGAGGATCTACTGTTCTTGTCAGTTTCCTAAGCAGAATTGAACTAGATATGGACGTTTGTGTAGGAAGCACAGTTCTTTTGTTCTGAGCAAGCTCACTGTTTTGGCCCTATAGGAAACCCAGGAGAGTAGAGGAGTGCTCTTTTCTCAAAAGCAGAGTGTGTTTCTTGTAAGGTGAGCTAGCGTTTGTTTTCCAGTCCTAAATGGAGTTGAATCACATGCAGTTTTCGATCCCATGAGCAAGAGTTGTTTTCTGGTAAGGAAAGTCACTATTGCGCTCCCATTCTCATGCACAGTGCAAATAGCACTCGCGTCTGTTCCCAGCAAGTACAGTGTATTGAACTGAAGAGAAGCTACTGTTCTTGTCAGTTTCCTAAGCAGAGTTGAACTAGATATGGCCCGTGTGTAGGAAGCACAGTTCTTTTGTTCTGAGCAAGCTCACTGTTCGGACCCCATAGGAAACACAGTAGAGTAGATGAGTGCCCTTTTCTCAAAAGCAGAGTGTGTTTCTTGTAAGGCCAGCTGGCGTTTGTTTCCAGTCCTAAATGGAGTTGAATCACATTCAGTTTTTGGTCCTACGAGCAAGAGTTGTTTTCTGGTAAGAAGAGTCATTATAGCGCTCCCATTTCCATACACAGTGCAAATAGCACTCGCGTCTGTTCCCAGCAAGTACAGTGTTTTGGACTGAAGAGGAGCTACTGTTCTTGTCAGTATCCTAAGCAGACTTGAACTAGATATGGCCCGTGTGTGTAGAAAGCATAGTTTTTTTGTTCTGAGCAAGCTCACTGTTCGGACCCAATAGGAAACACAGTAGAGTAGATGAGTGGCCTTTTCTCAGAAGCAGAATGTGTTTCTTCTAAGGCGAGCTAGCGTTTGTTTCCCAGTCCTAAATGGAGTTGAATCACATGCAGTTTCTCGTCCTACCAGCAAGAGTTGTTTTCTGGTAGGAAGAGTCACTATTGCGCTCCCATTCCCATGCACAGTGCAAATAGCACTCGCGTCTGTTCCCAGCAAGTACAGTGTATTGGACTGAAGAGGAGCTACTGTTCTTGTCAGTTTCCTAAGCAGAGTTGAACTAGATATGGCCCGGAAGTAGGAAGCACAGTTCTTTTGTTCTGAGCAAGCTCACTGTTCGGACCCAATAAGAAACACAGTAGAGTAGATGAGTGCCATATTCTCAGAATTAGAATGTGTTTCTTGTAAGGCGAGCCAGCGTTTGTTTCCCAGGCCTAAATGGACTTGAATCCCATGCAGTTTCTGGTCCGACGAGCAAGAGTTGTTTTCTGGTAAGAAGAGTCACTATTGCACTCTCATTGTCATACACAGGGCAAACAGCCCTGGCGTCTGTTGCCAGCATGTACAGTGTATTGGACTGAAGAGGATCTACTGTTCTTGTCAGTTTCCTAAGCAGAGTTGAACTAGATATGGCCCGTGTGTGTAGGAAGCACAGTTCTTTTGTTCTGAGCAAGCTTACTGTTTCGGCCCTATAGGAAACACAGTAGAGTAGAAATGTGCCCTTTTCTCAAAATCAGAGTGTGTTTCTTGTAAGGCAAGCCTGCGTTTGTTTCCTAGTCCTAAATAGAGGTGAATCACATGCAGTTTTTGGTCCTATGAGCAAGAGTTGTTTTGTGGTAAGGAAAGTCACTATTGGGCTCCCATTGCCATACAGAGTGCAAATAGCACTCGCGTCTGTTCCCAGCAAGTACAGTGTTTTGGACTGAAGAGGAGCTACTGTTCTTGTCAGTTTCCTAAGCAGAGTTGAACTAGATATGGCCCGTGTGTGTAGGAAGCACAGTTCTTTTGTTCTGAGCAAACTCACTGTTCGGACCCCATAGGAAACACAGTAGAGTAGATGAGTGCCTTTTTCTCAGAAGCAGAGTGTGTTTCTTGTAAGGCGAGCTAGCGTTTGTTTCCAGTCCTAAATGGAGTTGAATCACATGCAGTTTTTGGTCCTACGAGCAAGAGTTGTTTTCTGGTAAGAAGAGTCACTATTGCGCTCCCATTGACATACACAGTGCAAATAGCACTCGCGTCTGTTACCAGCAAGTACAGTGTTTTGGACTGAAGAGGAGCTACTGTTCTTGTCAGTATCCTAAGCAGACTTGAACTAGATATGGCCCGTGTGTGTAGAAAGCACAGTTGTTTTGTTCTGAGCAAGGTCACTGTTCGGGCCCAATGGGAAACACAGTAGAGTAGATGAGTGGCCTTTTCTCAGAAGCAGAATGTGTTTCTTCTAAGGCGAGCTAGCGTTTGTTTCCCAGTCCTAAATGGAGTTGAATCACATGCAGTTTCTCGTCCTACCACCAAGAGTTGTTTTCTGGTAGGAAGAGTCACTATTGCGCTCCCATTCCCATGCACAGTGCAAATAGCACTCGCGTCTGTTCCCAGCAAGTACATTGTATTGGACTGAAGAGGAGCTACTGTTCTTGTCAGTTTCCTAAGCAGAGTTGAACTAGATATGGCCCGTGAGTAGGAAGCACAGTTCTTTTGTTCTGAGCAAGCTCACTGTTTTGGCCCTATAGGAAACACAGTAGAGTAGAAGAGTGCCCTATTCTCAAAAGCAGAGTGTGTTTCTTGTAAGGTGAGCTAGCGTTTGTTTCCCAGTCCTAAATTGAGTTGAATCACATGCAGTTTCTAGTTCTAGGAACAAGAGTTTTTTTCTCGTAAGAAGAGTCACTATTGCGCTCCCATTGTCATACACAGGGCAAATAGCACTGGCGTCTATTCCCAGCATTTACAGTGTATTGGACTGAAGAGGATCTACTGTTTTTGTCAGTTTCCTAAGCAGAACTGAACTAGATATGGACGTTTGTGTAGGAAGCACAGTTCTTTTGTTCTGAGCAAGCTCACTGTTTTGACCCTATAGGAAACACAGTAGAGTAGAGGAGTGCTCTTTTCTCAAAAGCAGAGTGTGTTTATTGTAAGGCGAGCTAGCGTTTGTTTCCCAGTCCTAAATGGAGTTGTATCCCAAGCAGTTTCTGGTCCTACGAGCAAGAGCTGTTTTCTGGTAATAAGAGTCACTATTGCGCTCCCATTGTCATACAAAGAGCAAATAGCACTAGCCTCTATTCCCAGCAAATACAGTGTATTTGACTGAAGAGGAGCTACTGTTCTTGTCAGTTTCCTAAGCAGAGTTGAACTAGATATGGCCCGTGTGTGCAGGAAGCACAGTTCTTTTGTTCTGAGCAATCTCACTGCTTGGACACCATAGGAAACACAGTAGAGTAGAAGAGTGCTCTTTTCTCAAAAGCAGAGTGTGTTTCTTGTAAGGCGAGCTAGCGTTTGTTTCCCAGTCCTAAATGGAGTTGAATCACATGTAGTTTCTGGTCCTACGAGCAAGAGTTGTTTTCTGGTAAGAAGAGTCACTATTGTGCTCCCATTGCCATACAAGGGCAAATGGCACTGGCGTCTGTTCCCAGCAAGTACAGTGTATTGGGCTGAAGAGGATCTACTGTTCTTGTCAGTTTCCTAAGCAGAATTGAACTAGATAAGGCCGTGTGTGTAGGAAGCACAGTTCTTTTGTTCAGAGAAAGCTCACTGTTCTACCCCTTAGGAAACACAGTAGAGTAGAAGAGTGCTCTTTCCTCAAAAGCAGAGTGTGTTTCTTGTACGGTGAGCTAGCGTTTGTTTCCCAGTCCTAAATGGAGTTGTATACCATGCAGTTTCTGGTCCTACGAGCAAGAGCTGTTTTCTGGTAATAAGAGTCACTGTTGCGCTCCCATTGTCATACACAGAGCAAAGAGCACTGGCATCTGTTCCCAGCATGTACAGTGTATTGGACTGAAGAGGATCTACTGTTTTTGTCAGTTTCATAAGCAGAGTTGAACTAGATATGGCCCGTGTGTGTAGGAAGCACAGTTCTTTTGTTCTGAGCAAGCTCACTGTTTTGGCCCTGTAGGAAACACAGTAGAGTAGAAGAGTGCCCGTTTCTCAAAAGCAGAGTTTGTTTCTTGTAAGGCGAGCTAGCGTTTGTTTCCCAGTCCTAAATTGAGTTAAATAACATGCAGTTTCTAGTTCTAGGAGCAAGAGTTTTTTTCTCGTAAGAAGAGTCACTATTGCGCTCCCATTGTCATACACAGGGCATACAGCACTGGCGTCTATTCCCAGCATGTACAGTGTATTGGACTGAAGAGGATCTACTGTTCTTGTCAGTTTCCTAAGCAGAGTTGAACTAGATATGGCCCGTGTGTGTAGGAAGCACAGTTCTTTTGTTCTGAGCAAGCTTACTGTTTCGGCCCTATAGGAAACACAGTAGAGTAGAAATGTGCCCTTTTCTCAAAATCAGAGTGTGTTTCTTGTAAGGCAAGCCTGCGTTTGTTTCCTAGTCCTAAATAGAGGTGAATCACATGCAGTTTTTGGTCCTATGAGCAAGAGTTGTTTTGTGGTAAGGAAAGTCACTATTGGGCTCCCATTGCCATACAGAGTGCAAATAGCACTCGCGTCTGTTCCCAGCAAGTACAGTGTTTTGGACTGAAGAGGAGCTACTGTTCTTGTCAGTTTCCTAAGCAGAGTTGAACTAGATATGGCCCGTGTGTGTAGGAAGCACAGTTCTTTTGTTCTGAGCAAACTCACTGTTTGGACGCCATAAAATACACAGTAGAGTAGAAGAGTGCCCTTTTCTCAGAAGCAGAGTGTGTTTCTTGTAAGGCGAGCTAGCGTTTGTTTCCCAGTCCTAAATGGAGTTGAATCCCATGCAATTTCTGGTCCTACGATCAAGAGTTGTTTTCTGGTAAGAAGAGTCACTATTGCACTGTCATTGTCATACACAGGGCAAACAGCACTGGCGTCTGTTCCCAGCATGTACAGTGTATTGGACTGAAGAGGATCTACTGTTCTTGTCAGTTTCCTAAGCAGAGTTGAACTAGATATGGCCTGTGTGTGTAGGAAGCACAGTTCTTTTGTTCTGAGCAAGCTCACTCTTCTGGCCCTATATGAAACACAGTAGAGTAGAAGAGTGCTCTTTTCTCTAAAGCAGAGTGTATTTCTTGTAAGGGGAGCTCGTGTTTGTTTGCCAGTCTTAAATGGAGTTGAGTCACAGGCAGTTTTTGGTCCTACGAGCAAGAGTTGTTTTCTGGTAAGAAGAGTCACTATTGTGCTCCAATTGCCATACACAGTGCAAATAGCACTCGCGTCTGTTCCCAGCAAGTACAGTGTATTGGACTTAAGAGAGGCTACTCTTCTTGTCAGTTTTCTAAGCAAAGTTGAAGTAGATATGGTCCATGTGTGTAGGAAGCACAGTTCTTTTGTTCTGAGCAATCTCACTGTTCTGGCCCTGTAGGAAACACAGTAGAGTAGAAGAGTGCTCTTTTCTCAAAAGTAGAGTGTGTTTCTTGTAAGGTGAGCTAGTGTTTGTTTCCCAGTCCTAAATGGAGTTGAATCACATGCAGTTTTCGGTCCCATGAGCAAGAGTTGTTTTCTGGTAAGGAAAGTCACTATTGCGCTCCCATTCCCATGCACAGTGCAAATAGCACTGGCGTCTGTTCCCAGCAAGTACAGTGTATTGGACTGAAGAGGAGATACTGTTCTTGTCAGTTTCCTAAGCAGAGTTGAACTAGATATGGCCCGTGTGTGTAGGAAGCACAGTTCTTTTGTTCTGAGCAAGCTCACTGTTCTGACCCCATAGGAAACACAGTAGAGTAGATGAGTGCGTTTTTCTCAAAAGCAGAGTGTGTTTCTTGTAAGGCCAGCTGGCGTTTGTTTCCAGTCATAAATGGAGTTGAATCACATGCAGTTTTTGGTCCTACGAGCAAGAGTTGTTTTCTGGTAAGAAGAGTCACTATTGCGCTCCCATTGACATACACAGTGCAAATAGCACTCGTGTCTGTTACCAGCAAGTACAGTGTGTGGACTGAAGAGGAGCTACTGTTCTTGTCAGTATCCTAAGCAGACTTGAACTAGATATGGCCCGTGTGTGTAGAAAGCACAGTTGTTTTGTTCTTAACAAGCTCACTGTTCGAACCAAATAGGAAACACAGTAGAGTAGATGAGTGGCCTTTTCTCAGAAGCAGAATGTGTTTCTCTAAGGCGAGCTAGCGTTTGTTTCCCAGTCCTAAATGGAGTTGAATCACATGCAGTTTCTCGTCCTACCACAAAGAGTTGTTTTCTGGTAGGAAGAGTCACTATTGCGCTCCCATTGTCATACACAGTGCAAATAGCACTCGCGTCTGTTCACAGCAAGTACAGTGTATTGGACTGAAGAGGAGCTACTGTTCTTGTCAGTTTCCTAAGCAGAGTTGAACTAGATATGGCCCGTGAGTAGGAAGCACAGTTCTTTTGTTCTGAGCAAGCTCACTGTTTTTGCCCTATAATAAACACAGTAGAGTAGAAGAGTGCCCTTTTCTCAAAAGCAGAGTGTGTTTCTTGTAAGGCGAGCTAGCGTTTGTTTCCCAGTCCTAAATTGAGTTGAATCACATGCAGTTTCTAGTTCTAGGAGCAAGATTTTTTTTGTCGTAGGAAGTGTCACTATTGCGCTCCCATTGTCATACACAGGGCAAATAGCACTGGCGTCTATTCCCAGCATGTACAGTGTATTGGACTGAAGAGGATCTACTGTTCTTGTCAGTTTCCTAAGCAGAGTTGAACTAGATATAGTCGGTGTGTTTAGTACGCACAGTTCTTTTGTTCTGAGCAAGCTCACTGTTGTGGCCCTATAGGAAACACTTTAGAGTAGAAGACTGCTCTTTTCTCAAAAGCAGAGTGTGTTTCTTGTAATGCGAGATAGCGTTTTTTTCCCGGTTCTAAATGGAGTTGAATCACATGCATTTTCTGGTCCTACGAGCAAGAGTTGTTTTCTGGTAAGAAGAATCACTATTGCGCTCCCATTGTCATACACAGGGCAAACAGCACTGGCGTCTGTTACCAGCAAGTACAGTGTATTGGACTGAAGAGGAGCTACTGTTCTTGTCAGTTTCTTAAGCAGAGTTGAATCACATGCAGTTTCTAGTTCTAGGAGCAAGAGTGGTTTTCTCGTATGAAGAGTCACTATTGCGTTCCCATTGTCATACACAGGGCAAATAGCACTCGCGTCTGTTCCCAGCATGTACAGTGTATTGGACTGAAGAGGATCTACAGTTCTTGTCAGTTTCCTCTGCAGAATTGTGCGCTCCCATTTCCATACACAGTGCAAATAGCACTCGCGTCTCTTACCAGCAAGTACAGTGTATTGGACTGAAGAGGAGCTACTGTTCTTGTCAGGTTCCTAAGCAGAGTTGAACTAGATATGGCCCGAGTGTGTAGGAAGCACAGTTCTTTTGTTCTGAGCAAGCTCACTGTTCGGACCCCATAGGAAACACAGTAGAGTAGAAGAGTGCCCTTTTCTCAGAAGCAGAATGTGTTTCATGTAAGGCGAGCTAACGTTTGTTTCCCAGTCCTAAATGGAGTTGAATCCCATGCAGTTTCTGGTCCGACGAGCAAGAGTTGTTTTCTGGTAAGAAGAGTCACTATTGCACTGTCATTGTCATACACAGGGCAAACAGCACTGGCGTCTGTTCCCAGCATGTACAGTGTATTGGACTGAAGAGGATCTACTGTTCTTGTCAGTTTCCTAAGCAGAGTTGAACTAGATATGGCCCGTGTGTGTAGGAAGCACAGTTCTTTTGTTCTGAGAAGCTCACTGTTTTGGCCCTATAGGAAAAACATTAGAGTAGAAGAGTGACCTTTTCTCAAAGCAGAGTGTGTTTCTTGTAAGGTGAGCTAGCATTTGTTTCCCAGTCCTAAATTGAGTTGAATCACATGCAGTTTCTAGTTCTCGGAGCAAGAGTTGTTTTGTCATAAGAAGAGTCACTATTGCGCTCCCATTGTCATACACAGGGCAAATAGCACTGGCGTCTGTTCCCAGCATGTACAGTGTATTGGACTGAAGAGGATCTACTGCTCTTGTCATTTTCCTCTGCAGAATTATCTAGATATGGCCCGTGTGTGTAGGAAGCACACTTCTTTTGTTCTGAGCAAGCTCACTGTTCTGGCCCTATAGGAAACACAGTAGAGTAGAAGAGTACTCTTTTCTCAAAAGCAGAGTGTGTTTCTTGTAAGGCCAGCTGGCATTTGTTTCCAGTCCTAAATGGAGTTGAATCACATGCAGTTTTTGGTAATATGAGCAAGAGTTGTTTTCTGGTAAGAAGAGTCACTATTGCGCTCCCATTTCCATACACAGTGCAAATAGCACTCGCGTCTGTTCCCAGCAAGTACAGTGTATCGGACTGAAGAGGAGCTACTGTTCTTGTCAGTTTCCTAAGCAGAGTTGAACTAGATATGGCCCGTGTGTGTAGGAAGCACAGTTCTTTTTTTCTGAGCAAGCTCATTGTTTTGGCCCTATAGGAAACACAGTAGAGTAGAAGAGTGCCCTTTTCTCAAAAGCAGAGTGTGTTTTTTGTAAGGCGAGCTAGCGTTTGTTTCCCAGTCCTAAATTGAGTTGAATCACATGCAGTTTCTAGTTCTAGGAGCAAGAGTGGTTTTCTCGTATGAAGAGTCACTATTGCGCTCCCATTGTCATACACAGGGCAAATAGCACTCGTGTCTGTTCCCAGCATGTACAGTGTATTGGACAGAAGAGGATCTACAGTTCTTGTCAGTTTCCTCTGCAGAATTGTGCACTCCCATTTCCATACACAGTGCAAATAGCACTCGTGTCTGTTCCCAGCAAGTACACAGTTTTGGACTGAAGAGGAGCTACTGTTCTTGTCAGTTTCCTAAACAGAGTTGATCTAGATATGGCGCTTGTGTGTAGGAAGCACACTTCTTTTGTTCTGAGCAAGCTCACTGTTCGGACCTCATAGGAAACACAGTAGAGTAGATGTGTGCCCTATTCTCAGAAGCAGAATGTGTTTCTTGTACGGCGAGCTAGCGTTTGCTTCCCAGTCCTAAATGGAGTTGAATAACATGCAGATTCTCGTCCTACCAGCAAGAGTTGTTTTCTGGTATAAAGAGTCACTATTGCGTTCCCATTGTCATACACAGGGCAAAAAGCACTGGCGTCTATTCCCAGCATGTACAGTGTATTGGACTGAAGAGGATCTACTGTTCTTGTCAGTTTCCTCAGCAGAATTGAACTAGATATGGCCGTGTGTTTAGGAAGCACAGTTCTTTTGTTCTGAGCAAGCTCACTGTTTTGGCCTTATAGGAAACACATTAGAGTAGAAGAGTGCTCTTTTCTCAAAAGCAGAGTGTGTTTCTTGTAAGGCGAGCTAGCGTTTATTTCCCAGTCCTAAATGGAGTTGAATCACATGCAGTTTCTGGTCCTATGAGCAAGAGTTGTTTTCTGGTAAGAAGAGTCACTATTGCGCGCCCATTTCCATACACAGGGCAAATAGCACTCGCGTCTGTTCCCAGCAAGTACAGTATATTGGGCTGTAGAGGATCTACTGTTCTTGTCAGTTTCCTAAGCAGAATTGAACTAGATATGGCCGTGTGTGTAGGAAGCACAGTTCCTTTGTCCTGAGTAAGCTCACTGTTCGGACCCCTTAGGAAACACTGTAGAGTAGAAGAGTGCTCTTTTCTTCAAAGCAGAGTGTGTTTCTTATAAGGCGAGCTCGCGTTTGTTTCCCATTCCTAAATGGATTTGAATCACATGCAGTTTCTGGTCCTATGAGCAAGAGTTGTTTTCTGGTAAGAAGAGACACTATTGCCCTCCCATTGTCATACACAGGGCAAATAGCACTGGCGTCTGTTCCCAGCATGCACAGTGTATTGGACTGAATTATATCTACTGTTCTTGTCAGTTTCCTAAGCAGAGTTGAACTAGATATAGTCGGTGTGTGTAGGAAGCACAGTTCTTTTGTTTTGAGCAAGCTCACTGTTGTGGCCCTATAGGAAACACATTAGAGTATAAGAGTGCTCTTTTCTCCAAAGCAGAGTTTGTTTCTCGTAATGCGAGATAGCGTTTTTTTCCCAGTTCTAAATGGAGTTGAATCACATGCAGTTTCTGGTCTTACGAGCTAGAGTTGTTTTCTGGTAAGAAGAGTCACTATTGAGCTCCCATTGTCATACACAGGGCAAATAGCACTGGTGTCTATTCCCAGCATGTACAGTGTATTGGACTGAAGAGGATCTACTGTTCTTGTCAGTTTCCTAAGCAGAATTGAACTAGATATGCCCCGTGTGTGTAGGTAGCACAGTTCTTTTGTTCTGAGCAAGCTCACTGTTTTGGCCCTATAGGAAACACAGTAGAGTAGAAGAGTGCTCTTTTCTCAAAAGCAGAGTGTGTTTCTTGTAAGGCGAGCTAGCGTTTGTTTGCCAGTCCTAAATGGAGTTGAATCACATGCAGTTTTCGGTCCCATGAGCAAGAGTTGTTTTCTGGTAAGGAAAGTCACTATTGAGCTCCCATTCCCATGCATAGTGCAAATAGCACTCGCGTCTCTTCCCAGCAAGTACAGTGTATTGGACTGAAGAGGAGCTACTGTTCTTGTCAGGTTCCTAAGCAGAGTTGAACTAGATATGGCCCGTGTGTGTAGGAAGCACAGTTCTTTTGTTCTGAGCAAGCTCACTGTTCGGACCCCATAGGAAACACAGTAGAGTAGAAGAGTGCCCTTTTCTCAGAAGCAGAATGTGTTTCATGTAAGGCGAGCTAACGTTTGTTTCCCAGTCCTAAATGGAGTTGAATCCCATGCTGTTTCTGGTCCTACGAGCAAGAGTTGTTTTCTGGTAAGAAGAGTCACTATTGCACTGTCATTGTCATACACAGGGCAAACAGCACTGGCGTCTGTTCCCAGCATGTACAGTGTATTGGACTGAAAAGGATCTACTGTTCTTGTCAGTTTCCTAAGCAGAGTTGAACTAGATATGGCCCGTGTGTGTAGGAAGCACAGTTCTTTTGGTCTGAGAAAGCTCACTGTTTTGGCCCTATAGGAAAAACATTAGAGTAGAAGAGTGACCTTTTCTCAAAGCAGAGTGTGTTTCTTGTAAGGTGAGCTAGCATTTGTTTCCCAGTCCTAAATTGAGTTGAATCACATGCAGTTTCTAGTTCTCGCAGCAAGAGTTGTTTTGTCATAAGAAGAGTCACTATTGCGCTCCCATTGTCATACACAGGGCAAATAGCACTGGCGTCTGTTCCCAGCATGTACAGTGTATTGGAATGAAGAGGATCTACTGCTCTTGTCATTTTCCTCTGCAGAATTATCTAGATATGGCCCGTGAGTGTAGGAAGCACACTTCTTTTGTTCTGAGCAAGCTCACTGTTCTGGCCCTATAGGAAACACAGTAGAGTAGAAGAGTACTCTTTTCTCAAAAGCAGAGTGTGTTTCTTGTAAGGCCAGCTGGCATTTGTTTCCAGTCCTAAATGGAGTTGAATCACATGCAGTTTTTGGTAATATGAGCAAGAGTTGTTTTCTGGTAAGAAGAGTCACTATTGCGCTCCCATTTCCATACACAGTGCAAATAGCACTCGCGTCTGTTCCCAGCAAGTACAGTGTATCAGACTGAAGAGGAGCTACTGTTCTTGTCAGTTTCCTAAGCAGAGTTGAACTAGATATGGCCCGTGTGTGTAGGAAGCACAGTTCTTTTTTTCTGAGCAAGCTCACTGTTTTGGCCCTATAGGAAACACAGTAGAGTAGAAGAGTGCCCTTTTCTCAAAAGCAGAGTGTGTTTTTTGTAAGGCGAGCTAGCGTTTGTTTCCCAGTCCTAAATTGAGTTGAATCACATGCAGTTTCTAGTTCTAGGAGCAAGAGTGGTTTTCCCGTATGAAGAGTCACTATTGCGCTCCCATTGTCATACACAGGGCAAATAGCACTCGCGTCTGTTCCCAGCATGTACTGTGTATTGGACAGAAGAGGATCTACAGTTCTTGTCAGTTTCCTCTGCAGAATTGTGCGCTCCCATTTCCATACACAGTGCAAATAGCACTCGCATCTGTTCCCAGCAAGTACACAGTTTTGGACTGAAGAGGAGCTACTGTTCTTGTCAGTTTCCTAAACAGAGTTGATCTAGATATGGCCCTTGTGTGTAGGAAGCACACTTCTTTTGTTCTGAGCAAGCTCACTGTTCGGACCCCATAGGAAACACAGTAGAGTAGATGTGTGCCCTATTCTCAGAAGCAGAATGTGTTTCTTGTAGGGCGAGCTAGCGTTTGCTTCCCAGTCCTAAATGGAGTTGAATAACATGCAGATTCTCGTCCTACCAGCAAGAGTTGTTTTCTGGTATAAAGAGTCACTATTGCGTTCCCATTGTCATACATAGGGCAAAAAGCACTGGCGTCTATTCCCAGCATGTACAGTGTATTGGACTGAAGAGGATCTACTGTGCTTGTCAGTTTCCTCAGCAGAATTGAACTAGATATGGCCGTGTTTAGGAAGCACAGTTCTTTTGTTCTGAGCAAGCTCACTGTTTTGGCCTTATAGGAAACACATTAGAGTAGAAGAGTGCTCTTTTCTCAAAAGCAGAGTGTGTTTCTTGTAAGACGAGCTAGCGTTTATTTCCCAGTCCTAAATGGAGTTGAATCACATGCAGTTTCTGGTCCTACGAGCAAGAGTTGTTTTCTGGTAAGAAGAGTCACTATTGCGCGCCCATTTCCATACACAGGGCAAATAGCACTCGCGTCTGTTCCCAGCAAGTACAGTGTATTGGGCTGTAGAGGATCTACTGTTCTTGTCAGTTTCCTAAGCAGAATTGAACTAGATATGGCCGTGTGTGTAGGAAGCACAGTTCTTTTGTCCTGAGTAAGCTCACTGTTCGGACCCCTTAGGAAACACTGTAGAGTAGAAGAGTGCTCTTTTCTTCAAAGCAGAGTGTGTTTCTTATAAGGCGAGCTCGCGTTTGTTTCCCATTCTTAAATGGATTTGAATCACATGCAGTTTCTGGTCCTATGAGCAAGAGTTGTTTTCTGGTAAGAAGAGTCACTGTTGCCCTCCCATTGTCATACACAGGGCAAATAGCACTGGCGTCTGTTCCCAGCATGCACAGTGTATTGGACTGAATTATATCTACTGTTCTTGTCAGTTTCCTAAGCAGAGTTGAACTAGATATAGTCGGTGTGTGTAGGAAGCACAGTTCTTTTGTTTTGAGCAAGCTCACTGTTCTGGCCCTATAGGAAACACACTAGAGTAGAAGAGTGCTCTTTTCTCCAAAGCAGAGTTTGTTTCTCGTAATGCGAGCTAGCGTTTTTTTCCCAGTGCTAAATGGAGTTGAATCACATGCAGTTTCTGGTCTTACGAGCAAGAGTTGTTTTCTGGTAAGAAGAGTCACTATTGAGCTCCCATTGCCATACACAGGGCAAATAGCACTGGTGTCTATTCCCAGCATGTACAGTGTATTGGACTGAAGAGGATCTACTGTTCTTGTCAGTTTCCTAAGCAGAATTGAACTAGATATGGCCGTGTGTGTAGGAAGCACAGTTCTTTTGTTCTGAGCAAGCTCACTGTTTTGGCCCTATAGGAAACACAGTAGAGTAGAAGAGTGCTCTTTTCTCAAAAGCAGAGCGTGTTTCTTGTAAGGCGAGCTAGCGTTTGTTTCCCAGTCCTAAATGGAGTTGAATCACATGCAGTTTTCGGTCCCATGAGCAAGAGTTGTTTTCTGGTAAGGAAAGTCACTATTGCGCGCCCACTTCCATACACAGTGCAAATAGCACTCTTAAAAGCAGAGTGTGGTTCTTGTAAGGCGAGCTCGCGTTTGTTTCCCAGTCCTAAATGGATTTGAATCACATGCAGTTTCTGGTCCTACGAGCAAGAGTTGTTTTCTGGTAAGAAGAGTCACTATTGCGCTCCCATTGTCATACACAGGGCAAATAGCACTGGCGTCTGTTCCCAGCATGTACAGTGTATTGGACTGAATTATGTCTACTGTTCTTGTCAGTTTCCTAAGCAGAGTTGAACTAGATATAGTCGGTGTGTGTAGGAAGCACAGTTCTTTTGTTCTGAGCAAGCTCACTGTTGTGGCCCTATAGGAAACACATTAGAGTAGAAGAGTGCTCTTTTCTCCAAAGCAGAGTGTGTTTCTTGTAAGGCGAGCTAGCGTTTGTTTCCAAAGTCCTAAATGGAGTTGAATCACATGCAGTTTTCGGTCCCATGAGCAAGAGTTGTTTTCTGGTAAGGAAAGTCACTATTGCGCTCCCATTTCCAAACACAGTGCAAATAGCACTCGCCTCTATTCCCAGCAAATACAGTGTATTGGACTGAAGAGGAGCTACTGTTCTTGTCAGTTTCCTAAACAGAGTTGAACTAGATATGGCCCGTGTGTGTAGGAAGCACAGTTCTTTTGTTCTGAGCAAGCTCACTGTTCGGACCCCATAGGAAACACAGTAGAGTAGATGAGTGCCCTTTTCTCAGAAGCAGAATGTGTTTCTTGTAAGGTGAGCTAGTGTTTGTTTCCCAGTCCTAAATGGAGTTGAATCACATGCAGTTTCTGGTCCTACGAGCAAGAGTTGTTTTCTGGTAAGAAGAGTCACTATTGTGCTCCCATTGTCATACACAGGGCAAATAGCACTGGCGTCTGTTCCCAGCATGTACAGTGTATTGGACTGAATTATATCTACTGTTCTTGTCAGTTTCCTAAGCAGAGTTGAACTAGATATAGTCGGTGTGTGTAGGAAGCACAGTTCTTTTGTTCTGAGCAAGCTCACTGTTGTGGCCCTATAGGATACACATTAGAGTAGAAGAGTGCTCTTTTCTCAAAAGCAGAGTGTGTTTCTTGTAAGGCGAGCTAGCATTTTTTTCCCAGTTCTAAATGGAGTTGAATCACATGCAGTTTCTGGTCTTACTAGCAAGAGTTGTTTTCTGGTAAGAAGAGTCACTATTGAGCTCCCATTGTCATACACAGGGCAAATAGCACTGGCGTCTATTCCCACCATGTACAGTGTATTGGACTGAAGAAGATCTACTGTTCCTGTCAGTTTCCTAAGCAGAATTGTACTAGATATGGACGTTTGTGTAGGAAGCACAGTTCTTTTGTTCTGAGCAAGCTCACTGTTCGGACCCCATAAAAAACACAGTAGAGTAGATGAGTGCCCTTTTCTCAGAAGCAGAATGTGTTTCTTGTAAGGTGAGCTAGCGTTTGTTTCCCAGTACTAAATGGAGTTGAATCCCATGCAGTTTCTGGTCCTACGAGCAAGAGTTGTTTTCTGGTAAGAAGAGTCACTATTGCACTGTCATTGTCATACACAGGGGAAACAGCACAGGCGTCTGTTCCCAGCATGTACAGTGTATTGGACTGAAGAGGATCTACTGTTCTTGTCAGTTTCCTAAGCAGAGTTGAACTAGATATGGTCCGTGTGTGTAGGAAGCACAGTTCTTTTGTTCTGAGCAAGCTCACTGTTCTGGCCCTATAGGAAACACAGTAGAGTAGAAGAGTGCTCTTTTCTCAAAAGCAGAGTGTGTTTCTTGTAAGGCGAGCTAGCGTTTGTTTCCCCGTCCTAAATGGAGTTGAATCACATGCAGTTTCTCGTCCTACCAGCAAGAGTTTTTTTCTGGTAGGAAGAGTCACTATTGTGTTCCCATTGTCATACACAGGGCAAATAGCACTGGCGTCTATTCCCAGTATGTACAGTGAATTGGACTGAAGAGGATCTACTGTTCTTTTCAGTTTCCTAAGCAGAATTGAACTAGATATGGCCGTGTGTGTAGGAAGCACAGTTCTTTTGTTCTGAGCAAGCTCACTGTTTTGACCCTATAGGAAACACAGTAGAGTAGAAGAGTGCTCTTTTCTCAAAAGCAGAGTTTGTTTCTTGTAAGGCGAGCTAGCGTTTGTTTCCCAGTCCTAAATGGAGTTGAATCACATGCAGTTTTCGGTCCCATGAGCAAGAGTTGTTTTCTGGTAAGGAAAGTCACTATTGTGCTCCCATTTCCATACACATTGCAAATTGCACTGGCTTCTGTTCCCAGCATGTACAGTGTATTGGACTGAAGAGGATCTGCTGCTCTTGTCATTTTCCTCTGCAGAATTGATCTAGATATGGCCCGTGTGTGTAGGAAGCACACGTCTTTTGTTCTGAGCAAGCTCACTGTTCTGGCCCTATAGGAAACACAGTAGAGTAGAAGAGTGCTCTTTTGTCTAAAGCAGAGTTTGTTTCTTGTAAGGCGAGCTAGTGTTTTTTTCCCAGTTCTAAATGGAGTTGAATCACATGCAGTTTCTGGACTTACGAGCAAGAGTTGTTTTCTGGTAAGAAGAGTCACTATTGCACTGTCATTGTCATACACAGGGCAAACAGCACTGGCGTCTGTTGACAGCATGTACAGTGTATTGGACTGAAGAGGATCTACTGTTCTTGTCAGTTTCCTAAGCAGAGTTGAACTAGATATGGCCCGTGTGTGTAGGAAGCACAGTTCTTTTGTTCTGAGCAAGCTCACTGTTTTGGCCCTATAGGAAACACAGTAGAGTAGAAGAGTGCCCTTTTCTCAAAAGCAGAGTGTGTTTCTTGTAAGGCGAGCTAGCGTTTGTTTTCCAGTCCTAAATGGAGTTGAATCACATGCAGTTTCTAGTTCTAGGAGCAAGAGTTGTTTTCTCGTAAGAAATGTCCCTATTGCGCTCCCATTGTCATACACAGGGCAAATAGCACTGGCATCTGTTCCCAGCATGTACAGTGTATTGGACTGAAGAGGATCTACTGTTCTTGTCATTTTCCTCTGCAGAATTGATCTAGATATGGCCCGTGTGTGTAGGAAGCACAGTTCTTTTGTTCTGAGCAAGCTCACTGTTCTGGCTCTATAGGAAACACAGTAGAGTAGAAGAGTGCTCTTTTCTCAAAAGCAGAGTGTGTTTCTTGTAAGGCGAGCTAGCGTTTGTTTCCCAGTCCTAAATTGAGTTGAATCACATGCAGTTTCTAGTTCTAGGAGCAAGAGTTGTTTTCTCGTAAGAAGAGTCACTATTGCGCTCCCATTGTCATACACAGGGCAAATAGCACTGGCGTCTGTTCCCAGCATGTACAGTGTATTGGACTGAAGAGGATCTACTACTCTTGTCATTTTCCTCTGCAGAATTGATCTAGATATGGCCCTTGTGTGTAGGAAGCACACTTCTTTTTTTCTGAGCAAGCTCACTGTTCAGACCCAATAGGAAACACAGTAGAGTAGATGAGTGCCCTTTTCTCAGAAGCAGAATGTGTTTCTTTTAAGGCGAGCTAGCGTTTGTTTCCCCGTCCTAAATGGAGTTGAATCACATGCAGTTTCTCGTCCTTCCAGCAAGAGTTGTTTTCTGGTAGAAAGAGTCACTATTGTGTTCCCATTGTCATACACAGGGCAAATAGCACTGGCGTCTATTCCCAGCATGTACAGTGAATTGGACTGAAGAAGATCTACTGTTCTTCTCAGTTTCCTAAGCAGAATTGAACTAGATATGGCCATGTTTGTAGGAAGCACAGTTCTTTTGTTCTGAGCAAGCTCACTGTTTTGGCCCTATAGGAAACACATTTGAGTAGAAGAGTGCTCTTTTCTCAAGAGCAGAGTGTGTTTCTTGTAAGGCGAGCTAGCGTTTGTTTGCCAGTCCTAAATGGAGTTGAATCACATGCAGTTTCTGTTCCTACGAGCAAGAGTTGTTTTCTGGAAAGAAGAGTCACTATTGTGCTCCCATTGCCATACACAGGGCAAATACCACTGGCGTCTGTTCCCAGCAAGTACAGTGTATTGGGCTGAAGATGAGCTACTGTTCTTGTCAGTTTCCTAAGCAGAATTGAACTAGATATGGCAGTGTGTGTAGGAAGCACAGTTCTTTTGTTCTGAGTAAGCTCACTGTTCGGACCCTTTAGGAAAAACTGTAGAGTAGAAGAGTGCTCTTTTCTCAAAAGCAGAGTGTGTTTCTTGTAAGGCGAGCTAGCATTTGTTCCCAGTCCTAAATTGAGTTGAATCACATGCAGTTTCTGGTCCTACGAGCAAGAGTTGTTTTCTGGTAAGAAGAGTCACTATTGCGCTCCCATTGTCATACACATGGCAACTAGCACTGGCGTCTGTTCCCAGCATGTACAGTGTATTGGACTGAATTATATCTACTGTTCTTGTCAGTTTCCTAAGCAGAGTTGAACTAGATATAGTCTGTGTGTGTAGGAAGCACAGTTCTTTTGTTCTGAGCAAGCTCACTGTTGTGGCCCTATAGGAAACACATTAGAGTAGAAGAGTGCTCTTTTCTCCAAAGCAGAGTATGTTTCTTGTAAGGCGAGCTAGCGTTTTTTTCCCAGTTATAAACGGAGTTGAATCACATGCACTTTCTGGTCTTACGAACAAGAGTTGTTTTCTGGTAAGAAGAGTCACTATTGAGCTCCCATTGTCATACACAGGGCAAATAGCACTGGTGTCTATTCCCAGCATGTACAGTGTATTGGACTGAAGAGGATCTACTGTTCTTGTCAGTTTCCTAAGCAGAATTGAACTAGATATGGACGTTTGTGTAGGAAGCACAGTTCTTTTGTTCTGAGCAAGCTCACTGTTTTGGCCCTATAGGAAACACAGTAGAGTAGAAGAGTGCTCTTTTCTCAAAAGCAGAGTGTGTTTCTTGTAAGTCGAGCTAGCATTTGTTTCCCAGTCCTAAATGGAGTTGAATCACATGCAGTTTTCGGTCCCATGAGCAAGAGTTGTTTTCTGGTAAGGAAAGTCACTATTGTGCTCCCATTCCCATGCACAGTGCAAATAGCACTCGCGTCTGTTCCCAGCAAGTACAGTGTATTGGACTGAAGATGAGCTACTGTTCTTGTCAGTTTCCTAAGCAGAGTTGAACTAGATATGGCCCGTGTGTGTAGGAAGCACAGTTCTTTTGTTCTGAGGAAGCTCACTGTTCGGACCCCATAGGAAACACAGTAGAGTAGATGAGTGCCCTTTTCTCAGAAGCAGAATGTGTTTCTTGTAAGGCGAGCTAGCGTTTGTTTCCCAGTCCTAAATGGAGTTGAATCCCATGCAGTTTCTGGTCCTACGAGCAAGAGTTGTTTTCTGGTAAGAAGAGTCACTATTGAGCTCCCATGGTCATACACAGGGCAAACAGCACTGGCGTCTGTTCCCAGCATGTACAGTGTATTGGACTGAAGAGGATCTACTGTTCTTGTCAGTTTCCTAAGCAGAGTTGAACTAGATATGGCCCGTGTGTGTAGGAAGCACACTTCTTTTGTTCTGAGCAAGCTCACTGTTTTGGCCCTATAGGAAACACATTAGAGTAGAAGAGTGCCCTTTTCTCAAAAGCAGAGTGTGTTTCTTGTAAGGCGAGCTAGCGTTTGTTTCCCAGTCCTAAATTGAGTTGAATCACATGCAGTTTCTAGTTCTAGGAGCAAGAGTTGTTTTCTCGTAAGAAGAGTCCCTATTGCGCTCCCATTGTCATACACAGGGCAAATAGCACTTGCGTCTGTTCCCAGCATGTACAGTGTATTGGACTGAAGGGGATCTACTGCTCTTTTCATTTTCCTCTGCAGAATTGATGTAGATATGGCCCTTGTGTGTAGGAAGTACACTTCTTTTGTTCTGAGCAAGCTCACTGTTCTGGCCATATAGGAAACACAGTAGAGTAGAAGAGTGCTCTTTTCTCAAAACCAGAGTGTGTTTCTTGTAAGGCCAGCTGGCTTTTGTTTCCAGTCCTAAATGGAGTTGAATCACATGCAGTTTTTGGTCCTACGAGCAAGAGTTGTTTTCTGGTAAGAAGAGTCACTATTGCGCTCCCATTTCCATACACAGTGCAAATAGAACTCGCCTCTGTTCCCAGCAAGTACAGTGTTTTGGACTGAAGAGTAGCTACTGTTCTTGTCAGTTTCCTAAGCAGATTTGAACTAGATATAGTTGGTGTGTGTAGGAAGCACAGTTGTTTTGTTCTGAGCAAGCTCACTGTTCGGACCCAATAGGAAACACAGTAGAGTAGATGAGTGGCCTTTTCTCAGAAGCAGAATGTGTTTCTTGTAAGGCAAGCTAGCGTTTGTTTCCCAGTCCTAAATGGAGTTGAATCACATGCAGTATCTCCTCCTACCAGCAAGAGTTGTTTTCTGGTTGGAAGAGTCACTATTGTGCTCCCATTGCCATACACAGGGCAAATAGCACTGGCGTCTGTTCCCAGCAAGTACAGTGTATTGGGATGAAGAGGATCTACTGTTCTTGTCAGTTTCCTAAGCAGAATTGAACTAGATATGGCCGTGTGTGTAGGAAGCACAGTTCTTTTGTTCTGAGTAAGATCACTGTTCGGACCCCTTAGGAAACAATGTAGAGTAGAAGAGTGCTCTTTTCTCAAAAGCAGAGTGTGTTTCTTGTAAGGCAAGCTCGCTTTTGTTTCCAAGTCCTAAATGGAGTTGAATCACATGCAGTTTCTGGTCCTAAGAGCCAGAGTTGTTTTTTGGAAAGAAGAGTCACTATTGCGCTCCCATTGTCATACACAGGGCAAATAGCACTGGCGTCTGTTCCCAGCATGTACAGTGTATTGGACTGAAGAATATCTACTGTTCTTGTTAGTTTCCTAAGCAGAGTTGAACTAGATATAGTCGATGTGTAGGAAGAACAGTTCTTTTGTTCTGAGCAAGCTCACTGTTGTGGCCCTATAGGAAACACATTAGAGTAGAAGAGTGCTCTTTTCTCAAAGCAGAGTGTGTTTCTTTTAAGGTGAGCTAGCGTTTTTTTCCCAGTTCTAAATGGAGTTGAATCACATGCAGTTTCTGGTCTTACGAGCAAGAGTTGTTTTCTGGTAAGAAGAGTCACTATTGCACTCCCATTGCAATTCACAGTGCAAATAGCACTCGCGTCGGTTCCCAGCAAGTACAGTGTATTGGACTGAAGAGGAGCTACAGTTCTTGTCAGTTTCCTAAGCAGAGTTGAACTAGATATGGCCCGTGTGTGCAGGAAGCACAGTTCTTTTGTTCAGAGCAAGCTCACTCTCCGGACCCCATAGGAAACACAGTAGAGTAGAAGAGTGCTCTTTTCTCAAAAGCAGAGTGTGTTTCGTGTAAGGCGAGCTAGCGTTTGTTTCCCAGTCCTAAATGGAGTTGAATCACATGCAGTTTCTGGTCCTATGGGCAAGAGTTGTTTTCTGGTAAGAAGAGTCACTATTGCGCTCCCATTGCCATACACAGGGCAAATAGCACTGGCGTCTGTTCCCAGCAAGTACAGTGTATTGGGCTGAAGAGGATCTACTGTTCTTTTCAGTTCCCTAAGCAGAATTGAACTAGATATGGCCGTGTGTGTAGGAAGCACAGTTCTTCTGTTCTGAGCAAGCTCGTTGTTCGACCCCTTAGGAAACACTGTAGAGTAGAAGAGTGCTCTTTCCCAAAAGCAGATTGTGTTTCTTGTAAGGCGAGCTAGCGTTTGTTTCCCATTCCTAAATGCAGTTTAATCCCATGCAGTTTCTGGTCCTACGAGCAAGAGTTGTTTTCTGGTAAGAAGAGTCACTATTGCGCTCCCATTGTCATACACAGGCCAAATAGCACTGGCGTCTGTTCCCAGCATGTACAGTGTATTGGACTGAAGAGGAGCTACTGTTCTTGTCAGGTTCCTAAGCAGAGTTGAACTAGATATGGCCCGAGTGTGTAGGAAGCACAGTTCTTTTGTTCTGAGCAAGCTCACTGTTCGGACCCCATAGGAAACACAGTAGAGTAGAAGAGTGCCCTTTTCTCAGAAGCAGAATGTGTTTCATGTAAGGCGAGCTAACGTTTGTTTCCCAGTCCTAAATGGAGTTGAATCCCATGCAGTTTCTGGTCCGACGAGCAAGAGTTGTTTTCTGGTAAGAAGAGTCACTATTGCACTGTCATTGTCATACACAGGGCAAACAGCACTGGCGTCTGTTCCCAGCATGTACAGTGTATTGGACTGAAGAGGATCTACTGTTCTTGTCAGTTTCCTAAGCAGAGTTGAACTAGATATGGCCCGTGTGTGTAGGAAGCACAGTTCTTTTGTTCTGAGAAGCTCACTGTTTTGGCCCTATAGGAAAAACATTAGAGTAGAAGAGTGACCTTTTCTCAAAGCAGAGTGTGTTTCTTGTAAGGTGAGCTAGCATTTGTTTCCCAGTCCTAAATTGAGTTGAATCACATGCAGTTTCTAGTTCTCGGAGCAAGAGTTGTTTTGTCATAAGAAGAGTCACTATTGCGCTCCCATTGTCATACACAGGGCAAATAGCACTGGCGTCTGTTCCCAGCATGTACAGTGTATTGGACTGAAGAGGATCTACTGCTCTTGTCATTTTCCTCTGCAGAATTATCTAGATATGGCCCGTGTGTGTAGGAAGCACACTTCTTTTGTTCTGAGCAAGCTCACTGTTCTGGCCCTATAGGAAACACAGTAGAGTAGAAGAGTACTCTTTTCTCAAAAGCAGAGTGTGTTTCTTGTAAGGCCAGCTGGCATTTGTTTCCAGTCCTAAATGGAGTTGAATCACATGCAGTTTTTGGTAATATGAGCAAGAGTTGTTTTCTGGTAAGAAGAGTCACTATTGCGCTCCCATTTCCATACACAGTGCAAATAGCACTCGCGTCTGTTCCCAGCAAGTACAGTGTATCGGACTGAAGAGGAGCTACTGTTCTTGTCAGTTTCCTAAGCAGAGTTGAACTAGATATGGCCCGTGTGTGTAGGAAGCACAGTTCTTTTTTTCTGAGCAAGCTCATTGTTTTGGCCCTATAGGAAACACAGTAGAGTAGAAGAGTGCCCTTTTCTCAAAAGCAGAGTGTGTTTTTTGTAAGGCGAGCTAGCGTTTGTTTCCCAGTCCTAAATTGAGTTGAATCACATGCAGTTTCTAGTTCTAGGAGCAAGAGTGGTTTTCTCGTATGAAGAGTCACTATTGCGCTCCCATTGTCATACACAGGGCAAATAGCACTCGTGTCTGTTCCCAGCATGTACAGTGTATTGGACAGAAGAGGATCTACAGTTCTTGTCAGTTTCCTCTGCAGAATTGTGCACTCCCATTTCCATACACAGTGCAAATAGCACTCGTGTCTGTTCCCAGCAAGTACACAGTTTTGGACTGAAGAGGAGCTACTGTTCTTGTCAGTTTCCTAAACAGAGTTGATCTAGATATGGCGCTTGTGTGTAGGAAGCACACTTCTTTTGTTCTGAGCAAGCTCACTGTTCGGACCTCATAGGAAACACAGTAGAGTAGATGTGTGCCCTATTCTCAGAAGCAGAATGTGTTTCTTGTACGGCGAGCTAGCGTTTGCTTCCCAGTCCTAAATGGAGTTGAATAACATGCAGATTCTCGTCCTACCAGCAAGAGTTGTTTTCTGGTATAAAGAGTCACTATTGCGTTCCCATTGTCATACACAGGGCAAAAAGCACTGGCGTCTATTCCCAGCATGTACAGTGTATTGGACTGAAGAGGATCTACTGTTCTTGTCAGTTTCCTCAGCAGAATTGAACTAGATATGGCCGTGTGTTTAGGAAGCACAGTTCTTTTGTTCTGAGCAAGCTCACTGTTTTGGCCTTATAGGAAACACATTAGAGTAGAAGAGTGCTCTTTTCTCAAAAGCAGAGTGTGTTTCTTGTAAGGCGAGCTAGCGTTTATTTCCCAGTCCTAAATGGAGTTGAATCACATGCAGTTTCTGGTCCTATGAGCAAGAGTTGTTTTCTGGTAAGAAGAGTCACTATTGCGCGCCCATTTCCATACACAGGGCAAATAGCACTCGCGTCTGTTCCCAGCAAGTACAGTATATTGGGCTGTAGAGGATCTACTGTTCTTGTCAGTTTCCTAAGCAGAATTGAACTAGATATGGCCGTGTGTGTAGGAAGCACAGTTCCTTTGTCCTGAGTAAGCTCACTGTTCGGACCCCTTAGGAAACACTGTAGAGTAGAAGAGTGCTCTTTTCTTCAAAGCAGAGTGTGTTTCTTATAAGGCGAGCTCGCGTTTGTTTCCCATTCCTAAATGGATTTGAATCACATGCAGTTTCTGGTCCTATGAGCAAGAGTTGTTTTCTGGTAAGAAGAGACACTATTGCCCTCCCATTGTCATACACAGGGCAAATAGCACTGGCGTCTGTTCCCAGCATGCACAGTGTATTGGACTGAATTATATCTACTGTTCTTGTCAGTTTCCTAAGCAGAGTTGAACTAGATATAGTCGGTGTGTGTAGGAAGCACAGTTCTTTTGTTTTGAGCAAGCTCACTGTTGTGGCCCTATAGGAAACACATTAGAGTATAAGAGTGCTCTTTTCTCCAAAGCAGAGTTTGTTTCTCGTAATGCGAGATAGCGTTTTTTTCCCAGTTCTAAATGGAGTT
Source organism: Peromyscus eremicus (assembly GCF_949786415.1). Taxonomy (NCBI): domain Eukaryota; kingdom Metazoa; phylum Chordata; class Mammalia; order Rodentia; family Cricetidae; genus Peromyscus; species Peromyscus eremicus. The sequence continues at coordinate 271,155 of NW_026734498.1, forward strand.
GAATCACATGCAGTTTCTGGTCTTACGAGCTAGAGTTGTTTTCTGGTAAGAAGAGTCACTATTGAGCTCCCATTGTCATACACAGGGCAAATAGCACTGGTGTCTATTCCCAGCATGTACAGTGTATTGGACTGAAGAGGATCTACTGTTCTTGTCAGTTTCCTAAGCAGAATTGAACTAGATATGCCCCGTGTGTGTAGGTAGCACAGTTCTTTTGTTCTGAGCAAGCTCACTGTTTTGGCCCTATAGGAAACACAGTAGAGTAGAAGAGTGCTCTTTTCTCAAAAGCAGAGTGTGTTTCTTGTAAGGCGAGCTAGCGTTTGTTTGCCAGTCCTAAATGGAGTTGAATCACATGCAGTTTTCGGTCCCATGAGCAAGAGTTGTTTTCTGGTAAGGAAAGTCACTATTGAGCTCCCATTCCCATGCATAGTGCAAATAGCACTCGCGTCTCTTCCCAGCAAGTACAGTGTATTGGACTGAAGAGGAGCTACTGTTCTTGTCAGGTTCCTAAGCAGAGTTGAACTAGATATGGCCCGTGTGTGTAGGAAGCACAGTTCTTTTGTTCTGAGCAAGCTCACTGTTCGGACCCCATAGGAAACACAGTAGAGTAGAAGAGTGCCCTTTTCTCAGAAGCAGAATGTGTTTCATGTAAGGCGAGCTAACGTTTGTTTCCCAGTCCTAAATGGAGTTGAATCCCATGCTGTTTCTGGTCCTACGAGCAAGAGTTGTTTTCTGGTAAGAAGAGTCACTATTGCACTGTCATTGTCATACACAGGGCAAACAGCACTGGCGTCTGTTCCCAGCATGTACAGTGTATTGGACTGAAAAGGATCTACTGTTCTTGTCAGTTTCCTAAGCAGAGTTGAACTAGATATGGCCCGTGTGTGTAGGAAGCACAGTTCTTTTGGTCTGAGAAAGCTCACTGTTTTGGCCCTATAGGAAAAACATTAGAGTAGAAGAGTGACCTTTTCTCAAAGCAGAGTGTGTTTCTTGTAAGGTGAGCTAGCATTTGTTTCCCAGTCCTAAATTGAGTTGAATCACATGCAGTTTCTAGTTCTCGCAGCAAGAGTTGTTTTGTCATAAGAAGAGTCACTATTGCGCTCCCATTGTCATACACAGGGCAAATAGCACTGGCGTCTGTTCCCAGCATGTACAGTGTATTGGAATGAAGAGGATCTACTGCTCTTGTCATTTTCCTCTGCAGAATTATCTAGATATGGCCCGTGAGTGTAGGAAGCACACTTCTTTTGTTCTGAGCAAGCTCACTGTTCTGGCCCTATAGGAAACACAGTAGAGTAGAAGAGTACTCTTTTCTCAAAAGCAGAGTGTGTTTCTTGTAAGGCCAGCTGGCATTTGTTTCCAGTCCTAAATGGAGTTGAATCACATGCAGTTTTTGGTAATATGAGCAAGAGTTGTTTTCTGGTAAGAAGAGTCACTATTGCGCTCCCATTTCCATACACAGTGCAAATAGCACTCGCGTCTGTTCCCAGCAAGTACAGTGTATCGGACTGAAGAGGAGCTACTGTTCTTGTCAGTTTCCTAAGCAGAGTTGAACTAGATATGGCCCGTGTGTGTAGGAAGCACAGTTCTTTTTTTCTGAGCAAGCTCACTGTTTTGGCCCTATAGGAAACACAGTAGAGTAGAAGAGTGCCCTTTTCTCAAAAGCAGAGTGTGTTTTTTGTAAGGCGAGCTAGCGTTTGTTTCCCAGTCCTAAATTGAGTTGAATCACATGCAGTTTCTAGTTCTAGGAGCAAGAGTGGTTTTCCCGTATGAAGAGTCACTATTGCGCTCCCATTGTCATACACAGGGCAAATAGCACTCGCGTCTGTTCCCAGCATGTACTGTGTATTGGACAGAAGAGGATCTACAGTTCTTGTCAGTTTCCTCTGCAGAATTGTGCGCTCCCATTTCCATACACAGTGCAAATAGCACTCGCATCTGTTCCCAGCAAGTACACAGTTTTGGACTGAAGAGGAGCTACTGTTCTTGTCAGTTTCCTAAACAGAGTTGATCTAGATATGGCCCTTGTGTGTAGGAAGCACACTTCTTTTGTTCTGAGCAAGCTCACTGTTCGGACCCCATAGGAAACACAGTAGAGTAGATGTGTGCCCTATTCTCAGAAGCAGAATGTGTTTCTTGTAGGGCGAGCTAGCGTTTGCTTCCCAGTCCTAAATGGAGTTGAATAACATGCAGATTCTCGTCCTACCAGCAAGAGTTGTTTTCTGGTATAAAGAGTCACTATTGCGTTCCCATTGTCATACATAGGGCAAAAAGCACTGGCGTCTATTCCCAGCATGTACAGTGTATTGGACTGAAGAGGATCTACTGTGCTTGTCAGTTTCCTCAGCAGAATTGAACTAGATATGGCCGTGTTTAGGAAGCACAGTTCTTTTGTTCTGAGCAAGCTCACTGTTTTGGCCTTATAGGAAACACATTAGAGTAGAAGAGTGCTCTTTTCTCAAAAGCAGAGTGTGTTTCTTGTAAGACGAGCTAGCGTTTATTTCCCAGTCCTAAATGGAGTTGAATCACATGCAGTTTCTGGTCCTACGAGCAAGAGTTGTTTTCTGGTAAGAAGAGTCACTATTGCGCGCCCATTTCCATACACAGGGCAAATAGCACTCGCGTCTGTTCCCAGCAAGTACAGTGTATTGGGCTGTAGAGGATCTACTGTTCTTGTCAGTTTCCTAAGCAGAATTGAACTAGATATGGCCGTGTGTGTAGGAAGCACAGTTCTTTTGTCCTGAGTAAGCTCACTGTTCGGACCCCTTAGGAAACACTGTAGAGTAGAAGAGTGCTCTTTTCTTCAAAGCAGAGTGTGTTTCTTATAAGGCGAGCTCGCGTTTGTTTCCCATTCTTAAATGGATTTGAATCACATGCAGTTTCTGGTCCTATGAGCAAGAGTTGTTTTCTGGTAAGAAGAGTCACTGTTGCCCTCCCATTGTCATACACAGGGCAAATAGCACTGGCGTCTGTTCCCAGCATGCACAGTGTATTGGACTGAATTATATCTACTGTTCTTGTCAGTTTCCTAAGCAGAGTTGAACTAGATATAGTCGGTGTGTGTAGGAAGCACAGTTCTTTTGTTTTGAGCAAGCTCACTGTTCTGGCCCTATAGGAAACACACTAGAGTAGAAGAGTGCTCTTTTCTCCAAAGCAGAGTTTGTTTCTCGTAATGCGAGCTAGCGTTTTTTTCCCAGTGCTAAATGGAGTTGAATCACATGCAGTTTCTGGTCTTACGAGCAAGAGTTGTTTTCTGGTAAGAAGAGTCACTATTGAGCTCCCATTGCCATACACAGGGCAAATAGCACTGGTGTCTATTCCCAGCATGTACAGTGTATTGGACTGAAGAGGATCTACTGTTCTTGTCAGTTTCCTAAGCAGAATTGAACTAGATATGGCCGTGTGTGTAGGAAGCACAGTTCTTTTGTTCTGAGCAAGCTCACTGTTTTGGCCCTATAGGAAACACAGTAGAGTAGAAGAGTGCTCTTTTCTCAAAAGCAGAGCGTGTTTCTTGTAAGGCGAGCTAGCGTTTGTTTCCCAGTCCTAAATGGAGTTGAATCACATGCAGTTTTCGGTCCCATGAGCAAGAGTTGTTTTCTGGTAAGGAAAGTCACTATTGCGCGCCCACTTCCATACACAGTGCAAATAGCACTCTTAAAAGCAGAGTGTGGTTCTTGTAAGGCGAGCTCGCGTTTGTTTCCCAGTCCTAAATGGATTTGAATCACATGCAGTTTCTGGTCCTACGAGCAAGAGTTGTTTTCTGGTAAGAAGAGTCACTATTGCGCTCCCATTGTCATACACAGGGCAAATAGCACTGGCGTCTGTTCCCAGCATGTACAGTGTATTGGACTGAATTATGTCTACTGTTCTTGTCAGTTTCCTAAGCAGAGTTGAACTAGATATAGTCGGTGTGTGTAGGAAGCACAGTTCTTTTGTTCTGAGCAAGCTCACTGTTGTGGCCCTATAGGAAACACATTAGAGTAGAAGAGTGCTCTTTTCTCCAAAGCAGAGTGTGTTTCTTGTAAGGCGAGCTAGCGTTTGTTTCCAAAGTCCTAAATGGAGTTGAATCACATGCAGTTTTCGGTCCCATGAGCAAGAGTTGTTTTCTGGTAAGGAAAGTCACTATTGCGCTCCCATTTCCAAACACAGTGCAAATAGCACTCGCCTCTATTCCCAGCAAATACAGTGTATTGGACTGAAGAGGAGCTACTGTTCTTGTCAGTTTCCTAAACAGAGTTGAACTAGATATGGCCCGTGTGTGTAGGAAGCACAGTTCTTTTGTTCTGAGCAAGCTCACTGTTCGGACCCCATAGGAAACACAGTAGAGTAGATGAGTGCCCTTTTCTCAGAAGCAGAATGTGTTTCTTGTAAGGTGAGCTAGTGTTTGTTTCCCAGTCCTAAATGGAGTTGAATCACATGCAGTTTCTGGTCCTACGAGCAAGAGTTGTTTTCTGGTAAGAAGAGTCACTATTGTGCTCCCATTGTCATACACAGGGCAAATAGCACTGGCGTCTGTTCCCAGCATGTACAGTGTATTGGACTGAATTATATCTACTGTTCTTGTCAGTTTCCTAAGCAGAGTTGAACTAGATATAGTCGGTGTGTGTAGGAAGCACAGTTCTTTTGTTCTGAGCAAGCTCACTGTTGTGGCCCTATAGGATACACATTAGAGTAGAAGAGTGCTCTTTTCTCAAAAGCAGAGTGTGTTTCTTGTAAGGCGAGCTAGCATTTTTTTCCCAGTTCTAAATGGAGTTGAATCACATGCAGTTTCTGGTCTTACTAGCAAGAGTTGTTTTCTGGTAAGAAGAGTCACTATTGAGCTCCCATTGTCATACACAGGGCAAATAGCACTGGCGTCTATTCCCACCATGTACAGTGTATTGGACTGAAGAAGATCTACTGTTCCTGTCAGTTTCCTAAGCAGAATTGTACTAGATATGGACGTTTGTGTAGGAAGCACAGTTCTTTTGTTCTGAGCAAGCTCACTGTTCGGACCCCATAAAAAACACAGTAGAGTAGATGAGTGCCCTTTTCTCAGAAGCAGAATGTGTTTCTTGTAAGGTGAGCTAGCGTTTGTTTCCCAGTACTAAATGGAGTTGAATCCCATGCAGTTTCTGGTCCTACGAGCAAGAGTTGTTTTCTGGTAAGAAGAGTCACTATTGCACTGTCATTGTCATACACAGGGGAAACAGCACAGGCGTCTGTTCCCAGCATGTACAGTGTATTGGACTGAAGAGGATCTACTGTTCTTGTCAGTTTCCTAAGCAGAGTTGAACTAGATATGGTCCGTGTGTGTAGGAAGCACAGTTCTTTTGTTCTGAGCAAGCTCACTGTTCTGGCCCTATAGGAAACACAGTAGAGTAGAAGAGTGCTCTTTTCTCAAAAGCAGAGTGTGTTTCTTGTAAGGCGAGCTAGCGTTTGTTTCCCCGTCCTAAATGGAGTTGAATCACATGCAGTTTCTCGTCCTACCAGCAAGAGTTTTTTTCTGGTAGGAAGAGTCACTATTGTGTTCCCATTGTCATACACAGGGCAAATAGCACTGGCGTCTATTCCCAGTATGTACAGTGAATTGGACTGAAGAGGATCTACTGTTCTTTTCAGTTTCCTAAGCAGAATTGAACTAGATATGGCCGTGTGTGTAGGAAGCACAGTTCTTTTGTTCTGAGCAAGCTCACTGTTTTGACCCTATAGGAAACACAGTAGAGTAGAAGAGTGCTCTTTTCTCAAAAGCAGAGTTTGTTTCTTGTAAGGCGAGCTAGCGTTTGTTTCCCAGTCCTAAATGGAGTTGAATCACATGCAGTTTTCGGTCCCATGAGCAAGAGTTGTTTTCTGGTAAGGAAAGTCACTATTGTGCTCCCATTTCCATACACATTGCAAATTGCACTGGCTTCTGTTCCCAGCATGTACAGTGTATTGGACTGAAGAGGATCTGCTGCTCTTGTCATTTTCCTCTGCAGAATTGATCTAGATATGGCCCGTGTGTGTAGGAAGCACACGTCTTTTGTTCTGAGCAAGCTCACTGTTCTGGCCCTATAGGAAACACAGTAGAGTAGAAGAGTGCTCTTTTGTCTAAAGCAGAGTTTGTTTCTTGTAAGGCGAGCTAGTGTTTTTTTCCCAGTTCTAAATGGAGTTGAATCACATGCAGTTTCTGGACTTACGAGCAAGAGTTGTTTTCTGGTAAGAAGAGTCACTATTGCACTGTCATTGTCATACACAGGGCAAACAGCACTGGCGTCTGTTGACAGCATGTACAGTGTATTGGACTGAAGAGGATCTACTGTTCTTGTCAGTTTCCTAAGCAGAGTTGAACTAGATATGGCCCGTGTGTGTAGGAAGCACAGTTCTTTTGTTCTGAGCAAGCTCACTGTTTTGGCCCTATAGGAAACACAGTAGAGTAGAAGAGTGCCCTTTTCTCAAAAGCAGAGTGTGTTTCTTGTAAGGCGAGCTAGCGTTTGTTTTCCAGTCCTAAATGGAGTTGAATCACATGCAGTTTCTAGTTCTAGGAGCAAGAGTTGTTTTCTCGTAAGAAATGTCCCTATTGCGCTCCCATTGTCATACACAGGGCAAATAGCACTGGCATCTGTTCCCAGCATGTACAGTGTATTGGACTGAAGAGGATCTACTGTTCTTGTCATTTTCCTCTGCAGAATTGATCTAGATATGGCCCGTGTGTGTAGGAAGCACAGTTCTTTTGTTCTGAGCAAGCTCACTGTTCTGGCTCTATAGGAAACACAGTAGAGTAGAAGAGTGCTCTTTTCTCAAAAGCAGAGTGTGTTTCTTGTAAGGCGAGCTAGCGTTTGTTTCCCAGTCCTAAATTGAGTTGAATCACATGCAGTTTCTAGTTCTAGGAGCAAGAGTTGTTTTCTCGTAAGAAGAGTCACTATTGCGCTCCCATTGTCATACACAGGGCAAATAGCACTGGCGTCTGTTCCCAGCATGTACAGTGTATTGGACTGAAGAGGATCTACTACTCTTGTCATTTTCCTCTGCAGAATTGATCTAGATATGGCCCTTGTGTGTAGGAAGCACACTTCTTTTTTTCTGAGCAAGCTCACTGTTCAGACCCAATAGGAAACACAGTAGAGTAGATGAGTGCCCTTTTCTCAGAAGCAGAATGTGTTTCTTTTAAGGCGAGCTAGCGTTTGTTTCCCCGTCCTAAATGGAGTTGAATCACATGCAGTTTCTCGTCCTTCCAGCAAGAGTTGTTTTCTGGTAGAAAGAGTCACTATTGTGTTCCCATTGTCATACACAGGGCAAATAGCACTGGCGTCTATTCCCAGCATGTACAGTGAATTGGACTGAAGAAGATCTACTGTTCTTCTCAGTTTCCTAAGCAGAATTGAACTAGATATGGCCATGTTTGTAGGAAGCACAGTTCTTTTGTTCTGAGCAAGCTCACTGTTTTGGCCCTATAGGAAACACATTTGAGTAGAAGAGTGCTCTTTTCTCAAGAGCAGAGTGTGTTTCTTGTAAGGCGAGCTAGCGTTTGTTTGCCAGTCCTAAATGGAGTTGAATCACATGCAGTTTCTGTTCCTACGAGCAAGAGTTGTTTTCTGGAAAGAAGAGTCACTATTGTGCTCCCATTGCCATACACAGGGCAAATACCACTGGCGTCTGTTCCCAGCAAGTACAGTGTATTGGGCTGAAGATGAGCTACTGTTCTTGTCAGTTTCCTAAGCAGAATTGAACTAGATATGGCAGTGTGTGTAGGAAGCACAGTTCTTTTGTTCTGAGTAAGCTCACTGTTCGGACCCTTTAGGAAAAACTGTAGAGTAGAAGAGTGCTCTTTTCTCAAAAGCAGAGTGTGTTTCTTGTAAGGCGAGCTAGCATTTGTTCCCAGTCCTAAATTGAGTTGAATCACATGCAGTTTCTGGTCCTACGAGCAAGAGTTGTTTTCTGGTAAGAAGAGTCACTATTGCGCTCCCATTGTCATACACATGGCAACTAGCACTGGCGTCTGTTCCCAGCATGTACAGTGTATTGGACTGAATTATATCTACTGTTCTTGTCAGTTTCCTAAGCAGAGTTGAACTAGATATAGTCTGTGTGTGTAGGAAGCACAGTTCTTTTGTTCTGAGCAAGCTCACTGTTGTGGCCCTATAGGAAACACATTAGAGTAGAAGAGTGCTCTTTTCTCCAAAGCAGAGTATGTTTCTTGTAAGGCGAGCTAGCGTTTTTTTCCCAGTTATAAACGGAGTTGAATCACATGCACTTTCTGGTCTTACGAACAAGAGTTGTTTTCTGGTAAGAAGAGTCACTATTGAGCTCCCATTGTCATACACAGGGCAAATAGCACTGGTGTCTATTCCCAGCATGTACAGTGTATTGGACTGAAGAGGATCTACTGTTCTTGTCAGTTTCCTAAGCAGAATTGAACTAGATATGGACGTTTGTGTAGGAAGCACAGTTCTTTTGTTCTGAGCAAGCTCACTGTTTTGGCCCTATAGGAAACACAGTAGAGTAGAAGAGTGCTCTTTTCTCAAAAGCAGAGTGTGTTTCTTGTAAGTCGAGCTAGCATTTGTTTCCCAGTCCTAAATGGAGTTGAATCACATGCAGTTTTCGGTCCCATGAGCAAGAGTTGTTTTCTGGTAAGGAAAGTCACTATTGTGCTCCCATTCCCATGCACAGTGCAAATAGCACTCGCGTCTGTTCCCAGCAAGTACAGTGTATTGGACTGAAGATGAGCTACTGTTCTTGTCAGTTTCCTAAGCAGAGTTGAACTAGATATGGCCCGTGTGTGTAGGAAGCACAGTTCTTTTGTTCTGAGGAAGCTCACTGTTCGGACCCCATAGGAAACACAGTAGAGTAGATGAGTGCCCTTTTCTCAGAAGCAGAATGTGTTTCTTGTAAGGCGAGCTAGCGTTTGTTTCCCAGTCCTAAATGGAGTTGAATCCCATGCAGTTTCTGGTCCTACGAGCAAGAGTTGTTTTCTGGTAAGAAGAGTCACTATTGAGCTCCCATGGTCATACACAGGGCAAACAGCACTGGCGTCTGTTCCCAGCATGTACAGTGTATTGGACTGAAGAGGATCTACTGTTCTTGTCAGTTTCCTAAGCAGAGTTGAACTAGATATGGCCCGTGTGTGTAGGAAGCACACTTCTTTTGTTCTGAGCAAGCTCACTGTTTTGGCCCTATAGGAAACACATTAGAGTAGAAGAGTGCCCTTTTCTCAAAAGCAGAGTGTGTTTCTTGTAAGGCGAGCTAGCGTTTGTTTCCCAGTCCTAAATTGAGTTGAATCACATGCAGTTTCTAGTTCTAGGAGCAAGAGTTGTTTTCTCGTAAGAAGAGTCCCTATTGCGCTCCCATTGTCATACACAGGGCAAATAGCACTTGCGTCTGTTCCCAGCATGTACAGTGTATTGGACTGAAGGGGATCTACTGCTCTTTTCATTTTCCTCTGCAGAATTGATGTAGATATGGCCCTTGTGTGTAGGAAGTACACTTCTTTTGTTCTGAGCAAGCTCACTGTTCTGGCCATATAGGAAACACAGTAGAGTAGAAGAGTGCTCTTTTCTCAAAACCAGAGTGTGTTTCTTGTAAGGCCAGCTGGCTTTTGTTTCCAGTCCTAAATGGAGTTGAATCACATGCAGTTTTTGGTCCTACGAGCAAGAGTTGTTTTCTGGTAAGAAGAGTCACTATTGCGCTCCCATTTCCATACACAGTGCAAATAGAACTCGCCTCTGTTCCCAGCAAGTACAGTGTTTTGGACTGAAGAGTAGCTACTGTTCTTGTCAGTTTCCTAAGCAGATTTGAACTAGATATAGTCGGTGTGTGTAGGAAGCACAGTTGTTTTGTTCTGAGCAAGCTCACTGTTCGGACCCAATAGGAAACACAGTAGAGTAGATGAGTGGCCTTTTCTCAGAAGCAGAATGTGTTTCTTGTAAGGCAAGCTAGCGTTTGTTTCCCAGTCCTAAATGGAGTTGAATCACATGCAGTATCTCCTCCTACCAGCAAGAGTTGTTTTCTGGTTGGAAGAGTCACTATTGTGCTCCCATTGCCATACACAGGGCAAATAGCACTGGCGTCTGTTCCCAGCAAGTACAGTGTATTGGGATGAAGAGGATCTACTGTTCTTGTCAGTTTCCTAAGCAGAATTGAACTAGATATGGCCGTGTGTGTAGGAAGCACAGTTCTTTTGTTCTGAGTAAGATCACTGTTCGGACCCCTTAGGAAACAATGTAGAGTAGAAGAGTGCTCTTTTCTCAAAAGCAGAGTGTGTTTCTTGTAAGGCAAGCTCGCTTTTGTTTCCAAGTCCTAAATGGAGTTGAATCACATGCAGTTTCTGGTCCTAAGAGCCAGAGTTGTTTTTTGGAAAGAAGAGTCACTATTGCGCTCCCATTGTCATACACAGGGCAAATAGCACTGGCGTCTGTTCCCAGCATGTACAGTGTATTGGACTGAAGAATATCTACTGTTCTTGTTAGTTTCCTAAGCAGAGTTGAACTAGATATAGTCGATGTGTAGGAAGAACAGTTCTTTTGTTCTGAGCAAGCTCACTGTTGTGGCCCTATAGGAAACACATTAGAGTAGAAGAGTGCTCTTTTCTCAAAGCAGAGTGTGTTTCTTTTAAGGTGAGCTAGCGTTTTTTTCCCAGTTCTAAATGGAGTTGAATCACATGCAGTTTCTGGTCTTACGAGCAAGAGTTGTTTTCTGGTAAGAAGAGTCACTATTGCACTCCCATTGCAATTCACAGTGCAAATAGCACTCGCGTCGGTTCCCAGCAAGTACAGTGTATTGGACTGAAGAGGAGCTACAGTTCTTGTCAGTTTCCTAAGCAGAGTTGAACTAGATATGGCCCGTGTGTGCAGGAAGCACAGTTCTTTTGTTCAGAGCAAGCTCACTCTCCGGACCCCATAGGAAACACAGTAGAGTAGAAGAGTGCTCTTTTCTCAAAAGCAGAGTGTGTTTCGTGTAAGGCGAGCTAGCGTTTGTTTCCCAGTCCTAAATGGAGTTGAATCACATGCAGTTTCTGGTCCTATGGGCAAGAGTTGTTTTCTGGTAAGAAGAGTCACTATTGCGCTCCCATTGCCATACACAGGGCAAATAGCACTGGCGTCTGTTCCCAGCAAGTACAGTGTATTGGGCTGAAGAGGATCTACTGTTCTTTTCAGTTCCCTAAGCAGAATTGAACTAGATATGGCCGTGTGTGTAGGAAGCACAGTTCTTCTGTTCTGAGCAAGCTCGTTGTTCGACCCCTTAGGAAACACTGTAGAGTAGAAGAGTGCTCTTTCCCAAAAGCAGATTGTGTTTCTTGTAAGGCGAGCTAGCGTTTGTTTCCCATTCCTAAATGCAGTTTAATCCCATGCAGTTTCTGGTCCTACGAGCAAGAGTTGTTTTCTGGTAAGAAGAGTCACTATTGCGCTCCCATTGTCATACACAGGCCAAATAGCACTGGCGTCTGTTCCCAGCATGTACAGTGTATTGGACTGAAGAGGAATTACTGTTCTTGTCATTTTCCTCTGCAGAATTGATCTAGATATGGCCCGTGTGTGTAGGAAGCACACTTCTTTTGTTCTGAGCAAGCTCACTGTTGTGGCCCTATAGGAAACACAGTAGAGTAGAAGAGTGCTCTTTTCTCAAAAGCAGAGTGTGTTTCTTGTAAGGCGAGCTAGCGTTTGTTTCCCAGTCCTAAATTGAGTTGAATCACATGCAGTTTTTGGTCCTACGAGCAAGAGTTGTTTTCTGGTAAGAAGAGTCACTATTGCGCTCCCATTTCCATACACAGTGCAAATAGCACTCGCGTCTGTTCCCAGCAAGGACAGTGTATTGGGCTGAAGATGAGCTACTGTTCTTGTCAGTTTCCTAAGCAGAGTTGAACTAGATATGGCCCGTGTGTGTAGGGAGCACAGTTCTTTTGTTCTGAGCAAGCTCACTGTTCGGACCCCATAGGAAACACAGTAGAGTAGATGAGTGCCCTTTTCTCAGAAGCAGAATGTGTTTCTTGTAAGGCGAGATAACGTTTGTTTCCCAGTCCTAAATGGAGTTGATTCCCATGCAGTTTCTGGTTCTACGATCAAGAGTTGTTTTCTGGTAAGAAGAGTCACTATTGCACTGTCTTTGTCATATACAGGGCAAACCGCACTGGCGTCTGTTCCCAGCATGTACAGTGTATTGGACTGAAGAGGATCTACTGTTCTTGTCAGTTTCCTAAGCAGAGTTGAACTAGATATGGCCCGTGTGTGTAGGAAGCACAGTTCCTTTGTTCTGAGCAAGCTCACTGTTTTGGCCCTATAGGAAACACATTAGAGTAGAAGAGTGACCTTTTCTCAAAAGCAGAGTGTGTTTCTTGTAAGGCGAGCTAGCGTTTGTTTCCCAGTCCTAAATTGAGTTGAATCACATGCAGTTTCTAGTTCTAGGAGCAAGAGTTGTTTTCTGGTAAGAAGAGTCACTATTGCGCTCCCATTGTCATACACAGGGCAAATAGCACTGGCGTCTGTTCCCAGCATGTACAGTGTATTGGACTGAAGAGGATCTACTGTTCTTGTCATTTTCCTCTGCAGAATTGATCTAGATATGGCCCGTGTGTGTAGGAAGCACAGTTCTTTTGTTCTGAGCAAGCTCACTGTTTTGGCCGTATAGGAAACACATTAGAGTAGAAGAGTGCTCTTTTCTCAAAAGCAGAGTGTGTTTCTTGTAAGGCGACCTAGCGTTTGTTTCCCAGTCCTAAATTGAGTTGAATCACATGCAGTTTCTGGTCCTATGAGCAAGAGTTGTTTTCTGGTAAGAAGAGTCACTATTGTGCTCCCATTGCCATACACAGGGCAAATAGCACTCGCGTCTGTTCCCAGCAAGGACAGTGTATTGGGCTGAAGAGGAGCTACTGTTCTTGTCAGTTTCCTAAGCAGAATTGAACTAGATATGGCCGTGTGTGTAGGAAGCACAGTTCTTTTGTTCTGAGTAAGCTCACTGTTCGGACACCTTAGGAAACACTGTAGAGTAGAAGAGTGCTCTTTTCTCAAAAGCAGAGTGTGTTTCTTGTAAGGCGAGCTCGCGTTTATTTCCCAGTCCTAAATGGAGTTGAATCACATGCAGTTTCTGGTCCTACGAGCAAGAGTTGTTTTCTGGTAAGAAGAGTCACTATTGCGCTCCAATTGTCATACACAGGGCAAATAGCAGTGGCGTCTGTTCCCAGCATGTGCAGTGTATTGGACTGAATTATATCTACTGTTCTTGTCAGTTTCCTAAGCAGAGTTGAACTAGATATAGTCGGTGTGTGTAGGAAGCACAGTTCTTTTGTTCTGAGCAAGCTCACTGTTGTGGCCCTATAGGAAACACATTAGAGTAGAAGAGTGCTCTTTTCTCAAAAGCAGAGTGTGTTACTTGTAATGCGAGCTAGCGTTTTTTTCCCGGTTCTAAATGGAGTTGAATCACATGCATTTTCGGGTCCTACGAGCTAGAGTTGTTTTTCGGTAAGAAGAGTCACTATTGCGCTCCCATTGTCATACACAGGGCAAATAGCACTGGCGTCTATTCCCAGCATGTACAGTGTATTGGACTGAAGAGGATCTACTGTTCTTGTCAGTTTCCTAAGCAGAATTGAACTAGATATGGTCGTTTGTGTAAGAAGCACAGTTCTTTTGTTCTGAGCAAGCTCACTGTTTTGGCCCTATAGGAAACACAGTAGAGGAGAAGAGTGCTCTTTTCTCAAAAGCAGAGTGTGTTTCTTGTAAGGCGAGCTAGCGTTTGTTTCCCAGTCCTAAATTGAGTTCAATAACATGCAGTTTCTGGTCCTATGACCAAGAGTTGTTTTCTGGTAAGAAGAGTCACTATTGTGCTCCCATTGCCATACACAGTGCAAATAGCACTGGCTTCTGTTCCCAGCAAGTACAGTGTATTGGGCTGAAGAGGAGCTACTGTTCTTGTTAGTTTCCTAAGCAGAATTGAACTAGATATAGTCGGTGTGTGTAGGAAGAATAGTTCTTTTGTTCTGAGTAAGCTCACTGTTCGGACCCCTTAGGAAACACTGTAGATTAGAAGAGTGCTCTTTTCTCAAAAGCAGAGTGTGTTTCTTGTAAGGCGAGCGAGCGTTTGTTTCCCAGTCCTAAATGGAGTTGAATCACATGCAGTTTTCGGTCCCATGAGCAAGAGTTGTTTTCTGGTAAGGAAAGTCACTATTGTGCTCCCATTCCCATGCACAGTGAAAATAGCACTCACGTCTGTTCCCAGCAAGTAGAGTGTATTGGACTGAAGAGGAGCTACTGTTCTTGTCAGTTTCTTAAGCAGAGTTGAACTAGATATGGCCCGTGTGTGTAGGAAGCAGAGTTCTTTTGTTCTGAGCAAGTTCACTGATCGGACCCCATAGGAAACACTTTAGAGTAGAAGAGGGCTCTTTTCTCAAAAGCAGAGTGTGTTTCTTGTAAGGCGAGCTAGCGTTTGTTTCCCAGGCCTAAATGGAGTAAAATCACATGCAGTTTCTGGTCCTAGGAGCAAGAGTTGTTTTCTGGTAAGAAGAGTCACTATTGCGCTCCCATTGTCATACACAGGGCAAATAGCACTGGCGTCTGTTCCCAGCATGTACAGTGTATTGGACTGAAGAGGATCTACTGTTCTTGTCAGTTTCCTAAGCAGAGTTGAACTAGATATGGCCCGTGTGTGTAGGAAGCACACTTCTTTTGTTCTGAGCAAGCTCACTGTTTTGGCCCTATAGGAAACACATTAGAGTAGAAGAGTGCCCTTTTCTCAAAAGCAGAGTGTGTTTCTTGTAAGGTGAGCTAGCGTTTGTTTCCCAGTCCTAAATTGAGTTGAATCACATGCAGTTTCTAGTTCTAGGAGCAAGAGTTGTTTTCTCGTAAGAAGAGTCACTATTGCGCTCCCGTTGTCATACACAGGGCAAATAGCACTGGCGTCTGTTCCCAGCATGTACAGTGTATTGGACTGAAGAGGATATACTGCTCTTGTCATTTTCCTCTGCAGAATTTATCTAGATATGGCCCGTGTGTGTAGGAAGCACACTTCTTTTGTTCTGAGCAAGCTCACTGTTCTGGCCCTATAGGAAACACAGTAGAGTAGAAGAGTGCTCTTTTCTCAAAAGCAGAGTGTGTTTCTTGTAAGGCCAGCTGGCGTTTGTTTCCAGTCTTAAATGGAGTTGAATCACATGCAGTTTTTGGTCCTACGAGCAAGAGTTGTTTTCTGGTAAGAAGAGTCACTATTGCACTCCCATTTCCATACACAGTGCAAATAGCACTCGCGTCTGTTCCCAGCAAGTACAGTGTTTTGAACTGAAGAGGAGCTACTCTTCTTGTCAGTTTCCTAAGCAGAGTTGAACTAGATATGGCCCGTGTGTGTAGGAAGCACAGTTGTTTTGTTCTGAGCAAGCTCACTGTTCGGACCCAATAGGAAACACAGTAGAGTGGATGAGTGGCCTTTTCTGAGAAGCAGAATGTGTTTCTTGTAAGGCGAGCTAGCGTTTGTTTCCCAGTCCTAAATGGAGTTGAATCACATGCAGTTTCTTGTCCTACCAGCAAGAGTTGTTTTCTGGTAGGAAGTGTCACTATTGTGTTCCCATTGTCATACACAGGGCAAATAGCACTGGCGTCTATTCCCAGCATGGACAGTGTATTGGACTGAAGAGGAGCTACTGTTCTTGTCCGTTTCCTAAGCAGAATTGAACTGGATATGGCCGTGTGTGTAGGAAGCACAGTTCTTTTGTTCTGAGCAAGCTTACTGTTTTGGCCCTATAGGAAACACAGTAGAGTAGAAGAGTGCCCTTTTCTCAAAATCAGAGTGTGTTTCTTGTAAGGCAAGCCTGCGTTTGTTTCCCAGGCCTAAATGGAGGTGAATCACATGCAGTTTTTGGTCCTATGAGCAAGAGTTATTTTCTGGTAAGGAAAGTCACTATTGGGCTCCCATTGCCATACAGAGTGCAAATAGCACTTGCTTCTGTTCCTAGCAAGTACAGTGTTTTGGAATGAAGAGGAGCTACTGTTCTTGTAAGTTTCCTAAGCAGACTTGAACTAGATATGGCCCGTGTGTGTAGGAAGCACAGTTCTTTTGGTCTGAGCAAGCTCACTGTTCGGACCCCTTAAAAAACACAGTAGAGTAGAAGAGTTCCCTTTTCTCAGAAGCAGAGTGTGTTTCTTGTAAGGCGAGCTAGCGTTTGTTTCCCAGTCCTAAATGGAGTTGAATCTCATGCAGTTTCTGGTCCTATGAGCAAGAGTTGTTTTCTGGTAAGAAGAGTCACTATTGCAATCCTATTGTCATACACAGGGCAAACAGCACTGGCGTCTGTTACCAGCAAGTACAGTGTATTGGACTGAAGAGGAGCTACTGTTCTTGTCAGTTTCTTAAGCAGAGTTGAACTAGATATGGCCCGTGTGTGTGTAGGAAGCAGAGTTCTTTTGTTCTGAGCAAGTTCACTGATCGGACCCCATAGGAAACACTTTAGAGTAGAAGAGGGCTCTTTTCTCAAAAGCAGAGTGTGTTTCTTGTAAGGCGAGCTAGCGTTTGTTTCCCAGTCCTAAATGGAGTAAACTCACATGCAGTTTCTGGTCCTAGGAGCAAGAGTTGTTTTCTGGTAAGAAGAGTCACTATTGCGCTCCCATTGTAATACACAGGGCAAATAGCACTGGAGTCTAATCCCAGCATGTACAGTGTATTGGACTGAAGAGGATCTACTCTTCTTGTCAGTTTCCTAAGCAGAGTTGAACTAGATATGGCCATGTGTGTAGGAAGCACAGTATTTTTGTTCTGAGCAAGCTCACTGTTTTGGCCCTATAGGAAACACAGTAGAGTAGAAGAGTGCTCTTTTCTCAAAAGCAGAGTGTGTTTCTTGTAAGGCGAGCTAGCGTTTGTTTTTCAGTTATAAATGGAGTTGAATCACAAGCAGTTTCTGGTCCTACGAGCAAGAGTTGTTTTCTGGTAAGAAGAGTCACTATTGCGCTCCCATTGACATACATAGGGCAAATAGCACTGGCGTCTGTTCCCAGCACGTACAGTGTATTGGACTGAAGAGGAGCTACTGCTCTTGTCAGTTTCCTAAGCACAGTTGAACTAGATATGGCCGTGTGTGTAGGAAGCACAGTTCATTTGTTCTGAGCAAGCTCACTGTTCTGAACCCAAAGGAAACACAGAAGAGTAGAAGAGTGCCCTTTTCTCAAAAGCAGAGTGTGTTTCTTGTAAGGCGAGCTAGCGTTTGCTTCCCAGTCCTAAATGGAGTTGAATCACATGAAGTTTCTGGTCCTACGAGCCAGAGTTGTTTTCTGGTAAGAAGAGTCATTATTGCGCTCCCATTGTCATACACAAGGCAAATAGCACTGGCGTCTATTCCCAGCATGTACAGTGTATTAGACTGTAGAGGATCTACTATTCTTGTCAGTTTCCTAAGCAGAATTGAATCAGATATGGCCGTGTGTCTAGGAAGCACCATTCTTTTGTTCTGAGCAAGCTCACTGTTTTGGCTCTATAGGAAACACAGTAGAGTAGAATAGTGCTCTTTTCTAAAAAGCAGAGTGTGTTTCTTGTAAGGCCAACTAGCGTTTGTTTCAAAGTCCTAAATGGAGTTAAATCACATGCAGTTTCTGGTCCTACGAGCAAGAGTTGTTTTCTGGTAAGAAGAGTCACTATTGTGCTCCCATTGTCATACACAAGGCAAATAGCACTCGCCTCTGTTCCCAGCAAGTACAGTGTATTGGACTGAAGAGGAGCTATTGTTCTTGTCAGTTTCCTAAGAAGAGTTGAACTAGATATGGCCCGTGTGTGTAGGAAGCACAGTTCTTTTGTTCTGAGCAAGCTCACTGTTCAGATACCATAGGAAACACAGTAGAGTAGAAGAGTGGTCTTTTCTCAAAAGCAGAGTGTATTTCATGTAAGGCGAGCTAGTGTTTGTTTCCCAGTCAGAAATGGAGTTGAATCCCATGCAGTTTCTGGTCCTACGAGCAAGAGATGTTTTCTGGTAAGAAGAGTCACTATTGCGCTCCATTGCCATACACATTGCAAATAGTACTCGCGTCTGTTCCCAGGAAGTACAGTGTATTGGACTGAAGAGGAGCTACTGTTCTTGTCAGTTTCCTAAGCAGAGTTGAACTAGATATGGCCCGTGTGTGTAGGAAGCACAGTTCTTTTGTTCTGAGCAAGCTCACTGTTCGGACCCCACTGGAAACACAGTAGAGTAGAAGAGGGCTCTTTTCTCAAAAGCAGAGTGTGTTTCTTTTAAGGTGAGCTAGCGTTTGTTTCCCAGTCCTAAATGGAGTTGAATCACATGCAGTTTCTGGTCCTACGAGCAAGAGTTGTTTTCTGGTAAGAAGAGTCACTATTGCGCTCCCATTGTCATACACAGGCCAAATAGCACTGGCGTCTGTTCCCAGCATGTACAGTGTATTGGACTGAAGAGGAGCTACTGTTCTTGTCAGGTTCCTAAGCAGAGTTGAACTAGATATGGCCCGAGTGTGTAGGAAGCACAGTTCTTTTGTTCTGAGCAAGCTCACTGTTCGGACCCCATAGGAAACACAGTAGAGTAGAAGAGTGCCCTTTTCTCAGAAGCAGAATGTGTTTCATGTAAGGCGAGCTAACGTTTGTTTCCCAGTCCTAAATGGAGTTGAATCCCATGCAGTTTCTGGTCCGACGAGCAAGAGTTGTTTTCTGGTAAGAAGAGTCACTATTGCACTGTCATTGTCATACACAGGGCAAACAGCACTGGCGTCTGTTCCCAGCATGTACAGTGTATTGGACTGAAGAGGATCTACTGTTCTTGTCAGTTTCCTAAGCAGAGTTGAACTAGATATGGCCCGTGTGTGTAGGAAGCACAGTTCTTTTGTTCTGAGAAGCTCACTGTTTTGGCCCTATAGGAAAAACATTAGAGTAGAAGAGTGACCTTTTCTCAAAGCAGAGTGTGTTTCTTGTAAGGTGAGCTAGCATTTGTTTCCCAGTCCTAAATTGAGTTGAATCACATGCAGTTTCTAGTTCTCGGAGCAAGAGTTGTTTTGTCATAAGAAGAGTCACTATTGCGCTCCCATTGTCATACACAGGGCAAATAGCACTGGCGTCTGTTCCCAGCATGTACAGTGTATTGGACTGAAGAGGATCTACTGCTCTTGTCATTTTCCTCTGCAGAATTATCTAGATATGGCCCGTGTGTGTAGGAAGCACACTTCTTTTGTTCTGAGCAAGCTCACTGTTCTGGCCCTATAGGAAACACAGTAGAGTAGAAGAGTACTCTTTTCTCAAAAGCAGAGTGTGTTTCTTGTAAGGCCAGCTGGCATTTGTTTCCAGTCCTAAATGGAGTTGAATCACATGCAGTTTTTGGTAATATGAGCAAGAGTTGTTTTCTGGTAAGAAGAGTCACTATTGCGCTCCCATTTCCATACACAGTGCAAATAGCACTCGCGTCTGTTCCCAGCAAGTACAGTGTATCGGACTGAAGAGGAGCTACTGTTCTTGTCAGTTTCCTAAGCAGAGTTGAACTAGATATGGCCCGTGTGTGTAGGAAGCACAGTTCTTTTTTTCTGAGCAAGCTCATTGTTTTGGCCCTATAGGAAACACAGTAGAGTAGAAGAGTGCCCTTTTCTCAAAAGCAGAGTGTGTTTTTTGTAAGGCGAGCTAGCGTTTGTTTCCCAGTCCTAAATTGAGTTGAATCACATGCAGTTTCTAGTTCTAGGAGCAAGAGTGGTTTTCTCGTATGAAGAGTCACTATTGCGCTCCCATTGTCATACACAGGGCAAATAGCACTCGTGTCTGTTCCCAGCATGTACAGTGTATTGGACAGAAGAGGATCTACAGTTCTTGTCAGTTTCCTCTGCAGAATTGTGCACTCCCATTTCCATACACAGTGCAAATAGCACTCGTGTCTGTTCCCAGCAAGTACACAGTTTTGGACTGAAGAGGAGCTACTGTTCTTGTCAGTTTCCTAAACAGAGTTGATCTAGATATGGCGCTTGTGTGTAGGAAGCACACTTCTTTTGTTCTGAGCAAGCTCACTGTTCGGACCTCATAGGAAACACAGTAGAGTAGATGTGTGCCCTATTCTCAGAAGCAGAATGTGTTTCTTGTACGGCGAGCTAGCGTTTGCTTCCCAGTCCTAAATGGAGTTGAATAACATGCAGATTCTCGTCCTACCAGCAAGAGTTGTTTTCTGGTATAAAGAGTCACTATTGCGTTCCCATTGTCATACACAGGGCAAAAAGCACTGGCGTCTATTCCCAGCATGTACAGTGTATTGGACTGAAGAGGATCTACTGTTCTTGTCAGTTTCCTCAGCAGAATTGAACTAGATATGGCCGTGTGTTTAGGAAGCACAGTTCTTTTGTTCTGAGCAAGCTCACTGTTTTGGCCTTATAGGAAACACATTAGAGTAGAAGAGTGCTCTTTTCTCAAAAGCAGAGTGTGTTTCTTGTAAGGCGAGCTAGCGTTTATTTCCCAGTCCTAAATGGAGTTGAATCACATGCAGTTTCTGGTCCTATGAGCAAGAGTTGTTTTCTGGTAAGAAGAGTCACTATTGCGCGCCCATTTCCATACACAGGGCAAATAGCACTCGCGTCTGTTCCCAGCAAGTACAGTATATTGGGCTGTAGAGGATCTACTGTTCTTGTCAGTTTCCTAAGCAGAATTGAACTAGATATGGCCGTGTGTGTAGGAAGCACAGTTCCTTTGTCCTGAGTAAGCTCACTGTTCGGACCCCTTAGGAAACACTGTAGAGTAGAAGAGTGCTCTTTTCTTCAAAGCAGAGTGTGTTTCTTATAAGGCGAGCTCGCGTTTGTTTCCCATTCCTAAATGGATTTGAATCACATGCAGTTTCTGGTCCTATGAGCAAGAGTTGTTTTCTGGTAAGAAGAGACACTATTGCCCTCCCATTGTCATACACAGGGCAAATAGCACTGGCGTCTGTTCCCAGCATGCACAGTGTATTGGACTGAATTATATCTACTGTTCTTGTCAGTTTCCTAAGCAGAGTTGAACTAGATATAGTCGGTGTGTGTAGGAAGCACAGTTCTTTTGTTTTGAGCAAGCTCACTGTTGTGACCCTATAGGAAACACATTAGAGTATAAGAGTGCTCTTTTCTCCAAAGCAGAGTTTGTTTCTCGTAATGCGAGATAGCGTTTTTTTCCCAGTTCTAAATGGAGTTGAATCACATGCAGTTTCTGGTCTTACGAGCTAGAGTTGTTTTCTGGTAAGAAGAGTCACTATTGAGCTCCCATTGTCATACACAGGGCAAATAGCACTGGTGTCTATTCCCAGCATGTACAGTGTATTGGACTGAAGAGGATCTACTGTTCTTGTCAGTTTCCTAAGCAGAATTGAACTAGATATGCCCCGTGTGTGTAGGTAGCACAGTTCTTTTGTTCTGAGCAAGCTCACTGTTTTGGCCCTATAGGAAACACAGTAGAGTAGAAGAGTGCTCTTTTCTCAAAAGCAGAGTGTGTTTCTTGTAAGGCGAGCTAGCGTTTGTTTCCCAGTCCTAAATGGAGTTGAATCACATGCAGTTTTCGGTCCCATGAGCAAGAGTTGTTTTCTGGTAAGGAAAGTCACTATTGAGCTCCCATTCCCATGCATAGTGCAAATAGCACTCGCGTCTCTTCCCAGCAAGTACAGTGTATTGGACTGAAGAGGAGCTACTGTTCTTGTCAGGTTCCTAAGCAGAGTTGAACTAGATATGGCCCGTGTGTGTAGGAAGCACAGTTCTTTTGTTCTGAGCAAGCTCACTGTTCGGACCCCATAGGAAACACAGTAGAGTAGAAGAGTGCCCTTTTCTCAGAAGCAGAATGTGTTTCATGTAAGGCGAGCTAACGTTTGTTTCCCAGTCCTAAATGGAGTTGAATCCCATGCTGTTTCTGGTCCTACGAGCAAGAGTTGTTTTCTGGTAAGAAGAGTCACTATTGCACTGTCATTGTCATACACAGGGCAAACAGCACTGGCGTCTGTTCCCAGCATGTACAGTGTATTGGACTGAAAAGGATCTACTGTTCTTGTCAGTTTCCTAAGCAGAGTTGAACTAGATATGGCCCGTGTGTGTAGGAAGCACAGTTCTTTTGGTCTGAGAAAGCTCACTGTTTTGGCCCTATAGGAAAAACATTAGAGTAGAAGAGTGACCTTTTCTCAAAGCAGAGTGTGTTTCTTGTAAGGTGAGCTAGCATTTGTTTCCCAGTCCTAAATTGAGTTGAATCACATGCAGTTTCTAGTTCTCGCAGCAAGAGTTGTTTTGTCATAAGAAGAGTCACTATTGCGCTCCCATTGTCATACACAGGGCAAATAGCACTGGCGTCTGTTCCCAGCATGTACAGTGTATTGGAATGAAGAGGATCTACTGCTCTTGTCATTTTCCTCTGCAGAATTATCTAGATATGGCCCGTGAGTGTAGGAAGCACACTTCTTTTGTTCTGAGCAAGCTCACTGTTCTGGCCCTATAGGAAACACAGTAGAGTAGAAGAGTACTCTTTTCTCAAAAGCAGAGTGTGTTTCTTGTAAGGCCAGCTGGCATTTGTTTCCAGTCCTAAATGGAGTTGAATCACATGCAGTTTTTGGTAATATGAGCAAGAGTTGTTTTCTGGTAAGAAGAGTCACTATTGCGCTCCCATTTCCATACACAGTGCAAATAGCACTCGCGTCTGTTCCCAGCAAGTACAGTGTATCGGACTGAAGAGGAGCTACTGTTCTTGTCAGTTTCCTAAGCAGAGTTGAACTAGATATGGCCCGTGTGTGTAGGAAGCACAGTTCTTTTTTTCTGAGCAAGCTCACTGTTTTGGCCCTATAGGAAACACAGTAGAGTAGAAGAGTGCCCTTTTCTCAAAAGCAGAGTGTGTTTTTTGTAAGGCGAGCTAGCGTTTGTTTCCCAGTCCTAAATTGAGTTGAATCACATGCAGTTTCTAGTTCTAGGAGCAAGAGTGGTTTTCCCGTATGAAGAGTCACTATTGCGCTCCCATTGTCATACACAGGGCAAATAGCACTCGCGTCTGTTCCCAGCATGTACTGTGTATTGGACAGAAGAGGATCTACAGTTCTTGTCAGTTTCCTCTGCAGAATTGTGCGCTCCCATTTCCATACACAGTGCAAATAGCACTCGCATCTGTTCCCAGCAAGTACACAGTTTTGGACTGAAGAGGAGCTACTGTTCTTGTCAGTTTCCTAAACAGAGTTGATCTAGATATGGCCCTTGTGTGTAGGAAGCACACTTCTTTTGTTCTGAGCAAGCTCACTGTTCGGACCTTATAGGAAACACAGTAGAGTAGATGTGTGCCCTATTCTCAGAAGCAGAATGTGTTTCTTGTAGGGCGAGCTAGCGTTTGCTTCCCAGTCCTAAATGGAGTTGAATAACATGCAGATTCTCGTCCTACCAGCAAGAGTTGTTTTCTGGTATAAAGAGTCACTATTGCGTTCCCATTGTCATACACAGGGCAAAAAGCACTGGCGTCTATTCCCAGCATGTACAGTGTATTGGACTGAAGAGGATCTACTGTGCTTGTCAGTTTCCTCAGCAGAATTGAACTAGATATGGCCGTGTTTAGGAAGCACAGTTCTTTTGTTCTGAGCAAGCTCACTGTTTTGGCCTTATAGGAAACACATTAGAGTAGAAGAGTGCTCTTTTCTCAAAAGCAGAGTGTGTTTCTTGTAAGACGAGCTAGCGTTTATTTCCCAGTCCTAAATGGAGTTGAATCACATGCAGTTTCTGGTCCTACGAGCAAGAGTTGTTTTCTGGTAAGAAGAGTCACTATTGCGCGCCCATTTCCATACACAGGGCAAATAGCACTCGCGTCTGTTCCCAGCAAGTACAGTGTATTGGGCTGTAGAGGATCTACTGTTCTTGTCAGTTTCCTAAGCAGAATTGAACTAGATATGGCCGTGTGTGTAGGAAGCACAGTTCTTTTGTCCTGAGTAAGCTCACTGTTCGGACCCCTTAGGAAACACTGTAGAGTAGAAGAGTGCTCTTTTCTTCAAAGCAGAGTGTGTTTCTTATAAGGCGAGCTCGCGTTTGTTTCCCATTCCTAAATGGATTTGAATCACATGCAGTTTCTGGTCCTATGAGCAAGAGTTGTTTTCTGGTAAGAAGAGTCACTGTTGCCCTCCCATTGTCATACACAGGGCAAATAGCACTGGCGTCTGTTCCCAGCATGCACAGTGTATTGGACTGAATTATATCTACTGTTCTTGTCAGTTTCCTAAGCAGAGTTGAACTAGATATAGTCGGTGTGTGTAGGAAGCACAGTTCTTTTGTTTTGAGCAAGCTCACTGTTCTGGCCCTATAGGAAACACATTAGAGTAGAAGAGTGCTCTTTTCTCCAAAGCAGAGTTTGTTTCTCGTAATGCGAGCTAGCGTTTTTTTCCCAGTGCTAAATGGAGTTGAATCACATGCAGTTTCTGGTCTTACGAGCAAGAGTTGTTTTCTGGTAAGAAGAGTCACTATTGAGCTCCCATTGCCATACACAGGGCAAATAGCACTGGTGTCTATTCCCAGCATGTACAGTGTATTGGACTGAAGAGGATCTACTGTTCTTGTCAGTTTCCTAAGCAGAATTGAACTAGATATGGCCGTGTGTGTAGGAAGCACAGTTCTTTTGTTCTGAGCAAGCTCACTGTTTTGGCCCTATAGGAAACACAGTAGAGTAGAAGAGTGCTCTTTTCTCAAAAGCAGAGCGTGTTTCTTGTAAGGCGAGCTAGCGTTTGTTTCCCAGTCCTAAATGGAGTTGAATCACATGCAGTTTTCGGTCCCATGAGCAAGAGTTGTTTTCTGGTAAGGAAAGTCACTATTGCGCGCCCACTTCCATACACAGTGCAAATAGCACTCTTAAAAGCAGAGTGTGGTTCTTGTAAGGCGAGCTCGCGTTTGTTTCCCAGTCCTAAATGGATTTGAATCACATGCAGTTTCTGGTCCTACGAGCAAGAGTTGTTTTCTGGTAAGAAGAGTCACTATTGCGCTCCCATTGTCATACACAGGGCAAATAGCACTGGCGTCTGTTCCCAGCATGTACAGTGTATTGGACTGAATTATGTCTACTGTTCTTGTCAGTTTCCTAAGCAGAGTTGAACTAGATATAGTCGGTGTGTGTAGGAAGCACAGTTCTTTTGTTCTGAGCAAGCTCACTGTTGTGGCCCTATAGGAAACACATTAGAGTAGAAGAGTGCTCTTTTCTCCAAAGCAGAGTGTGTTTCTTGTAAGGCGAGCTAGCGTTTGTTTCCAAAGTCCTAAATGGAGTTGAATCACATGCAGTTTTCGGTCCCATGAGCAAGAGTTGTTTTCTGGTAAGGAAAGTCACTATTGCGCTCCCATTTCCAAACACAGTGCAAATAGCACTCGCCTCTATTCCCAGCAAATACAGTGTATTGGACTGAAGAGGAGCTACTGTTCTTGTCAGTTTCCTAAACAGAGTTGAACTAGATATGGCCCGTGTGTGTAGGAAGCACAGTTCTTTTGTTCTGAGCAAGCTCACTGTTCGGACCCCATAGGAAACACAGTAGAGTAGATGAGTGCCCTTTTCTCAGAAGCAGAATGTGTTTCTTGTAAGGTGAGCTAGCGTTTGTTTCCCAGTCCTAAATGGAGTTGAATCACATGCAGTTTCTGGTCCTACGAGCAAGAGTTGTTTTCTGGTAAGAAGAGTCACTATTGTGCTCCCATTGTCATACACAGGGCAAATAGCACTGGCGTCTGTTCCCAGCATGTACAGTGTATTGGACTGAATTATATCTACTGTTCTTGTCAGTTTCCTAAGCAGAGTTGAACTAGATATAGTTGGTGTGTGTAGGAAGCACAGTTCTTTTGTTCTGAGCAAGCTCACTGTTGTGGCCCTATAGGATACACATTAGAGTAGAAGAGTGCTCTTTTCTCAAAAGCAGAGTGTGTTTCTTGTAAGGCGAGCTAGCATTTTTTTCCCAGTTCTAAATGGAGTTGAATCACATGCAGTTTCTGGTCTTACTAGCAAGAGTTGTTTTCTGGTAAGAAGAGTCACTATTGAGCTCCCATTGTCATACACAGGGCAAATAGCACTGGCGTCTATTCCCACCATGTACAGTGTATTGGACTGAAGAAGATCTACTGTTCCTGTCAGTTTCCTAAGCAGAATTGTACTAGATATGGACGTTTGTGTAGGAAGCACAGTTCTTTTGTTCTGAGCAAGCTCACTGTTCGGACCCCATAAAAAACACAGTAGAGTAGATGAGTGCCCTTTTCTCAGAAGCAGAATGTGTTTCTTGTAAGGCGAGCTAGCGTTTGTTTCCCAGTACTAAATGGAGTTGAATCCCATGCAGTTTCTGGTCCTACGAGCAAGAGTTGTTTTCTGGTAAGAAGAGTCACTATTGCACTGTCATTGTCATACACAGGGGAAACAGCACAGGCGTCTGTTCCCAGCATGTACAGTGTATTGGACTGAAGAGGATCTACTGTTCTTGTCAGTTTCCTAAGCAGAGTTGAACTAGATATGGTCCGTGTGTGTAGGAAGCACAGTTCTTTTGTTCTGAGCAAGCTCACTGTTCTGGCCCTATAGGAAACACAGTAGAGTAGAAGAGTGCTCTTTTCTCAAAAGCAGAGTGTGTTTCTTGTAAGGCGAGCTAGCGTTTGTTTCCCCGTCCTAAATGGAGTTGAATCACATGCAGTTTCTCGTCCTACCAGCAAGAGTTTTTTTCTGGTAGGAAGAGTCACTATTGTGTTCCCATTGTCATACACAGGGCAAATAGCACTGGCGTCTATTCCCAGTATGTACAGTGAATTGGACTGAAGAGGATCTACTGTTCTTTTCAGTTTCCTAAGCAGAATTGAACTAGATATGGCCGTGTGTGTAGGAAGCACAGTTCTTTTGTTCTGAGCAAGCTCACTGTTTTGACCCTATAGGAAACACAGTAGAGTAGAAGAGTGCTCTTTTCTCAAAAGCAGAGTTTGTTTCTTGTAAGGCGAGCTAGCGTTTGTTTCCCAGTCCTAAATGGAGTTGAATCACATGCAGTTTTCGGTCCCATGAGCAAGAGTTGTTTTCTGGTAAGGAAAGTCACTATTGTGCTCCCATTTCCATACACATTGCAAATTGCACTGGCTTCTGTTCCCAGCATGTACAGTGTATTGGACTGAAGAGGATCTGCTGCTCTTGTCATTTTCCTCTGCAGAATTGATCTAGATATGGCCCGTGTGTGTAGGAAGCACACGTCTTTTGTTCTGAGCAAGCTCACTGTTCTGGCCCTATAGGAAACACAGTAGAGTAGAAGAGTGCTCTTTTGTCTAAAGCAGAGTTTGTTTCTTGTAAGGCGAGCTAGTGTTTTTTTCCCAGTTCTAAATGGAGTTGAATCACATGCAGTTTCTGGACTTACCAGCAAGAGTTGTTTTCTGGTAAGAAGAGTCACTATTGCACTGTCATTGTCATACACAGGGCAAACAGCACTGGCGTCTGTTGACAGCATGTACAGTGTATTGGACTGAAGAGGATCTACTGTTCTTGTCAGTTTCCTAAGCAGAGTTGAACTAGATATGGCCCGTGTGTGTAGGAAGCACAGTTCTTTTGTTCTGAGCAAGCTCACTGTTTTGGCCCTATAGGAAACACAGTAGAGTAGAAGAGTGCCCTTTTCTCAAAAGCAGAGTGTGTTTCTTGTAAGGCGAGCTAGCGTTTGTTTTCCAGTCCTAAATGGAGTTGAATCACATGCAGTTTCTAGTTCTAGGAGCAAGAGTTGTTTTCTCGTAAGAAATGTCCCTATTGCGCTCCCATTGTCATACACAGGGCAAATAGCACTGGCATCTGTTCCCAGCATGTACAGTGTATTGGACTGAAGAGGATCTACTGTTCTTGTCATTTTCCTCTGCAGAATTGATCTAGATATGGCCCGTGTGTGTAGGAAGCACAGTTCTTTTGTTCTGAGCAAGCTCACTGTTCTGGCTCTATAGGAAACACAGTAGAGTAGAAGAGTGCTCTTTTCTCAAAAGCAGAGTGTGTTTCTTGTAAGGCGAGCTAGCGTTTGTTTCCCAGTCCTAAATTGAGTTGAATCACATGCAGTTTCTAGTTCTAGGAGCAAGAGTTGTTTTCTCGTAAGAAGAGTCACTATTGCGCTCCCATTGTCATACACAGGGCAAATAGCACTGGCGTCTGTTCCCAGCATGTACAGTGTATTGGACTGAAGAGGATCTACTACTCTTGTCATTTTCCTCTGCAGAATTGATCTAGATATGGCCCTTGTGTGTAGGAAGCACACTTCTTTTTTTCTGAGCAAGCTCACTGTTCAGACCCAATAGGAAACACAGTAGAGTAGATGAGTGCCCTTTTCTCAGAAGCAGAATGTGTTTCTTTTAAGGCGAGCTAGCGTTTGTTTCCCCGTCCTAAATGGAGTTGAATCACATGCAGTTTCTCGTCCTTCCAGCAAGAGTTGTTTTCTGGTAGAAAGAGTCACTATTGTGTTCCCATTGTCATACACAGGGCAAATAGCACTGGCGTCTATTCCCAGCATGTACAGTGAATTGGACTGAAGAAGATCTACTGTTCTTCTCAGTTTCCTAAGCAGAATTGAACTAGATATGGCCATGTTTGTAGGAAGCACAGTTCTTTTGTTCTGAGCAAGCTCACTGTTTTGGCCCTATAGGAAACACATTTGAGTAGAAGAGTGCTCTTTTCTCAAGAGCAGAGTGTGTTTCTTGTAAGGCGAGCTAGCGTTTGTTTGCCAGTCCTAAATGGAGTTGAATCACATGCAGTTTCTGTTCCTACGAGCAAGAGTTGTTTTCTGGAAAGAAGAGTCACTATTGTGCTCCCATTGCCATACACAGGGCAAATAGCACTGGCGTCTGTTCCCAGCAAGTACAGTGTATTGGGCTGAAGATGAGCTACTGTTCTTGTCAGTTTCCTAAGCAGAATTGAACTAGATATGGCAGTGTGTGTAGGAAGCACAGTTCTTTTGTTCTGAGTAAGCTCACTGTTCGGACCCTTTAGGAAAAACTGTAGAGTAGAAGAGTGCTCTTTTCTCAAAAGCAGAGTGTGTTTCTTGTAAGGCGAGCTAGCATTTGTTCCCAGTCCTAAATTGAGTTGAATCACATGCAGTTTCTGGTCCTACGAGCAAGAGTTGTTTTCTGGTAAGAAGAGTCACTATTGCGCTCCCATTGTCATACACATGGCAACTAGCACTGGCGTCTGTTCCCAGCATGTACAGTGTATTGGACTGAATTATATCTACTGTTCTTGTCAGTTTCCTAAGCAGAGTTGAACTAGATATAGTCTGTGTGTGTAGGAAGCACAGTTCTTTTGTTCTGAGCAAGCTCACTGTTGTGGCCCTATAGGAAACACATTAGAGTAGAAGAGTGCTCTTTTCTCCAAAGCAGAGTATGTTTCTTGTAAGGCGAGCTAGCGTTTTTTTCCCAGTTATAAACGGAGTTGAATCACATGCACTTTCTGGTCTTACGAACAAGAGTTGTTTTCTGGTAAGAAGAGTCACTATTGAGCTCCCATTGTCATACACAGGGCAAATAGCACTGGTGTCTATTCCCAGCATGTACAGTGTATTGGACTGAAGAGGATCTACTGTTCTTGTCAGTTTCCTAAGCAGAATTGAACTAGATATGGACGTTTGTGTAGGAAGCACAGTTCTTTTGTTCTGAGCAAGCTCACTGTTTTGGCCCTATAGGAAACACAGTAGAGTAGAAGAGTGCTCTTTTCTCAAAAGCAGAGTGTGTTTCTTGTAAGTCGAGCTAGCATTTGTTTCCCAGTCCTAAATGGAGTTGAATCACATGCAGTTTTCGGTCCCATGAGCAAGAGTTGTTTTCTGGTAAGGAAAGTCACTATTGTGCTCCCATTCCCATGCACAGTGCAAATAGCACTCGCGTCTGTTCCCAGCAAGTACAGTGTATTGGACTGAAGATGAGCTACTGTTCTTGTCAGTTTCCTAAGCAGAGTTGAACTAGATATGGCCCGTGTGTGTAGGAAGCACAGTTCTTTTGTTCTGAGGAAGCTCACTGTTCGGACCCCATAGGAAACACAGTAGAGTAGATGAGTGCCCTTTTCTCAGAAGCAGAATGTGTTTCTTGTAAGGCGAGCTAGCGTTTGTTTCCCAGTCCTAAATGGAGTTGAATCCCATGCAGTTTCTGGTCCTACGAGCAAGAGTTGTTTTCTGGTAAGAAGAGTCACTATTGAGCTCCCATGGTCATACACAGGGCAAACAGCACTGGCGTCTGTTCCCAGCATGTACAGTGTATTGGACTGAAGAGGATCTACTGTTCTTGTCAGTTTCCTAAGCAGAGTTGAACTAGATATGGCCCGTGTGTGTAGGAAGCACACTTCTTTTGTTCTGAGCAAGCTCACTGTTTTGGCCCTATAGGAAACACATTAGAGTAGAAGAGTGCCCTTTTCTCAAAAGCAGAGTGTGTTTCTTGTAAGGCGAGCTAGCGTTTGTTTCCCAGTCCTAAATTGAGTTGAATCACATGCAGTTTCTAGTTCTAGGAGCAAGAGTTGTTTTCTCGTAAGAAGAGTCCCTATTGCGCTCCCATTGTCATACACAGGGCAAATAGCACTTGCGTCTGTTCCCAGCATGTACAGTGTATTGGACTGAAGGGGATCTACTGCTCTTTTCATTTTCCTCTGCAGAATTGATGTAGATATGGCCCTTGTGTGTAGGAAGTACACTTCTTTTGTTCTGAGCAAGCTCACTGTTCTGGCCATATAGGAAACACAGTAGAGTAGAAGAGTGCTCTTTTCTCAAAACCAGAGTGTGTTTCTTGTAAGGCCAGCTGGCTTTTGTTTCCAGTCCTAAATGGAGTTGAATCACATGCAGTTTTTGGTCCTACGAGCAAGAGTTGTTTTCTGGTAAGAAGAGTCACTATTGCGCTCCCATTTCCATACACAGTGCAAATAGAACTCGCCTCTGTTCCCAGCAAGTACAGTGTTTTGGACTGAAGAGTAGCTACTGTTCTTGTCAGTTTCCTAAGCAGATTTGAACTAGATATAGTCGGTGTGTGTAGGAAGCACAGTTGTTTTGTTCTGAGCAAGCTCACTGTTCGGACCCAATAGGAAACACAGTAGAGTAGATGAGTGGCCTTTTCTCAGAAGCAGAATGTGTTTCTTGTAAGGCAAGCTAGCGTTTGTTTCCCAGTCCTAAATGGAGTTGAATCACATGCAGTATCTCCTCCTACCAGCAAGAGTTGTTTTCTGGTTGGAAGAGTCACTATTGTGCTCCCATTGCCATACACAGGGCAAATAGCACTGGCGTCTGTTCCCAGCAAGTACAGTGTATTGGGATGAAGAGGATCTACTGTTCTTGTCAGTTTCCTAAGCAGAATTGAACTAGATATGGCCGTGTGTGTAGGAAGCACAGTTCTTTTGTTCTGAGTAAGATCACTGTTCGGACCCCTTAGGAAACAATGTAGAGTAGAAGAGTGCTCTTTTCTCAAAAGCAGAGTGTGTTTCTTGTAAGGCAAGCTCGCTTTTGTTTCCAAGTCCTAAATGGAGTTGAATCACATGCAGTTTCTGGTCCTAAGAGCCAGAGTTGTTTTTTGGAAAGAAGAGTCACTATTGCGCTCCCATTGTCATACACAGGGCAAATAGCACTGGCGTCTGTTCCCAGCATGTACAGTGTATTGGACTGAAGAATATCTACTGTTCTTGTTAGTTTCCTAAGCAGAGTTGAACTAGATATAGTCGATGTGTAGGAAGAACAGTTCTTTTGTTCTGAGCAAGCTCACTGTTGTGGCCCTATAGGAAACACATTAGAGTAGAAGAGTGCTCTTTTCTCAAAGCAGAGTGTGTTTCTTTTAAGGTGAGCTAGCGTTTTTTTCCCAGTTCTAAATGGAGTTGAATCACATGCAGTTTCTGGTCTTACGAGCAAGAGTTGTTTTCTGGTAAGAAGAGTCACTATTGCACTCCCA
Source organism: Peromyscus eremicus (assembly GCF_949786415.1). NCBI lineage: Eukaryota > Metazoa > Chordata > Mammalia > Rodentia > Cricetidae > Peromyscus > Peromyscus eremicus. The sequence goes on from NW_026734498.1 coordinate 302,891, forward strand.
TTGCAATTCACAGTGCAAATAGCACTCGCGTCGGTTCCCAGCAAGTACAGTGTATTGGACTGAAGAGGAGCTACAGTTCTTGTCAGTTTCCTAAGCAGAGTTGAACTAGATATGGCCCGTGTGTGCAGGAAGCACAGTTCTTTTGTTCAGAGCAAGCTCACTCTCCGGACCCCATAGGAAACACAGTAGAGTAGAAGAGTGCTCTTTTCTCAAAAGCAGAGTGTGTTTCGTGTAAGGCGAGCTAGCGTTTGTTTCCCAGTCCTAAATGGAGTTGAATCACATGCAGTTTCTGGTCCTATGGGCAAGAGTTGTTTTCTGGTAAGAAGAGTCACTATTGCGCTCCCATTGCCATACACAGGGCAAATAGCACTGGCGTCTGTTCCCAGCAAGTACAGTGTATTGGGCTGAAGAGGATCTACTGTTCTTTTCAGTTCCCTAAGCAGAATTGAACTAGATATGGCCGTGTGTGTAGGAAGCACAGTTCTTCTGTTCTGAGCAAGCTCGTTGTTCGACCCCTTAGGAAACACTGTAGAGTAGAAGAGTGCTCTTTCCCAAAAGCAGATTGTGTTTCTTGTAAGGCGAGCTAGCGTTTGTTTCCCATTCCTAAATGCAGTTTAATCCCATGCAGTTTCTGGTCCTACGAGCAAGAGTTGTTTTCTGGTAAGAAGAGTCACTATTGCGCTCCCATTGTCATACACAGGCCAAATAGCACTGGCGTCTGTTCCCAGCATGTACAGTGTATTGGACTGAAGAGGAATTACTGTTCTTGTCATTTTCCTCTGCAGAATTGATCTAGATATGGCCCGTGTGTGTAGGAAGCACACTTCTTTTGTTCTGAGCAAGCTCACTGTTGTGGCCCTATAGGAAACACAGTAGAGTAGAAGAGTGCTCTTTTCTCAAAAGCAGAGTGTGTTTCTTGTAAGGCGAGCTAGCGTTTGTTTCCCAGTCCTAAATTGAGTTGAATCACATGCAGTTTTTGGTCCTACGAGCAAGAGTTGTTTTCTGGTAAGAAGAGTCACTATTGCGCTCCCATTTCCATACACAGTGCAAATAGCACTCGCGTCTGTTCCCAGCAAGGACAGTGTATTGGGCTGAAGATGAGCTACTGTTCTTGTCAGTTTCCTAAGCAGAGTTGAACTAGATATGGCCCGTGTGTGTAGGGAGCACAGTTCTTTTGTTCTGAGCAAGCTCACTGTTCGGACCCCATAGGAAACACAGTAGAGTAGATGAGTGCCCTTTTCTCAGAAGCAGAATGTGTTTCTTGTAAGGCGAGATAACGTTTGTTTCCCAGTCCTAAATGGAGTTGATTCCCATGCAGTTTCTGGTTCTACGATCAAGAGTTGTTTTCTGGTAAGAAGAGTCACTATTGCACTGTCTTTGTCATATACAGGGCAAACCGCACTGGCGTCTGTTCCCAGCATGTACAGTGTATTGGACTGAAGAGGATCTACTGTTCTTGTCAGTTTCCTAAGCAGAGTTGAACTAGATATGGCCCGTGTGTGTAGGAAGCACAGTTCCTTTGTTCTGAGCAAGCTCACTGTTTTGGCCCTATAGGAAACACATTAGAGTAGAAGAGTGACCTTTTCTCAAAAGCAGAGTGTGTTTCTTGTAAGGCGAGCTAGCGTTTGTTTCCCAGTCCTAAATTGAGTTGAATCACATGCAGTTTCTAGTTCTAGGAGCAAGAGTTGTTTTCTGGTAAGAAGAGTCACTATTGCGCTCCCATTGTCATACACAGGGCAAATAGCACTGGCGTCTGTTCCCAGCATGTACAGTGTATTGGACTGAAGAGGATCTACTGTTCTTGTCATTTTCCTCTGCAGAATTGATCTAGATATGGCCCGTGTGTGTAGGAAGCACAGTTCTTTTGTTCTGAGCAAGCTCACTGTTTTGGCCGTATAGGAAACACATTAGAGTAGAAGAGTGCTCTTTTCTCAAAAGCAGAGTGTGTTTCTTGTAAGGCGACCTAGCGTTTGTTTCCCAGTCCTAAATTGAGTTGAATCACATGCAGTTTCTGGTCCTATGAGCAAGAGTTGTTTTCTGGTAAGAAGAGTCACTATTGTGCTCCCATTGCCATACACAGGGCAAATAGCACTCGCGTCTGTTCCCAGCAAGGACAGTGTATTGGGCTGAAGAGGAGCTACTGTTCTTGTCAGTTTCCTAAGCAGAATTGAACTAGATATGGCCGTGTGTGTAGGAAGCACAGTTCTTTTGTTCTGAGTAAGCTCACTGTTCGGACACCTTAGGAAACACTGTAGAGTAGAAGAGTGCTCTTTTCTCAAAAGCAGAGTGTGTTTCTTGTAAGGCGAGCTCGCGTTTATTTCCCAGTCCTAAATGGAGTTGAATCACATGCAGTTTCTGGTCCTACGAGCAAGAGTTGTTTTCTGGTAAGAAGAGTCACTATTGCGCTCCAATTGTCATACACAGGGCAAATAGCAGTGGCGTCTGTTCCCAGCATGTGCAGTGTATTGGACTGAATTATATCTACTGTTCTTGTCAGTTTCCTAAGCAGAGTTGAACTAGATATAGTCGGTGTGTGTAGGAAGCACAGTTCTTTTGTTCTGAGCAAGCTCACTGTTGTGGCCCTATAGGAAACACATTAGAGTAGAAGAGTGCTCTTTTCTCAAAAGCAGAGTGTGTTACTTGTAATGCGAGCTAGCGTTTTTTTCCCGGTTCTAAATGGAGTTGAATCACATGCATTTTCGGGTCCTACGAGCTAGAGTTGTTTTTCGGTAAGAAGAGTCACTATTGCGCTCCCATTGTCATACACAGGGCAAATAGCACTGGCGTCTATTCCCAGCATGTACAGTGTATTGGACTGAAGAGGATCTACTGTTCTTGTCAGTTTCCTAAGCAGAATTGAACTAGATATGGTCGTTTGTGTAAGAAGCACAGTTCTTTTGTTCTGAGCAAGCTCACTGTTTTGGCCCTATAGGAAACACAGTAGAGGAGAAGAGTGCTCTTTTCTCAAAAGCAGAGTGTGTTTCTTGTAAGGCGAGCTAGCGTTTGTTTCCCAGTCCTAAATTGAGTTCAATAACATGCAGTTTCTGGTCCTATGACCAAGAGTTGTTTTCTGGTAAGAAGAGTCACTATTGTGCTCCCATTGCCATACACAGTGCAAATAGCACTGGCTTCTGTTCCCAGCAAGTACAGTGTATTGGGCTGAAGAGGAGCTACTGTTCTTGTTAGTTTCCTAAGCAGAATTGAACTAGATATAGTCGGTGTGTGTAGGAAGAATAGTTCTTTTGTTCTGAGTAAGCTCACTGTTCGGACCCCTTAGGAAACACTGTAGATTAGAAGAGTGCTCTTTTCTCAAAAGCAGAGTGTGTTTCTTGTAAGGCGAGCGAGCGTTTGTTTCCCAGTCCTAAATGGAGTTGAATCACATGCAGTTTTCGGTCCCATGAGCAAGAGTTGTTTTCTGGTAAGGAAAGTCACTATTGTGCTCCCATTCCCATGCACAGTGAAAATAGCACTCACGTCTGTTCCCAGCAAGTAGAGTGTATTGGACTGAAGAGGAGCTACTGTTCTTGTCAGTTTCTTAAGCAGAGTTGAACTAGATATGGCCCGTGTGTGTAGGAAGCAGAGTTCTTTTGTTCTGAGCAAGTTCACTGATCGGACCCCATAGGAAACACTTTAGAGTAGAAGAGGGCTCTTTTCTCAAAAGCAGAGTGTGTTTCTTGTAAGGCGAGCTAGCGTTTGTTTCCCAGGCCTAAATGGAGTAAAATCACATGCAGTTTCTGGTCCTAGGAGCAAGAGTTGTTTTCTGGTAAGAAGAGTCACTATTGCGCTCCCATTGTCATACACAGGGCAAATAGCACTGGCGTCTGTTCCCAGCATGTACAGTGTATTGGACTGAAGAGGATCTACTGTTCTTGTCAGTTTCCTAAGCAGAGTTGAACTAGATATGGCCCGTGTGTGTAGGAAGCACACTTCTTTTGTTCTGAGCAAGCTCACTGTTTTGGCCCTATAGGAAACACATTAGAGTAGAAGAGTGCCCTTTTCTCAAAAGCAGAGTGTGTTTCTTGTAAGGTGAGCTAGCGTTTGTTTCCCAGTCCTAAATTGAGTTGAATCACATGCAGTTTCTAGTTCTAGGAGCAAGAGTTGTTTTCTCGTAAGAAGAGTCACTATTGCGCTCCCGTTGTCATACACAGGGCAAATAGCACTGGCGTCTGTTCCCAGCATGTACAGTGTATTGGACTGAAGAGGATATACTGCTCTTGTCATTTTCCTCTGCAGAATTTATCTAGATATGGCCCGTGTGTGTAGGAAGCACACTTCTTTTGTTCTGAGCAAGCTCACTGTTCTGGCCCTATAGGAAACACAGTAGAGTAGAAGAGTGCTCTTTTCTCAAAAGCAGAGTGTGTTTCTTGTAAGGCCAGCTGGCGTTTGTTTCCAGTCTTAAATGGAGTTGAATCACATGCAGTTTTTGGTCCTACGAGCAAGAGTTGTTTTCTGGTAAGAAGAGTCACTATTGCACTCCCATTTCCATACACAGTGCAAATAGCACTCGCGTCTGTTCCCAGCAAGTACAGTGTTTTGAACTGAAGAGGAGCTACTCTTCTTGTCAGTTTCCTAAGCAGAGTTGAACTAGATATGGCCCGTGTGTGTAGGAAGCACAGTTGTTTTGTTCTGAGCAAGCTCACTGTTCGGACCCAATAGGAAACACAGTAGAGTGGATGAGTGGCCTTTTCTGAGAAGCAGAATGTGTTTCTTGTAAGGCGAGCTAGCGTTTGTTTCCCAGTCCTAAATGGAGTTGAATCACATGCAGTTTCTTGTCCTACCAGCAAGAGTTGTTTTCTGGTAGGAAGTGTCACTATTGTGTTCCCATTGTCATACACAGGGCAAATAGCACTGGCGTCTATTCCCAGCATGGACAGTGTATTGGACTGAAGAGGAGCTACTGTTCTTGTCCGTTTCCTAAGCAGAATTGAACTGGATATGGCCGTGTGTGTAGGAAGCACAGTTCTTTTGTTCTGAGCAAGCTTACTGTTTTGGCCCTATAGGAAACACAGTAGAGTAGAAGAGTGCCCTTTTCTCAAAATCAGAGTGTGTTTCTTGTAAGGCAAGCCTGCGTTTGTTTCCCAGGCCTAAATGGAGGTGAATCACATGCAGTTTTTGGTCCTATGAGCAAGAGTTATTTTCTGGTAAGGAAAGTCACTATTGGGCTCCCATTGCCATACAGAGTGCAAATAGCACTTGCTTCTGTTCCTAGCAAGTACAGTGTTTTGGAATGAAGAGGAGCTACTGTTCTTGTAAGTTTCCTAAGCAGACTTGAACTAGATATGGCCCGTGTGTGTAGGAAGCACAGTTCTTTTGGTCTGAGCAAGCTCACTGTTCGGACCCCTTAAAAAACACAGTAGAGTAGAAGAGTTCCCTTTTCTCAGAAGCAGAGTGTGTTTCTTGTAAGGCGAGCTAGCGTTTGTTTCCCAGTCCTAAATGGAGTTGAATCTCATGCAGTTTCTGGTCCTATGAGCAAGAGTTGTTTTCTGGTAAGAAGAGTCACTATTGCAATCCTATTGTCATACACAGGGCAAACAGCACTGGCGTCTGTTACCAGCAAGTACAGTGTATTGGACTGAAGAGGAGCTACTGTTCTTGTCAGTTTCTTAAGCAGAGTTGAACTAGATATGGCCCGTGTGTGTGTAGGAAGCAGAGTTCTTTTGTTCTGAGCAAGTTCACTGATCGGACCCCATAGGAAACACTTTAGAGTAGAAGAGGGCTCTTTTCTCAAAAGCAGAGTGTGTTTCTTGTAAGGCGAGCTAGCGTTTGTTTCCCAGTCCTAAATGGAGTAAACTCACATGCAGTTTCTGGTCCTAGGAGCAAGAGTTGTTTTCTGGTAAGAAGAGTCACTATTGCGCTCCCATTGTAATACACAGGGCAAATAGCACTGGAGTCTAATCCCAGCATGTACAGTGTATTGGACTGAAGAGGATCTACTCTTCTTGTCAGTTTCCTAAGCAGAGTTGAACTAGATATGGCCATGTGTGTAGGAAGCACAGTATTTTTGTTCTGAGCAAGCTCACTGTTTTGGCCCTATAGGAAACACAGTAGAGTAGAAGAGTGCTCTTTTCTCAAAAGCAGAGTGTGTTTCTTGTAAGGCGAGCTAGCGTTTGTTTTTCAGTTATAAATGGAGTTGAATCACAAGCAGTTTCTGGTCCTACGAGCAAGAGTTGTTTTCTGGTAAGAAGAGTCACTATTGCGCTCCCATTGACATACATAGGGCAAATAGCACTGGCGTCTGTTCCCAGCACGTACAGTGTATTGGACTGAAGAGGAGCTACTGCTCTTGTCAGTTTCCTAAGCACAGTTGAACTAGATATGGCCGTGTGTGTAGGAAGCACAGTTCATTTGTTCTGAGCAAGCTCACTGTTCTGAACCCAAAGGAAACACAGAAGAGTAGAAGAGTGCCCTTTTCTCAAAAGCAGAGTGTGTTTCTTGTAAGGCGAGCTAGCGTTTGCTTCCCAGTCCTAAATGGAGTTGAATCACATGAAGTTTCTGGTCCTACGAGCCAGAGTTGTTTTCTGGTAAGAAGAGTCATTATTGCGCTCCCATTGTCATACACAAGGCAAATAGCACTGGCGTCTATTCCCAGCATGTACAGTGTATTAGACTGTAGAGGATCTACTATTCTTGTCAGTTTCCTAAGCAGAATTGAATCAGATATGGCCGTGTGTCTAGGAAGCACCATTCTTTTGTTCTGAGCAAGCTCACTGTTTTGGCTCTATAGGAAACACAGTAGAGTAGAATAGTGCTCTTTTCTAAAAAGCAGAGTGTGTTTCTTGTAAGGCCAACTAGCGTTTGTTTCAAAGTCCTAAATGGAGTTAAATCACATGCAGTTTCTGGTCCTACGAGCAAGAGTTGTTTTCTGGTAAGAAGAGTCACTATTGTGCTCCCATTGTCATACACAAGGCAAATAGCACTCGCCTCTGTTCCCAGCAAGTACAGTGTATTGGACTGAAGAGGAGCTATTGTTCTTGTCAGTTTCCTAAGAAGAGTTGAACTAGATATGGCCCGTGTGTGTAGGAAGCACAGTTCTTTTGTTCTGAGCAAGCTCACTGTTCAGATACCATAGGAAACACAGTAGAGTAGAAGAGTGGTCTTTTCTCAAAAGCAGAGTGTATTTCATGTAAGGCGAGCTAGTGTTTGTTTCCCAGTCAGAAATGGAGTTGAATCCCATGCAGTTTCTGGTCCTACGAGCAAGAGATGTTTTCTGGTAAGAAGAGTCACTATTGCGCTCCATTGCCATACACATTGCAAATAGTACTCGCGTCTGTTCCCAGGAAGTACAGTGTATTGGACTGAAGAGGAGCTACTGTTCTTGTCAGTTTCCTAAGCAGAGTTGAACTAGATATGGCCCGTGTGTGTAGGAAGCACAGTTCTTTTGTTCTGAGCAAGCTCACTGTTCGGACCCCACTGGAAACACAGTAGAGTAGAAGAGGGCTCTTTTCTCAAAAGCAGAGTGTGTTTCTTTTAAGGTGAGCTAGCGTTTGTTTCCCAGTCCTAAATGGAGTTGAATCACATGCAGTTTCTGGTCCTACGAGCAAGAGTTGTTTTCTGGTAAGAAGAGTCACTATTGCGCTCCCATTGTCATACACAGGCCAAATAGCACTGGCGTCTGTTCCCAGCATGTACAGTGTATTGGACTGAAGAGGAGCTACTGTTCTTGTCAGGTTCCTAAGCAGAGTTGAACTAGATATGGCCCGAGTGTGTAGGAAGCACAGTTCTTTTGTTCTGAGCAAGCTCACTGTTCGGACCCCATAGGAAACACAGTAGAGTAGAAGAGTGCCCTTTTCTCAGAAGCAGAATGTGTTTCATGTAAGGCGAGCTAACGTTTGTTTCCCAGTCCTAAATGGAGTTGAATCCCATGCAGTTTCTGGTCCGACGAGCAAGAGTTGTTTTCTGGTAAGAAGAGTCACTATTGCACTGTCATTGTCATACACAGGGCAAACAGCACTGGCGTCTGTTCCCAGCATGTACAGTGTATTGGACTGAAGAGGATCTACTGTTCTTGTCAGTTTCCTAAGCAGAGTTGAACTAGATATGGCCCGTGTGTGTAGGAAGCACAGTTCTTTTGTTCTGAGAAGCTCACTGTTTTGGCCCTATAGGAAAAACATTAGAGTAGAAGAGTGACCTTTTCTCAAAGCAGAGTGTGTTTCTTGTAAGGTGAGCTAGCATTTGTTTCCCAGTCCTAAATTGAGTTGAATCACATGCAGTTTCTAGTTCTCGGAGCAAGAGTTGTTTTGTCATAAGAAGAGTCACTATTGCGCTCCCATTGTCATACACAGGGCAAATAGCACTGGCGTCTGTTCCCAGCATGTACAGTGTATTGGACTGAAGAGGATCTACTGCTCTTGTCATTTTCCTCTGCAGAATTATCTAGATATGGCCCGTGTGTGTAGGAAGCACACTTCTTTTGTTCTGAGCAAGCTCACTGTTCTGGCCCTATAGGAAACACAGTAGAGTAGAAGAGTACTCTTTTCTCAAAAGCAGAGTGTGTTTCTTGTAAGGCCAGCTGGCATTTGTTTCCAGTCCTAAATGGAGTTGAATCACATGCAGTTTTTGGTAATATGAGCAAGAGTTGTTTTCTGGTAAGAAGAGTCACTATTGCGCTCCCATTTCCATACACAGTGCAAATAGCACTCGCGTCTGTTCCCAGCAAGTACAGTGTATCGGACTGAAGAGGAGCTACTGTTCTTGTCAGTTTCCTAAGCAGAGTTGAACTAGATATGGCCCGTGTGTGTAGGAAGCACAGTTCTTTTTTTCTGAGCAAGCTCATTGTTTTGGCCCTATAGGAAACACAGTAGAGTAGAAGAGTGCCCTTTTCTCAAAAGCAGAGTGTGTTTTTTGTAAGGCGAGCTAGCGTTTGTTTCCCAGTCCTAAATTGAGTTGAATCACATGCAGTTTCTAGTTCTAGGAGCAAGAGTGGTTTTCTCGTATGAAGAGTCACTATTGCGCTCCCATTGTCATACACAGGGCAAATAGCACTCGTGTCTGTTCCCAGCATGTACAGTGTATTGGACAGAAGAGGATCTACAGTTCTTGTCAGTTTCCTCTGCAGAATTGTGCACTCCCATTTCCATACACAGTGCAAATAGCACTCGTGTCTGTTCCCAGCAAGTACACAGTTTTGGACTGAAGAGGAGCTACTGTTCTTGTCAGTTTCCTAAACAGAGTTGATCTAGATATGGCGCTTGTGTGTAGGAAGCACACTTCTTTTGTTCTGAGCAAGCTCACTGTTCGGACCTCATAGGAAACACAGTAGAGTAGATGTGTGCCCTATTCTCAGAAGCAGAATGTGTTTCTTGTACGGCGAGCTAGCGTTTGCTTCCCAGTCCTAAATGGAGTTGAATAACATGCAGATTCTCGTCCTACCAGCAAGAGTTGTTTTCTGGTATAAAGAGTCACTATTGCGTTCCCATTGTCATACACAGGGCAAAAAGCACTGGCGTCTATTCCCAGCATGTACAGTGTATTGGACTGAAGAGGATCTACTGTTCTTGTCAGTTTCCTCAGCAGAATTGAACTAGATATGGCCGTGTGTTTAGGAAGCACAGTTCTTTTGTTCTGAGCAAGCTCACTGTTTTGGCCTTATAGGAAACACATTAGAGTAGAAGAGTGCTCTTTTCTCAAAAGCAGAGTGTGTTTCTTGTAAGGCGAGCTAGCGTTTATTTCCCAGTCCTAAATGGAGTTGAATCACATGCAGTTTCTGGTCCTATGAGCAAGAGTTGTTTTCTGGTAAGAAGAGTCACTATTGCGCGCCCATTTCCATACACAGGGCAAATAGCACTCGCGTCTGTTCCCAGCAAGTACAGTATATTGGGCTGTAGAGGATCTACTGTTCTTGTCAGTTTCCTAAGCAGAATTGAACTAGATATGGCCGTGTGTGTAGGAAGCACAGTTCCTTTGTCCTGAGTAAGCTCACTGTTCGGACCCCTTAGGAAACACTGTAGAGTAGAAGAGTGCTCTTTTCTTCAAAGCAGAGTGTGTTTCTTATAAGGCGAGCTCGCGTTTGTTTCCCATTCCTAAATGGATTTGAATCACATGCAGTTTCTGGTCCTATGAGCAAGAGTTGTTTTCTGGTAAGAAGAGACACTATTGCCCTCCCATTGTCATACACAGGGCAAATAGCACTGGCGTCTGTTCCCAGCATGCACAGTGTATTGGACTGAATTATATCTACTGTTCTTGTCAGTTTCCTAAGCAGAGTTGAACTAGATATAGTCGGTGTGTGTAGGAAGCACAGTTCTTTTGTTTTGAGCAAGCTCACTGTTGTGACCCTATAGGAAACACATTAGAGTATAAGAGTGCTCTTTTCTCCAAAGCAGAGTTTGTTTCTCGTAATGCGAGATAGCGTTTTTTTCCCAGTTCTAAATGGAGTTGAATCACATGCAGTTTCTGGTCTTACGAGCTAGAGTTGTTTTCTGGTAAGAAGAGTCACTATTGAGCTCCCATTGTCATACACAGGGCAAATAGCACTGGTGTCTATTCCCAGCATGTACAGTGTATTGGACTGAAGAGGATCTACTGTTCTTGTCAGTTTCCTAAGCAGAATTGAACTAGATATGCCCCGTGTGTGTAGGTAGCACAGTTCTTTTGTTCTGAGCAAGCTCACTGTTTTGGCCCTATAGGAAACACAGTAGAGTAGAAGAGTGCTCTTTTCTCAAAAGCAGAGTGTGTTTCTTGTAAGGCGAGCTAGCGTTTGTTTCCCAGTCCTAAATGGAGTTGAATCACATGCAGTTTTCGGTCCCATGAGCAAGAGTTGTTTTCTGGTAAGGAAAGTCACTATTGAGCTCCCATTCCCATGCATAGTGCAAATAGCACTCGCGTCTCTTCCCAGCAAGTACAGTGTATTGGACTGAAGAGGAGCTACTGTTCTTGTCAGGTTCCTAAGCAGAGTTGAACTAGATATGGCCCGTGTGTGTAGGAAGCACAGTTCTTTTGTTCTGAGCAAGCTCACTGTTCGGACCCCATAGGAAACACAGTAGAGTAGAAGAGTGCCCTTTTCTCAGAAGCAGAATGTGTTTCATGTAAGGCGAGCTAACGTTTGTTTCCCAGTCCTAAATGGAGTTGAATCCCATGCTGTTTCTGGTCCTACGAGCAAGAGTTGTTTTCTGGTAAGAAGAGTCACTATTGCACTGTCATTGTCATACACAGGGCAAACAGCACTGGCGTCTGTTCCCAGCATGTACAGTGTATTGGACTGAAAAGGATCTACTGTTCTTGTCAGTTTCCTAAGCAGAGTTGAACTAGATATGGCCCGTGTGTGTAGGAAGCACAGTTCTTTTGGTCTGAGAAAGCTCACTGTTTTGGCCCTATAGGAAAAACATTAGAGTAGAAGAGTGACCTTTTCTCAAAGCAGAGTGTGTTTCTTGTAAGGTGAGCTAGCATTTGTTTCCCAGTCCTAAATTGAGTTGAATCACATGCAGTTTCTAGTTCTCGCAGCAAGAGTTGTTTTGTCATAAGAAGAGTCACTATTGCGCTCCCATTGTCATACACAGGGCAAATAGCACTGGCGTCTGTTCCCAGCATGTACAGTGTATTGGAATGAAGAGGATCTACTGCTCTTGTCATTTTCCTCTGCAGAATTATCTAGATATGGCCCGTGAGTGTAGGAAGCACACTTCTTTTGTTCTGAGCAAGCTCACTGTTCTGGCCCTATAGGAAACACAGTAGAGTAGAAGAGTACTCTTTTCTCAAAAGCAGAGTGTGTTTCTTGTAAGGCCAGCTGGCATTTGTTTCCAGTCCTAAATGGAGTTGAATCACATGCAGTTTTTGGTAATATGAGCAAGAGTTGTTTTCTGGTAAGAAGAGTCACTATTGCGCTCCCATTTCCATACACAGTGCAAATAGCACTCGCGTCTGTTCCCAGCAAGTACAGTGTATCGGACTGAAGAGGAGCTACTGTTCTTGTCAGTTTCCTAAGCAGAGTTGAACTAGATATGGCCCGTGTGTGTAGGAAGCACAGTTCTTTTTTTCTGAGCAAGCTCACTGTTTTGGCCCTATAGGAAACACAGTAGAGTAGAAGAGTGCCCTTTTCTCAAAAGCAGAGTGTGTTTTTTGTAAGGCGAGCTAGCGTTTGTTTCCCAGTCCTAAATTGAGTTGAATCACATGCAGTTTCTAGTTCTAGGAGCAAGAGTGGTTTTCCCGTATGAAGAGTCACTATTGCGCTCCCATTGTCATACACAGGGCAAATAGCACTCGCGTCTGTTCCCAGCATGTACTGTGTATTGGACAGAAGAGGATCTACAGTTCTTGTCAGTTTCCTCTGCAGAATTGTGCGCTCCCATTTCCATACACAGTGCAAATAGCACTCGCATCTGTTCCCAGCAAGTACACAGTTTTGGACTGAAGAGGAGCTACTGTTCTTGTCAGTTTCCTAAACAGAGTTGATCTAGATATGGCCCTTGTGTGTAGGAAGCACACTTCTTTTGTTCTGAGCAAGCTCACTGTTCGGACCTTATAGGAAACACAGTAGAGTAGATGTGTGCCCTATTCTCAGAAGCAGAATGTGTTTCTTGTAGGGCGAGCTAGCGTTTGCTTCCCAGTCCTAAATGGAGTTGAATAACATGCAGATTCTCGTCCTACCAGCAAGAGTTGTTTTCTGGTATAAAGAGTCACTATTGCGTTCCCATTGTCATACACAGGGCAAAAAGCACTGGCGTCTATTCCCAGCATGTACAGTGTATTGGACTGAAGAGGATCTACTGTGCTTGTCAGTTTCCTCAGCAGAATTGAACTAGATATGGCCGTGTTTAGGAAGCACAGTTCTTTTGTTCTGAGCAAGCTCACTGTTTTGGCCTTATAGGAAACACATTAGAGTAGAAGAGTGCTCTTTTCTCAAAAGCAGAGTGTGTTTCTTGTAAGACGAGCTAGCGTTTATTTCCCAGTCCTAAATGGAGTTGAATCACATGCAGTTTCTGGTCCTACGAGCAAGAGTTGTTTTCTGGTAAGAAGAGTCACTATTGCGCGCCCATTTCCATACACAGGGCAAATAGCACTCGCGTCTGTTCCCAGCAAGTACAGTGTATTGGGCTGTAGAGGATCTACTGTTCTTGTCAGTTTCCTAAGCAGAATTGAACTAGATATGGCCGTGTGTGTAGGAAGCACAGTTCTTTTGTCCTGAGTAAGCTCACTGTTCGGACCCCTTAGGAAACACTGTAGAGTAGAAGAGTGCTCTTTTCTTCAAAGCAGAGTGTGTTTCTTATAAGGCGAGCTCGCGTTTGTTTCCCATTCCTAAATGGATTTGAATCACATGCAGTTTCTGGTCCTATGAGCAAGAGTTGTTTTCTGGTAAGAAGAGTCACTGTTGCCCTCCCATTGTCATACACAGGGCAAATAGCACTGGCGTCTGTTCCCAGCATGCACAGTGTATTGGACTGAATTATATCTACTGTTCTTGTCAGTTTCCTAAGCAGAGTTGAACTAGATATAGTCGGTGTGTGTAGGAAGCACAGTTCTTTTGTTTTGAGCAAGCTCACTGTTCTGGCCCTATAGGAAACACATTAGAGTAGAAGAGTGCTCTTTTCTCCAAAGCAGAGTTTGTTTCTCGTAATGCGAGCTAGCGTTTTTTTCCCAGTGCTAAATGGAGTTGAATCACATGCAGTTTCTGGTCTTACGAGCAAGAGTTGTTTTCTGGTAAGAAGAGTCACTATTGAGCTCCCATTGCCATACACAGGGCAAATAGCACTGGTGTCTATTCCCAGCATGTACAGTGTATTGGACTGAAGAGGATCTACTGTTCTTGTCAGTTTCCTAAGCAGAATTGAACTAGATATGGCCGTGTGTGTAGGAAGCACAGTTCTTTTGTTCTGAGCAAGCTCACTGTTTTGGCCCTATAGGAAACACAGTAGAGTAGAAGAGTGCTCTTTTCTCAAAAGCAGAGCGTGTTTCTTGTAAGGCGAGCTAGCGTTTGTTTCCCAGTCCTAAATGGAGTTGAATCACATGCAGTTTTCGGTCCCATGAGCAAGAGTTGTTTTCTGGTAAGGAAAGTCACTATTGCGCGCCCACTTCCATACACAGTGCAAATAGCACTCTTAAAAGCAGAGTGTGGTTCTTGTAAGGCGAGCTCGCGTTTGTTTCCCAGTCCTAAATGGATTTGAATCACATGCAGTTTCTGGTCCTACGAGCAAGAGTTGTTTTCTGGTAAGAAGAGTCACTATTGCGCTCCCATTGTCATACACAGGGCAAATAGCACTGGCGTCTGTTCCCAGCATGTACAGTGTATTGGACTGAATTATGTCTACTGTTCTTGTCAGTTTCCTAAGCAGAGTTGAACTAGATATAGTCGGTGTGTGTAGGAAGCACAGTTCTTTTGTTCTGAGCAAGCTCACTGTTGTGGCCCTATAGGAAACACATTAGAGTAGAAGAGTGCTCTTTTCTCCAAAGCAGAGTGTGTTTCTTGTAAGGCGAGCTAGCGTTTGTTTCCAAAGTCCTAAATGGAGTTGAATCACATGCAGTTTTCGGTCCCATGAGCAAGAGTTGTTTTCTGGTAAGGAAAGTCACTATTGCGCTCCCATTTCCAAACACAGTGCAAATAGCACTCGCCTCTATTCCCAGCAAATACAGTGTATTGGACTGAAGAGGAGCTACTGTTCTTGTCAGTTTCCTAAACAGAGTTGAACTAGATATGGCCCGTGTGTGTAGGAAGCACAGTTCTTTTGTTCTGAGCAAGCTCACTGTTCGGACCCCATAGGAAACACAGTAGAGTAGATGAGTGCCCTTTTCTCAGAAGCAGAATGTGTTTCTTGTAAGGTGAGCTAGTGTTTGTTTCCCAGTCCTAAATGGAGTTGAATCACATGCAGTTTCTGGTCCTACGAGCAAGAGTTGTTTTCTGGTAAGAAGAGTCACTATTGTGCTCCCATTGTCATACACAGGGCAAATAGCACTGGCGTCTGTTCCCAGCATGTACAGTGTATTGGACTGAATTATATCTACTGTTCTTGTCAGTTTCCTAAGCAGAGTTGAACTAGATATAGTCGGTGTGTGTAGGAAGCACAGTTCTTTTGTTCTGAGCAAGCTCACTGTTGTGGCCCTATAGGATACACATTAGAGTAGAAGAGTGCTCTTTTCTCAAAAGCAGAGTGTGTTTCTTGTAAGGCGAGCTAGCATTTTTTTCCCAGTTCTAAATGGAGTTGAATCACATGCAGTTTCTGGTCTTACTAGCAAGAGTTGTTTTCTGGTAAGAAGAGTCACTATTGAGCTCCCATTGTCATACACAGGGCAAATAGCACTGGCGTCTATTCCCACCATGTACAGTGTATTGGACTGAAGAAGATCTACTGTTCCTGTCAGTTTCCTAAGCAGAATTGTACTAGATATGGACGTTTGTGTAGGAAGCACAGTTCTTTTGTTCTGAGCAAGCTCACTGTTCGGACCCCATAAAAAACACAGTAGAGTAGATGAGTGCCCTTTTCTCAGAAGCAGAATGTGTTTCTTGTAAGGTGAGCTAGCGTTTGTTTCCCAGTACTAAATGGAGTTGAATCCCATGCAGTTTCTGGTCCTACGAGCAAGAGTTGTTTTCTGGTAAGAAGAGTCACTATTGCACTGTCATTGTCATACACAGGGGAAACAGCACAGGCGTCTGTTCCCAGCATGTACAGTGTATTGGACTGAAGAGGATCTACTGTTCTTGTCAGTTTCCTAAGCAGAGTTGAACTAGATATGGTCCGTGTGTGTAGGAAGCACAGTTCTTTTGTTCTGAGCAAGCTCACTGTTCTGGCCCTATAGGAAACACAGTAGAGTAGAAGAGTGCTCTTTTCTCAAAAGCAGAGTGTGTTTCTTGTAAGGCGAGCTAGCGTTTGTTTCCCCGTCCTAAATGGAGTTGAATCACATGCAGTTTCTCGTCCTACCAGCAAGAGTTTTTTTCTGGTAGGAAGAGTCACTATTGTGTTCCCATTGTCATACACAGGGCAAATAGCACTGGCGTCTATTCCCAGTATGTACAGTGAATTGGACTGAAGAGGATCTACTGTTCTTTTCAGTTTCCTAAGCAGAATTGAACTAGATATGGCCGTGTGTGTAGGAAGCACAGTTCTTTTGTTCTGAGCAAGCTCACTGTTTTGACCCTATAGGAAACACAGTAGAGTAGAAGAGTGCTCTTTTCTCAAAAGCAGAGTTTGTTTCTTGTAAGGCGAGCTAGCGTTTGTTTCCCAGTCCTAAATGGAGTTGAATCACATGCAGTTTTCGGTCCCATGAGCAAGAGTTGTTTTCTGGTAAGGAAAGTCACTATTGTGCTCCCATTTCCATACACATTGCAAATTGCACTGGCTTCTGTTCCCAGCATGTACAGTGTATTGGACTGAAGAGGATCTGCTGCTCTTGTCATTTTCCTCTGCAGAATTGATCTAGATATGGCCCGTGTGTGTAGGAAGCACACGTCTTTTGTTCTGAGCAAGCTCACTGTTCTGGCCCTATAGGAAACACAGTAGAGTAGAAGAGTGCTCTTTTGTCTAAAGCAGAGTTTGTTTCTTGTAAGGCGAGCTAGTGTTTTTTTCCCAGTTCTAAATGGAGTTGAATCACATGCAGTTTCTGGACTTACGAGCAAGAGTTGTTTTCTGGTAAGAAGAGTCACTATTGCACTGTCATTGTCATACACAGGGCAAACAGCACTGGCGTCTGTTGACAGCATGTACAGTGTATTGGACTGAAGAGGATCTACTGTTCTTGTCAGTTTCCTAAGCAGAGTTGAACTAGATATGGCCCGTGTGTGTAGGAAGCACAGTTCTTTTGTTCTGAGCAAGCTCACTGTTTTGGCCCTATAGGAAACACAGTAGAGTAGAAGAGTGCCCTTTTCTCAAAAGCAGAGTGTGTTTCTTGTAAGGCGAGCTAGCGTTTGTTTTCCAGTCCTAAATGGAGTTGAATCACATGCAGTTTCTAGTTCTAGGAGCAAGAGTTGTTTTCTCGTAAGAAATGTCCCTATTGCGCTCCCATTGTCATACACAGGGCAAATAGCACTGGCATCTGTTCCCAGCATGTACAGTGTATTGGACTGAAGAGGATCTACTGTTCTTGTCATTTTCCTCTGCAGAATTGATCTAGATATGGCCCGTGTGTGTAGGAAGCACAGTTCTTTTGTTCTGAGCAAGCTCACTGTTCTGGCTCTATAGGAAACACAGTAGAGTAGAAGAGTGCTCTTTTCTCAAAAGCAGAGTGTGTTTCTTGTAAGGCGAGCTAGCGTTTGTTTCCCAGTCCTAAATTGAGTTGAATCACATGCAGTTTCTAGTTCTAGGAGCAAGAGTTGTTTTCTCGTAAGAAGAGTCACTATTGCGCTCCCATTGTCATACACAGGGCAAATAGCACTGGCGTCTGTTCCCAGCATGTACAGTGTATTGGACTGAAGAGGATCTACTACTCTTGTCATTTTCCTCTGCAGAATTGATCTAGATATGGCCCTTGTGTGTAGGAAGCACACTTCTTTTTTTCTGAGCAAGCTCACTGTTCAGACCCAATAGGAAACACAGTAGAGTAGATGAGTGCCCTTTTCTCAGAAGCAGAATGTGTTTCTTTTAAGGCGAGCTAGCGTTTGTTTCCCCGTCCTAAATGGAGTTGAATCACATGCAGTTTCTCGTCCTTCCAGCAAGAGTTGTTTTCTGGTAGAAAGAGTCACTATTGTGTTCCCATTGTCATACACAGGGCAAATAGCACTGGCGTCTATTCCCAGCATGTACAGTGAATTGGACTGAAGAAGATCTACTGTTCTTCTCAGTTTCCTAAGCAGAATTGAACTAGATATGGCCATGTTTGTAGGAAGCACAGTTCTTTTGTTCTGAGCAAGCTCACTGTTTTGGCCCTATAGGAAACACATTTGAGTAGAAGAGTGCTCTTTTCTCAAGAGCAGAGTGTGTTTCTTGTAAGGCGAGCTAGCGTTTGTTTGCCAGTCCTAAATGGAGTTGAATCACATGCAGTTTCTGTTCCTACGAGCAAGAGTTGTTTTCTGGAAAGAAGAGTCACTATTGTGCTCCCATTGCCATACACAGGGCAAATACCACTGGCGTCTGTTCCCAGCAAGTACAGTGTATTGGGCTGAAGATGAGCTACTGTTCTTGTCAGTTTCCTAAGCAGAATTGAACTAGATATGGCAGTGTGTGTAGGAAGCACAGTTCTTTTGTTCTGAGTAAGCTCACTGTTCGGACCCTTTAGGAAAAACTGTAGAGTAGAAGAGTGCTCTTTTCTCAAAAGCAGAGTGTGTTTCTTGTAAGGCGAGCTAGCATTTGTTCCCAGTCCTAAATTGAGTTGAATCACATGCAGTTTCTGGTCCTACGAGCAAGAGTTGTTTTCTGGTAAGAAGAGTCACTATTGCGCTCCCATTGTCATACACATGGCAACTAGCACTGGCGTCTGTTCCCAGCATGTACAGTGTATTGGACTGAATTATATCTACTGTTCTTGTCAGTTTCCTAAGCAGAGTTGAACTAGATATAGTCTGTGTGTGTAGGAAGCACAGTTCTTTTGTTCTGAGCAAGCTCACTGTTGTGGCCCTATAGGAAACACATTAGAGTAGAAGAGTGCTCTTTTCTCCAAAGCAGAGTATGTTTCTTGTAAGGCGAGCTAGCGTTTTTTTCCCAGTTATAAACGGAGTTGAATCACATGCACTTTCTGGTCTTACGAACAAGAGTTGTTTTCTGGTAAGAAGAGTCACTATTGAGCTCCCATTGTCATACACAGGGCAAATAGCACTGGTGTCTATTCCCAGCATGTACAGTGTATTGGACTGAAGAGGATCTACTGTTCTTGTCAGTTTCCTAAGCAGAATTGAACTAGATATGGACGTTTGTGTAGGAAGCACAGTTCTTTTGTTCTGAGCAAGCTCACTGTTTTGGCCCTATAGGAAACACAGTAGAGTAGAAGAGTGCTCTTTTCTCAAAAGCAGAGTGTGTTTCTTGTAAGTCGAGCTAGCATTTGTTTCCCAGTCCTAAATGGAGTTGAATCACATGCAGTTTTCGGTCCCATGAGCAAGAGTTGTTTTCTGGTAAGGAAAGTCACTATTGTGCTCCCATTCCCATGCACAGTGCAAATAGCACTCGCGTCTGTTCCCAGCAAGTACAGTGTATTGGACTGAAGATGAGCTACTGTTCTTGTCAGTTTCCTAAGCAGAGTTGAACTAGATATGGCCCGTGTGTGTAGGAAGCACAGTTCTTTTGTTCTGAGGAAGCTCACTGTTCGGACCCCATAGGAAACACAGTAGAGTAGATGAGTGCCCTTTTCTCAGAAGCAGAATGTGTTTCTTGTAAGGCGAGCTAGCGTTTGTTTCCCAGTCCTAAATGGAGTTGAATCCCATGCAGTTTCTGGTCCTACGAGCAAGAGTTGTTTTCTGGTAAGAAGAGTCACTATTGAGCTCCCATGGTCATACACAGGGCAAACAGCACTGGCGTCTGTTCCCAGCATGTACAGTGTATTGGACTGAAGAGGATCTACTGTTCTTGTCAGTTTCCTAAGCAGAGTTGAACTAGATATGGCCCGTGTGTGTAGGAAGCACACTTCTTTTGTTCTGAGCAAGCTCACTGTTTTGGCCCTATAGGAAACACATTAGAGTAGAAGAGTGCCCTTTTCTCAAAAGCAGAGTGTGTTTCTTGTAAGGCGAGCTAGCGTTTGTTTCCCAGTCCTAAATTGAGTTGAATCACATGCAGTTTCTAGTTCTAGGAGCAAGAGTTGTTTTCTCGTAAGAAGAGTCCCTATTGCGCTCCCATTGTCATACACAGGGCAAATAGCACTTGCGTCTGTTCCCAGCATGTACAGTGTATTGGACTGAAGGGGATCTACTGCTCTTTTCATTTTCCTCTGCAGAATTGATGTAGATATGGCCCTTGTGTGTAGGAAGTACACTTCTTTTGTTCTGAGCAAGCTCACTGTTCTGGCCATATAGGAAACACAGTAGAGTAGAAGAGTGCTCTTTTCTCAAAACCAGAGTGTGTTTCTTGTAAGGCCAGCTGGCTTTTGTTTCCAGTCCTAAATGGAGTTGAATCACATGCAGTTTTTGGTCCTACGAGCAAGAGTTGTTTTCTGGTAAGAAGAGTCACTATTGCGCTCCCATTTCCATACACAGTGCAAATAGAACTCGCCTCTGTTCCCAGCAAGTACAGTGTTTTGGACTGAAGAGTAGCTACTGTTCTTGTCAGTTTCCTAAGCAGATTTGAACTAGATATAGTCGGTGTGTGTAGGAAGCACAGTTGTTTTGTTCTGAGCAAGCTCACTGTTCGGACCCAATAGGAAACACAGTAGAGTAGATGAGTGGCCTTTTCTCAGAAGCAGAATGTGTTTCTTGTAAGGCAAGCTAGCGTTTGTTTCCCAGTCCTAAATGGAGTTGAATCACATGCAGTATCTCCTCCTACCAGCAAGAGTTGTTTTCTGGTTGGAAGAGTCACTATTGTGCTCCCATTGCCATACACAGGGCAAATAGCACTGGCGTCTGTTCCCAGCAAGTACAGTGTATTGGGATGAAGAGGATCTACTGTTCTTGTCAGTTTCCTAAGCAGAATTGAACTAGATATGGCCGTGTGTGTAGGAAGCACAGTTCTTTTGTTCTGAGTAAGATCACTGTTCGGACCCCTTAGGAAACAATGTAGAGTAGAAGAGTGCTCTTTTCTCAAAAGCAGAGTGTGTTTCTTGTAAGGCAAGCTCGCTTTTGTTTCCAAGTCCTAAATGGAGTTGAATCACATGCAGTTTCTGGTCCTAAGAGCCAGAGTTGTTTTTTGGAAAGAAGAGTCACTATTGCGCTCCCATTGTCATACACAGGGCAAATAGCACTGGCGTCTGTTCCCAGCATGTACAGTGTATTGGACTGAAGAATATCTACTGTTCTTGTTAGTTTCCTAAGCAGAGTTGAACTAGATATAGTCGATGTGTAGGAAGAACAGTTCTTTTGTTCTGAGCAAGCTCACTGTTGTGGCCCTATAGGAAACACATTAGAGTAGAAGAGTGCTCTTTTCTCAAAGCAGAGTGTGTTTCTTTTAAGGTGAGCTAGCGTTTTTTTCCCAGTTCTAAATGGAGTTGAATCACATGCAGTTTCTGGTCTTACGAGCAAGAGTTGTTTTCTGGTAAGAAGAGTCACTATTGCACTCCCATTGCAATTCACAGTGCAAATAGCACTCGCGTCGGTTCCCAGCAAGTACAGTGTATTGGACTGAAGAGGAGCTACAGTTCTTGTCAGTTTCCTAAGCAGAGTTGAACTAGATATGGCCCGTGTGTGCAGGAAGCACAGTTCTTTTGTTCAGAGCAAGCTCACTCTCCGGACCCCATAGGAAACACAGTAGAGTAGAAGAGTGCTCTTTTCTCAAAAGCAGAGTGTGTTTCGTGTAAGGCGAGCTAGCGTTTGTTTCCCAGTCCTAAATGGAGTTGAATCACATGCAGTTTCTGGTCCTATGGGCAAGAGTTGTTTTCTGGTAAGAAGAGTCACTATTGCGCTCCCATTGCCATACACAGGGCAAATAGCACTGGCGTCTGTTCCCAGCAAGTACAGTGTATTGGGCTGAAGAGGATCTACTGTTCTTTTCAGTTCCCTAAGCAGAATTGAACTAGATATGGCCGTGTGTGTAGGAAGCACAGTTCTTCTGTTCTGAGCAAGCTCGTTGTTCGACCCCTTAGGAAACACTGTAGAGTAGAAGAGTGCTCTTTCCCAAAAGCAGATTGTGTTTCTTGTAAGGCGAGCTAGCGTTTGTTTCCCATTCCTAAATGCAGTTTAATCCCATGCAGTTTCTGGTCCTACGAGCAAGAGTTGTTTTCTGGTAAGAAGAGTCACTATTGCGCTCCCATTGTCATACACAGGCCAAATAGCACTGGCGTCTGTTCCCAGCATGTACAGTGTATTGGACTGAAGAGGAATTACTGTTCTTGTCATTTTCCTCTGCAGAATTGATCTAGATATGGCCCGTGTGTGTAGGAAGCACACTTCTTTTGTTCTGAGCAAGCTCACTGTTGTGGCCCTATAGGAAACACAGTAGAGTAGAAGAGTGCTCTTTTCTCAAAAGCAGAGTGTGTTTCTTGTAAGGCGAGCTAGCGTTTGTTTCCCAGTCCTAAATTGAGTTGAATCACATGCAGTTTTTGGTCCTACGAGCAAGAGTTGTTTTCTGGTAAGAAGAGTCACTATTGCGCTCCCATTTCCATACACAGTGCAAATAGCACTCGCGTCTGTTCCCAGCAAGGACAGTGTATTGGGCTGAAGATGAGCTACTGTTCTTGTCAGTTTCCTAAGCAGAGTTGAACTAGATATGGCCCGTGTGTGTAGGGAGCACAGTTCTTTTGTTCTGAGCAAGCTCACTGTTCGGACCCCATAGGAAACACAGTAGAGTAGATGAGTGCCCTTTTCTCAGAAGCAGAATGTGTTTCTTGTAAGGCGAGATAACGTTTGTTTCCCAGTCCTAAATGGAGTTGATTCCCATGCAGTTTCTGGTTCTACGATCAAGAGTTGTTTTCTGGTAAGAAGAGTCACTATTGCACTGTCTTTGTCATATACAGGGCAAACCGCACTGGCGTCTGTTCCCAGCATGTACAGTGTATTGGACTGAAGAGGATCTACTGTTCTTGTCAGTTTCCTAAGCAGAGTTGAACTAGATATGGCCCGTGTGTGTAGGAAGCACAGTTCCTTTGTTCTGAGCAAGCTCACTGTTTTGGCCCTATAGGAAACACATTAGAGTAGAAGAGTGACCTTTTCTCAAAAGCAGAGTGTGTTTCTTGTAAGGCGAGCTAGCGTTTGTTTCCCAGTCCTAAATTGAGTTGAATCACATGCAGTTTCTAGTTCTAGGAGCAAGAGTTGTTTTCTGGTAAGAAGAGTCACTATTGCGCTCCCATTGTCATACACAGGGCAAATAGCACTGGCGTCTGTTCCCAGCATGTACAGTGTATTGGACTGAAGAGGATCTACTGTTCTTGTCATTTTCCTCTGCAGAATTGATCTAGATATGGCCCGTGTGTGTAGGAAGCACAGTTCTTTTGTTCTGAGCAAGCTCACTGTTTTGGCCGTATAGGAAACACATTAGAGTAGAAGAGTGCTCTTTTCTCAAAAGCAGAGTGTGTTTCTTGTAAGGCGACCTAGCGTTTGTTTCCCAGTCCTAAATTGAGTTGAATCACATGCAGTTTCTGGTCCTATGAGCAAGAGTTGTTTTCTGGTAAGAAGAGTCACTATTGTGCTCCCATTGCCATACACAGGGCAAATAGCACTCGCGTCTGTTCCCAGCAAGGACAGTGTATTGGGCTGAAGAGGAGCTACTGTTCTTGTCAGTTTCCTAAGCAGAATTGAACTAGATATGGCCGTGTGTGTAGGAAGCACAGTTCTTTTGTTCTGAGTAAGCTCACTGTTCGGACACCTTAGGAAACACTGTAGAGTAGAAGAGTGCTCTTTTCTCAAAAGCAGAGTGTGTTTCTTGTAAGGCGAGCTCGCGTTTATTTCCCAGTCCTAAATGGAGTTGAATCACATGCAGTTTCTGGTCCTACGAGCAAGAGTTGTTTTCTGGTAAGAAGAGTCACTATTGCGCTCCAATTGTCATACACAGGGCAAATAGCAGTGGCGTCTGTTCCCAGCATGTGCAGTGTATTGGACTGAATTATATCTACTGTTCTTGTCAGTTTCCTAAGCAGAGTTGAACTAGATATAGTCGGTGTGTGTAGGAAGCACAGTTCTTTTGTTCTGAGCAAGCTCACTGTTGTGGCCCTATAGGAAACACATTAGAGTAGAAGAGTGCTCTTTTCTCAAAAGCAGAGTGTGTTACTTGTAATGCGAGCTAGCGTTTTTTTCCCGGTTCTAAATGGAGTTGAATCACATGCATTTTCGGGTCCTACGAGCTAGAGTTGTTTTTCGGTAAGAAGAGTCACTATTGCGCTCCCATTGTCATACACAGGGCAAATAGCACTGGCGTCTATTCCCAGCATGTACAGTGTATTGGACTGAAGAGGATCTACTGTTCTTGTCAGTTTCCTAAGCAGAATTGAACTAGATATGGTCGTTTGTGTAAGAAGCACAGTTCTTTTGTTCTGAGCAAGCTCACTGTTTTGGCCCTATAGGAAACACAGTAGAGGAGAAGAGTGCTCTTTTCTCAAAAGCAGAGTGTGTTTCTTGTAAGGCGAGCTAGCGTTTGTTTCCCAGTCCTAAATTGAGTTCAATAACATGCAGTTTCTGGTCCTATGACCAAGAGTTGTTTTCTGGTAAGAAGAGTCACTATTGTGCTCCCATTGCCATACACAGTGCAAATAGCACTGGCTTCTGTTCCCAGCAAGTACAGTGTATTGGGCTGAAGAGGAGCTACTGTTCTTGTTAGTTTCCTAAGCAGAATTGAACTAGATATAGTCGGTGTGTGTAGGAAGAATAGTTCTTTTGTTCTGAGTAAGCTCACTGTTCGGACCCCTTAGGAAACACTGTAGATTAGAAGAGTGCTCTTTTCTCAAAAGCAGAGTGTGTTTCTTGTAAGGCGAGCGAGCGTTTGTTTCCCAGTCCTAAATGGAGTTGAATCACATGCAGTTTTCGGTCCCATGAGCAAGAGTTGTTTTCTGGTAAGGAAAGTCACTATTGTGCTCCCATTCCCATGCACAGTGAAAATAGCACTCACGTCTGTTCCCAGCAAGTAGAGTGTATTGGACTGAAGAGGAGCTACTGTTCTTGTCAGTTTCTTAAGCAGAGTTGAACTAGATATGGCCCGTGTGTGTAGGAAGCAGAGTTCTTTTGTTCTGAGCAAGTTCACTGATCGGACCCCATAGGAAACACTTTAGAGTAGAAGAGGGCTCTTTTCTCAAAAGCAGAGTGTGTTTCTTGTAAGGCGAGCTAGCGTTTGTTTCCCAGGCCTAAATGGAGTAAAATCACATGCAGTTTCTGGTCCTAGGAGCAAGAGTTGTTTTCTGGTAAGAAGAGTCACTATTGCGCTCCCATTGTCATACACAGGGCAAATAGCACTGGCGTCTGTTCCCAGCATGTACAGTGTATTGGACTGAAGAGGATCTACTGTTCTTGTCAGTTTCCTAAGCAGAGTTGAACTAGATATGGCCCGTGTGTGTAGGAAGCACACTTCTTTTGTTCTGAGCAAGCTCACTGTTTTGGCCCTATAGGAAACACATTAGAGTAGAAGAGTGCCCTTTTCTCAAAAGCAGAGTGTGTTTCTTGTAAGGTGAGCTAGCGTTTGTTTCCCAGTCCTAAATTGAGTTGAATCACATGCAGTTTCTAGTTCTAGGAGCAAGAGTTGTTTTCTCGTAAGAAGAGTCACTATTGCGCTCCCGTTGTCATACACAGGGCAAATAGCACTGGCGTCTGTTCCCAGCATGTACAGTGTATTGGACTGAAGAGGATATACTGCTCTTGTCATTTTCCTCTGCAGAATTTATCTAGATATGGCCCGTGTGTGTAGGAAGCACACTTCTTTTGTTCTGAGCAAGCTCACTGTTCTGGCCCTATAGGAAACACAGTAGAGTAGAAGAGTGCTCTTTTCTCAAAAGCAGAGTGTGTTTCTTGTAAGGCCAGCTGGCGTTTGTTTCCAGTCTTAAATGGAGTTGAATCACATGCAGTTTTTGGTCCTACGAGCAAGAGTTGTTTTCTGGTAAGAAGAGTCACTATTGCACTCCCATTTCCATACACAGTGCAAATAGCACTCGCGTCTGTTCCCAGCAAGTACAGTGTTTTGAACTGAAGAGGAGCTACTCTTCTTGTCAGTTTCCTAAGCAGAGTTGAACTAGATATGGCCCGTGTGTGTAGGAAGCACAGTTGTTTTGTTCTGAGCAAGCTCACTGTTCGGACCCAATAGGAAACACAGTAGAGTGGATGAGTGGCCTTTTCTGAGAAGCAGAATGTGTTTCTTGTAAGGCGAGCTAGCGTTTGTTTCCCAGTCCTAAATGGAGTTGAATCACATGCAGTTTCTCGTCCTACCAGCAAGAGTTGTTTTCTGGTAGGAAGTGTCACTATTGTGTTCCCATTGTCATACACAGGGCAAATAGCACTGGCGTCTATTCCCAGCATGGACAGTGTATTGGACTGAAGAGGAGCTACTGTTCTTGTCCGTTTCCTAAGCAGAATTGAACTGGATATGGCCGTGTGTGTAGGAAGCACAGTTCTTTTGTTCTGAGCAAGCTTACTGTTTTGGCCCTATAGGAAACACAGTAGAGTAGAAGAGTGCCCTTTTCTCAAAATCAGAGTGTGTTTCTTGTAAGGCAAGCCTGCGTTTGTTTCCCAGGCCTAAATGGAGGTGAATCACATGCAGTTTTTGGTCCTATGAGCAAGAGTTATTTTCTGGTAAGGAAAGTCACTATTGGGCTCCCATTGCCATACAGAGTGCAAATAGCACTTGCATCTGTTCCTAGCAAGTACAGTGTTTTGGAATGAAGAGGAGCTACTGTTCTTGTAAGTTTCCTAAGCAGACTTGAACTAGATATGGCCCGTGTGTGTAGGAAGCACAGTTCTTTTGGTCTGAGCAAGCTCACTGTTCGGACCCCTTAAAAAACACAGTAGAGTAGAAGAGTTCCCTTTTCTCAGAAGCAGAGTGTGTTTCTTGTAAGGCGAGCTAGCGTTTGTTTCCCAGTCCTAAATGGAGTTGAATCTCATGCAGTTTCTGGTCCTATGAGCAAGAGTTGTTTTCTGGTAAGAAGAGTCACTATTGCAATCCTATTGTCATACACAGGGCAAACAGCACTGGCGTCTGTTACCAGCAAGTACAGTGTATTGGACTGAAGAGGAGCTACTGTTCTTGTCAGTTTCTTAAGCAGAGTTGAACTAGATATGGCCCGTGTGTGTGTAGGAAGCAGAGTTCTTTTGTTCTGAGCAAGTTCACTGATCGGATCCCATAGGAAAAACTTTAGAGTAGAAGAGGGCTCTTTTCTCAAAAGCAGAGTGTGTTTCTTGTAAGGCGAGCTAGCGTTTGTTTCCCAGTCCTAAATGGAGTAAACTCACATGCAGTTTCTGGTCCTAGGAGCAAGAGTTGTTTTCTGGTAAGAAGAGTCACTATTGCGCTCCCATTGTAATACACAGGGCAAATAGCACTGGAGTCTAATCCCAGCATGTACAGTGTATTGGACTGAAGAGGATCTACTCTTCTTGTCAGTTTCCTAAGCAGAGTTGAACTAGATATGGCCATGTGTGTAGGAAGCACAGTATTTTTGTTCTGAGCAAGCTCACTGTTTTGGCCCTATAGGAAACACAGTAGAGTAGAAGAGTGCTCTTTTCTCAAAAGCAGAGTGTGTTTCTTGTAAGGCGAGCTAGCGTTTGTTTTTCAGTTATAAATGGAGTTGAATCACAAGCAGTTTCTGGTCCTACGAGCAAGAGTTGTTTTCTGGTAAGAAGAGTCACTATTGCGCTCCCATTGACATACATAGGGCAAATAGCACTGGCGTCTGTTCCCAGCACGTACAGTGTATTGGACTGAAGAGGAGCTACTGCTCTTGTCAATTTCCTAAGCACAGTTGAACTAGATATGGCCGTGTGTGTAGGAAGCACAGTTCATTTGTTCTGAGCAAGCTCACTGTTCTGAACCCAAAGGAAACACAGAAGAGTAGAAGAGTGCCCTTTTCTCAAAAGCAGAGTGTGTTTCTTGTAAGGCGAGCTAGCGTTTGCTTCCCAGTCCTAAATGGAGTTGAATCACATGAAGTTTCTGGTCCTACGAGCCAGAGTTGTTTTCTGGTAAGAAGAGTCATTATTGCGCTCCCATTGTCATACACTAGGCAAATAGCACTGGCGTCTATTCCCAGCATGTACAGTGTATTAGACTGTAGAGGATCTACTATTCTTGTCAGTTTCCTAAGCAGAATTGAATCAGATATGGCCGTGTGTCTAGGAAGCACCATTCTTTTGTTCTGAGCAAGCTCACTGTTTTGGCTCTATAGGAAACACAGTAGAGTAGAATAGTGCTCTTTTCTAAAAAGCAGAGTGTGTTTCTTGTAAGGCCAACTAGCGTTTGTTTCAAAGTCCTAAATGGAGTTAAATCACATGCAGTTTCTGGTCCTACGAGCAAGAGTTGTTTTCTGGTAAGAAGAGTCACTATTGTGCTCCCATTGTCATACACAATGCAAATAGCACTCGCCTCTGTTCCCAGCAAGTACAGTGTATTGGACTGAAGAGGAGCTATTGTTCTTGTCAGTTTCCTAAGAAGAGTTGAACTAGATATGGCCCGTGTGTGTAGGAAGCACAGTTCTTTTGTTCTGAGCAAGCTCACTGTTCAGATACCATAGGAAACACAGTAGAGTAGAAGAGTGGTCTTTTCTCAAAAGCAGAGTGTATTTCATGTAAGGCGAGCTAGTGTTTGTTTCCCAGTCAGAAATGGAGTTGAATCCCATGCAGTTTCTGGTCCTACGAGCAAGAGATGTTTTCTGGTAAGAAGAGTCACTATTGCGCTCCATTGCCATACACATTGCAAATAGTACTCGCGTCTGTTCCCAGGAAGTACAGTGTATTGGACTGAAGAGGAGCTACTGTTCTTGTCAGTTTCCTAAGCAGAGTTGAACTAGATATGGCCCGTGTGTGTAGGAAGCACAGTTCTTTTGTTCTGAGCAAGCTCACTGTTCGGACCCCACTGGAAACACAGTAGAGTAGAAGAGGGCTCTTTTCTCAAAAGCAGAGTGTGTTTCTTTTAAGGTGAGCTAGCGTTTGTTTCCCAGTCCTAAATGGAGTTGAATCACATGCAGTTTCTGGTCCTACGAGCAAGAGTTGTTTTTTGGTAAGAAGAGGCACTATTGTGCTCCCATTGTCATACACAGGGCAAATAGCACTGGCGTCTGTTCCCAGCATACAGTGTATTGGACTGAAGAGGATCTACTGTCCTTGTCAGTTTCCTATGCAGAATTGATCTAGATATGGCCCGTGTGTGTAGGAAGCACAGTTCTTTTGTTCTGAGCAAGCTCACTGTTCTGGCCCTATAGGAAACACAGTAGAGAAGAAGAGTGCTCTTTTCTCAAAAGCAGAGTGTGTTTCTTGTAAGGCGAGCTAGCGTTTGTTTCCCAGTCCTAAATGGAGTTGAATCACATGCAGTTTTTGGTCCTATGATCAAGAGTTGTTTTCTGGAAAGAAGAGTCACTATTGCGCTCCCATTGCCATGCACAGTGCAAATAGCACTCGCATCTGTTCCCAGCAAGTACAGTGTATTGGACTGAAGAGGAGCTACTATTCTTGTCAGTTTCATAAGCAGAGTTGAACTAGATATGGCTCGTGTGTGTAGGAAGCAGAGTTCTTTTGTTCTGAGCAAGCTCACTGATCGGACCCCATAGGAAACACTTCAGAGTAGAAGGGGGCTCTTTTTTCAAAAGCAGAGTGTGTTTCTTGTAAGGCGAGTTAGCGTTTGTTTCCCAGTCCTAAATGGAGTTGAATCACATGCAGTTTCTGGTTTTATGAGCAAGAGTTGTTTTCTGGTAAGAAGAGTCACTATTGCGCTCCCATTGTCATACACAGGGCAAATAGCACTCGCGTCTGTTCCCAGCAAGTACAGTGTATTGGACTGAAGAGGATCTACTATTCTTGTCAGTTTCCTAAGCATATTGAACTAAATATAGTCGGTGTGTGTTGGAAGCACAGTTCTTTTGTTCTGAGCAAGCTCACTCTTCTGGCCCTATAGGAAACACATTAGAGTAGAAGAGTGCCCTTTCCTAAAAGTAGAGTGTGTTTCTTGTAAGACGAGCTAGCGTTTGTTTCCCAGTCCTAAATGGAGTAAAATCACATGCAGTTTCTGTTCCTATGAGCAAGAGTTGTTTTCTGGTAAGAAGAGTCACTATTGCTTTCCCATTGTAATATACAGGGCAAATAGTACTGGCGTCTATTCCCAGCATGTACAGTGTATTGGACTGAAGAGGATCTACTGTTCTTGTCAGTTTCCTAAGCAGAATTGAACTAGATATGGCCGTGTGTGTAGGAAGCACAGTTCTTTTGTTCTGAGCAAGCTCACTGTTTTGGCCCTATAGGAAACACAGTAGTGTAGAAGAGTGCCCTTTTCTCAAAAGCAGAGTGTGTTTCTTGTAAGGCGAGCTAGCGTTTGTTTTTCTGTCCTAAATGGAGTTGAATCACATGCTGTTTCTGGTCCTACGAGCAAGAGTTGTTTTCTGGTAAGAAGAGTCACTATTGCGCACCCATTGACATACACAGGTAAAATAGCACTGGCATCTGTTCCCAGCATGTACAGTGTATTGGACTGAAGAGGAGCTACTGTTCTTGTCAGTTTCCTAAGCAGAGTTGAACTAGATATGGCCCGTGTGTGTAGGAAGCACAGTTCTTTTGTTCTGATCAAGCTCACTGTTCGGATCCCATAGGAAACACAGTAGAGTAGAAGAGTGCTCTTTTCTCAAAAGCAGAGTGTGTTTCTTGTAAGGCGAGCTAGCGTTTGTTTCCCAGTCCTAAATGGAGTTGAATAACATGCAGTTTTCGGTCCCATGAGCAAGAGTTAGTTGTTTTCTGGTAAGGAAAGTCACTATTGTGCTCCCATTCCCATGCACAGTGAAAATAGTACTCGCGTCTGTTCCCAGCAAGTAGAGTGTATTGGACTGAAGAGGAGCTACTGTTCTTGTCAGGTTCCTAAGCAGAGTTGAACTAGATATGGCCCGTGTGTGTAGGAAGCACAGTTCTTTTGTTCTGAGCAAGCTCACTGTTTAGACCCAATAGGAAACACAGTAGAGTAGATGAGTGCCCTATTCTCAGAAGCAGAATGTGTTTCTTGTAAGGCGAGATAGCATTTGTTTCCAAGACCTAAATGGACTTGAATCCCATGCAGTTTCTGGTCCTACAAGCAAGAGTTGTTTTCTGGTAAGAAGAGTCACTATTGCACTCTCATTGTCATACACAGGGCAAACAGCCCTGGCGTATGTTCCCAGCATGTACAGTGTATTGGACTGAATAGGATCTACTATTCTTGTCAGTTTCCTAAGCAGAGTTGAACTAGATATGGCCCGTGTGTGTAGGAAGCACAGTTCTTTTGTTCTGAGCAAGCTTACTGTTTTGGCCCTATAGGAAACACAGTAGAGTAGAAGAGTGCCCTTTTCTCAAAATCACAGTGTGTTTCTTGTAAGGCAAGCCTGCGTTTGTTTCCCAGTCCTAAATGGAGGTGAATCACATGCAGTTTTTGGTCCTATGAGCAAGAGTTATTTTCTGGTAAGGAAAGTCACTATTGGGCTCCCATTGCCATACAGAGTGCAAATAGCACTTGCATCTGTTCCCAGCAAGTACAGTGTTTTGGACTGAAGAGGAGCTACTGTTCTTGCAAGTTTCCTAAGCAGACTTGATCTAGATATGGCCCGTGTGTGTAGGAAGCACAGTTCTTTTGTTCTGAGCAAGCTCACTGTTCGGACCCCATAAAAAACACAGTAGAGTAGAAGAGTGCCCTATTCTCAGAAGCAGAGTGTGTTTCTTGTAAGGCGAGCTAGCGTTTGTTTCCCAGTCCTAAATGGAGTTGAATCTCATTCAGTTTCTGGTCCTACGAGCAAGAGTTGTTTTCTGGTAAGAAGAGTCACTATTGCGCTCCAATTGTCATACACAGGGCAAACAGCACTGGCATCTGTTACCAGCAAGTACAGTGTATTGGATTGAAGAGGAGCTACTGTTCTTGTCAGTTTCTTAAGCAGAGTTGAACTAGATATGGCCCGTGTGTGTAGGAAGCAGAGTTCTTTTGTTCTGAGCAAGTTCACTGATCGGACCCCATAGGAAGCACTTTAGAGTAGAAGAGGGCTCTTTTCTCAAAAGCAGAGTGTGTTTCTTTTAAGGCGAGCTAGCGTTTGTTTCCCAGTCCTAAATGGAGTAAAATCACATGCAGTTTCTGGTCCTACGAGCAAGAGTTGTTTTCTGGTAAGAAGAGTCACTATTGTGCTCCCATTGTCATACACAGGGCAAATAGCACTGGCGTCTGTTCCCAGCATGTACAGTGTATTGGACTGAATTAAATCTACTGTTCTTGTCAGTTTCCTAAGCAGAGTTGAACTACATATAGTCGGTGTGTGTAGGAAGCACAGTTCTTTTGTTCTGAGAATGCTCACTGTTGTGGCCCTATAGGAAACACATTAGACTAGAAGAGTGCTCTTTTCTCCAAAGCAGAGTGTGTTTCTTGTAAGGCGAGCTAGCGTTTTTTTCCCAGTTCTAAATGGAGTTCTATCACATGCAGTTTCTGGTCTTATGAGCAAGAGTTGTTTTCTGGTAAGAAGAGTCACTATTGAGCTCCCTTTGTCATACACATGGCAAATAGCACTGGTGTCTATTCCCAGCATGTACAGTGTATTGGACTGAAGAGGATCTGCTGTTCTTGTCAGTTTCCTAAGCAGAATTGAACTAGATATGGACGTTTGTGTAGGAAGCACAGTTCTTTTGTTCTGAGCAAGCTCACTGTTTTGGCCCTATAGGAAACACAGTAGAGTAGAAGAGTGCTCTTTTCTCAAAAGCAGAGTGTGTTTCTTGTAAGACGAGCTAGCGTTTGTTTCCCAGTCCAAAATGGCGTTGAATCACATGCAGTTTTCGGTCCCATGAGCAAGAGTTGTTTTCTGGTAAGGAAAGTCACTATTGTGCTCCCATTCCCATGCACAGTGCAAATAGCACTCGCGTCTGTTCCCAGCAAGTACAGTGTATTGGACTGAAGAGGAGCTACTGTTCTTGTCAGTTTCCTAAGCAGAGTTGAACTAGATATGGGCTGTGTGTGTAGGAAGCACAGTTCTTTTGTTCTGAGCAAGCTCACTT
This sequence comes from Peromyscus eremicus, assembly GCF_949786415.1. NCBI lineage: Eukaryota > Metazoa > Chordata > Mammalia > Rodentia > Cricetidae > Peromyscus > Peromyscus eremicus. The sequence continues at coordinate 335,484 of NW_026734498.1, forward strand.
TTCGGACCCCATAGGAAACACAGTAGAGTAGATGAGTGCCCTTTTCTCAGAAGCAGAATGTGTTTCTTGTAAGGCGAGCTAGCGTTTGTTTCCCAGTCCTAAATGGACTTGAATCCCATGCAGTTTCTGGTCCTACGAGCAAGAGTTGTTTTCTGGTAAGAAGAGTCACTATTGCACTGTCATTGTCATACACAGGGCAAACAGCACTGGCGTCTGTTCCCAGCATGTACAGTGTATTGGACTGAAGAGGATCTACTGTTCTTGTCAGTTTCCTAAGCAGAGTTGAACTAGATATGGCCCGTGTGTGTAGGAAGCACAGTTCTTTTGTTCTGAGCAAGCTCACTGTTTTGGCCCTATAGGAAACACATTAGAGTAGAAGAGTGCCCTTTTCTCAAAAGCAGAGTGTGTTTCTTGTAAGGCGAGCTAGCGTTTGTTTCCCAGTCCTAAAATGAGTTGAATCACATGCAGTTTCTAGGTCTAGGAGCAAGAGTTGTTTTCTTGTAAGAAGAGTCACTATTGCGCTCCCGTTGTCATACACAGGGCAAATAGCACTGGCTTCTGTTCCCAGCATGTACAGTGTATTGGACTGAAGAGGATCTACTGCTCTTGTCATTTTCCTCTGCAGAATTGATCTAGATATGGCCCGTGTGTGTAGGAAGCACACTTCTTTTGTTCTGAGCAAGCTCACTCTTCTGGCCCTATAGGAAACACAGTAGAGTAGAAGAGTGCTCTTTTCTCAAAAGCAGAGTGTGTTTCTTGTAAGGCCAGCTGGCGTTTGTTTCCAGTCCTAAATGGAGTTGAATCACATGCAGTTTTTGGTCCTACGAGCAAGAGTTGTTTTCTGGTAAGAAGAGTCACTATTGCGCTCCCATTGTCATACACAAGGCAAATAGCACTGGCGTCTCTTCCCAGCATGTACAGTGTATTAGACTGTAGAGGATCTACTATTCTTGTCAGTTTCCTAAGCAGAGTTGAACTAGATATGGCCCGTGTGTGTAGGAAGCACAGTTGTTTTGTTCTGAGCAAGCTCACTGTTCGGACCCAATAGGAAACACAGTAGAGTGGATGAGTGGCCTTTTTCAGAAGCAGAATGTGTTTCTTGTAAGGCGAGCTAGCATTTGTTTCCCAGTCCTAAATGGAGTTTAATCACATGCATTTTCTCGTTTTACTAGCAAGAGTTGTTTTCTGGTAGGAAGAGTCACTATTGTGTTCCCATTGTCATACACAGGGGAAATAGCACTGGCGTCTATTCCCAGCATGGACAGTGTATTGGACTGAAGAGGAGCTACTGTTCTTGTCAGTTTCCTAAGCAGAATTGAACTAGATATGGCCGTGTGTGTAGGAAGCACAGTTCTTTTGTTCTGAGCAAGCTCAATGTTTTGGCCCTATGGGAAACACATTAGAGTAGAAGAGTGCTCTTTTCTCAAAAGCAGAGTGTGTTTCTTGTAAGGCAAGCTAGCGTTTGTTTACCAGTCCTAAATTGAGTTGAATCACATGCAGTTTCTGGTCCTACGAGCAAGAGTTGTTTTATGGTAAGAAGAGTCACTATTGTGCTCCCATTGCCATACACAGTGCAAATAGCACTGGCGTCTGTTCCCAGCAAGTACAGTGTATTGGGCTGAAGAGGATCTACTGTTCTTGTCAGTTTCCTAAGCAGAATTGAACTAGGTATAGTCGGTGTGTGTAGGAAGATCAGTTCCTTTGTTCTGAGTAAGCTCACTGTTCGGACCCCTTAGGAAACACTGTAGAGTAGAAGAGTGCTCTTTTCTCAAAAGCAGAGTGTGTTTCTTGTAAGGCGAGCTAGCGTTTTTTTCCCAGTTCTAAATGGAGTTGAATCACATGCAGTTTCTGGTCCTACGAGCAAGAGTTGTTTTCTGGTAAGAAGAGTCACTATTGAGCTCCAATTGTCATACACAGGGCAAATAGCACTGGCGTCTATTCCCAGCATGTACAGTGTATTGGACTGAAGAGGATCTACTGTTCTTTTCAGTTTCCTAAGCAGAATTGAACTAGATATGGACGTTTGTGTAGGAAGCACAGTTCTGTTGTGCTTAGCAAGCTCACTGTTTTGGCCCTGTAGGAAACACAGTAGAGTAGAAGAGTGCTCTTTTCTCAAAAGCAGAGTGTGTTTCTTGTAAGGCGAGCTAGCGTTTGTTTCCCAGTCCTAAATGGAGTTGAATCACATGCAGTTTTCGGTCCCATGAGCAAGAGTTGTTTTCTGTTAAGGAAAGTCACTATTGCGCTCCCATTCCCATGCACAGTGAAAATAGCACTCGCGTCTCTTCCCAGCAAGTAGAGTGTATTGGACTGAAGAGGAGCTACTGTTCTTGTCAGTTTCCTAAGCAGAGTTGAACTAGATATGGCCCGTGTGTGGAGGAAGCACAGTTCTTTTGTTCTGAGCAAGCTTACTGTTTTGGCCCTATAGGAAACACAGTAGAGTAGAAGAGTGCCCATTTCTCAAAATCAGAGTGTGTTTCTTGTAAAGCAAGCCTGCGTTTGTTTCCCAGGCCTAAATGGAGGTGAATGACATGCAGATTTTGGTCCTATGAGCAAGAGTTATTTTCTGGTAAGGAAAGTCACTATTGGGCTCCCATTGCCATACAGAGTGCAAATAGCACTTGCATCTGTTCCCAGCAAGTACAGTGTTTTGGTGTGAAGAGGAGCTACTGTTCTTGTAAGTTTCCTAAGCAGACTTGAACTAGATATGGCCCTTGTGTGTAGGAAGCACAGTTCTTTTGTTCTGAGCAAGCTCACTGTTCGGACCCCATAAAAAACGCAGTAGAGTAGAAGAGTGCCCTTTTCTCAGAAGCAGAGTGTGTTTCTTGTAAGGCGAGCTAGCGTTTGTTTCCCAGTCCTAAATGGAGTAAAATCACATGCAGTTTCTGGTCCTACGAGCAAGAGTTGTTTTCTGGTAAGAAGAGTCACTATTGCGCTCCCATTGTAGTACACAGGGCAAATAGCACTGGAGTCTAATCCCAGCATGTACAGTGTATTGGACTGAAGAGGATCTACTGTTCTTTTCAGTTTCCTAAGCAGAATTGAACTAGATATGGCCGTGTGTGTAGGAAGCACAGTTCTTTTGTTCTGAGCAAGCTCACTGTTTTGGCCCTATAGGAAACACAGTAGAGTAGAAGACTGCCCTTTTCTCAAAAGCAGAGTGTTTTTCTTAAGGCGAGCTAGCGTTTGTTTTTCAGTCCTAAATGGAGTTGAATCTCATGCAGTTTCTGGTCCTACGAGCAAGAGTTGTTTTCTGGTAAGAAGAGTCACTATTGCGCTCCCATTGTCATGCACAGGGCAAACAGCACTGGCGTCTGTTACCAGCAAGTACAGTGTATTGGACTGAAGAGGAGCTACTGCTCTTGTCAGTTTCTTAAGCAGAGTTGAACTAGATATGGCCCGTGTGTAGGAAGCAGAGTTCTTTTGTTCTGAGCAAGTTCACTGATCGGACCCCATAGGAAACACTTTAGAGTAGAAGAGGGCTCTTGTCTCAAAAGCAGAGCGTGTTTCTTGTAAGGCGAGCTAGCGTTTGTTTCCCAGTCCTAAATGGAGTAAAATCAGATTCAGTTTCTGGTCCTACGAGGAAGAGTTGTTTTCTGGTAAGAAGAGTCACTATTGCGCTCCCATTGTAATACACAGGGCAAATAGCACTGGAGTCTAATCCCAGCATGTACAGTGTATTGGACTGAAGAGGACCTACTGTCCTTGTCAGTTTCCTATGCAGAATTGATCTAGATATGGCCCGTGTGTGTAGGAAGCACAATTCTTTTGTTCTGAGCAAGCTCATTGTTCTGGCTGTATAGGAAACACAGTAGAGTAGAAGAGTGCTCTTTTCTCAAAAGCAGAGTGTGTTTCTTGTAAGGCGAGCTAGCGTTTGTTTCCCAGTCCTAAATGGAGTTGAATCACATGCAGTTTTTGGTCCTACGAGCAAGAGTTGATTTCTGGAAAGAAGAGTCACTATTGCACTCCCATTGCCATACACAGTGCAAATAGCACTGGCGTCTGTTCTCAGCAATTACAGTGTATTGGACTGAAGAGGAACTACTGTTCTTCTCAGTTTTCTAAGCAGAGTTGAACTAGATATGGCCCGTGTGTTTAGGAAGCACAGTTCTTTTGTTCTGAGCAAGCTCACTGTTCGGATCCCATAGGAAACACAGTAGAGTAGAAGAGTGCTCTTTTCTCAAAAGCAGAGTGTGTTTCTTGTAAGGCGAGCTAGTGTTTGTTTCCCAGTTAGAAATGGAGTTGAATCCCATGCAGTTTCTGGTCCTGCAAGCAAGAGTTGTCTTCTGGTAAGAAGAGTTACTATTGCGCTCCAATTGTCATACAAATTACAAATAGCACTGGCGTCTGTTCCCAGCATGTACAGTGTATTGGACTGAGGAGGATCTACTGTTATTGTCAGTTTCCTAAGCAGAATTGAACGAGTTATGGCCGTGTGTGTAGGAAGCATAGTTCTTTTGTTCTGAGCAAGCTCACTGTTCTGGCCCTATAGGAAAGACAGTAGAGTAGAAGAGTGATCTTTATTCAAAAGCAGAGTGTGTTTCTTGTAAGGCGAGGTAGTGTTTGTTTCCGAGTCCTAAATGGAGTTGAATCACATGCAGTTTTTGGTCCTAGGAGCAAGAGTTGTTTTCTGGTAAGAAGAGTCACTATTGTGCTCCCATTGACATACATAGGGCAAATAGGACTGGCGTCTGTTCCCAGCACGTACAGTGTATTGGACTGAAGAGGAGCTACTGCTCTTGTCAGTTTCCTAAGCACAGTTGTACTAGATATGGCCCGTGTGTGTAGGAAGCACAGTTCTTTTATTCTGAGCAAGCTCACTGTTCGGACCCCAAAGGAAACACAGAAGAGTAGAAGAGTGCTCTTTTCTCAAAAGCAGAGTATGTCTTGTAAGGCGAGCTAGCGTTTGTTTCGCAGTCCTAAATGGAGTTGAATCACATGCAGATTCTCGTCCTACGAGCAAGAGTTGTTTTCTGGTAAGAAGAGTCACTATTGTGTTCCCATTGCCATACACAGTGCAAATAGCACTGGCGTCTGTTCCCAGCAAGTACAGTGTATTGAACTGAAGAGGATCTACTGTTCTTGTCAGTTTCCTAAGCAGAATTGATCTAGATATAGTCGGTGTGTGTAGGAAGAACAGTTCTTTTGTTCTGAGTAAGCTCACTGTTCGGACCCCTTAGGAAACACTGTAGAGTAGAAGAGTGCTCTTTTCTCAAAAGCAGAGTGTGTTCCTTGTAAGGCGAGCTAGCGTTTTTTTCCTAGTTATAAATGGTGTTGAATCACATGCAGTTTCTGGTCTTACGAGCAAGAGTTGTTTTCTGGTAAGAAGAGTCACTATTGAGCTCCAATTGTCATACACAGGGCAAATAGCACTAGCGTCTATTCCCAGCATGTACTGTGTATTGGACTAAAGAGGATCTATTGTTCTTGTCAGTTTCCTACGAAAAATTGAACTAGATATGGACGTTTGTGTAGGAAGCACAGTTCTTTTGTTCTGAGCAAGCTCACTGTTTTGGCCCTGTAGGAAACACAGTAGAGTAGAAGAGTGCTCTTTTCTCAAAAGCAGAGTGTGTTTCTTGTAAGACGAACTAGCGTTTGTTTCCCAGTCCTAAATGGAGTTGAATCACATGCAGTTTCTGGTCCTATGAGCAAGAGTTTTTTTCTGGTAAGAAGAGTCACTATTGTGCTCCCATTGTCATACACAAGGCAAAGAGCACTCGCCTCTGTTCCCAGCAAGTACAGTGTATTGGACTGAAGAGGAGCTACTGTTCCTGTCAGTTTCCTAAGCAGAGTTGAACTAGATATGGCCCGTGTGTGTAGGAAGCACAGTTCTTTTGTTCTGAGCAAGCTCACTGTTCGGATACCATAGGAAACACAGTAGAGTAGAAGAGTGCTCTTTTCTCAAAAGCAGAGTGTGTTTCTTGTAAGGCGAGCTAGTGTTTGTTTCCCAGTCCTAAATGGAGTTGAATCCCATGCAGTTTCTGGTCCTACGAGGAAGAGATGTTTTCTGGTAAGAAGAATCACTATTGTGCTCCATTGCCATACACATTGCAAATAGCACTCGCGTCTCTTCCCAGGAAGTACAGTGTATTGGACTGAAGAGGAGCTACTGTTCTTGTCAGTTTCCTAAGCATATTGAACTAAATATATTCGGTGTGTGTTGGAAGCACAGTTCTTTTGTTCTGAGCAAGCTCACTCTTCTGGCCCCATAGGAAACACATTAGAGTAGAAGAGTGCCCTTTCCTAAAAGCAGAGTGTGTTTCTTGTAAGACGAGCTAGCGTTTGTTTCCCAGTCCAAAATGGAGTAAAATCACATGCAGTTTCTGTTCCTATGAGCAAGAGTTGTTTTCTGGTAAGAAGAGTCACTATTGCTTTCCCATTGTAATACACAGGGCAAATAGCACTGGCGTCTATTTCCAGCATGTACAGTGTATTGGACTGAAGAGGATCTACTGTTCTTGTCAGTTTCCTAAGCAGAATTGAACTAGATATGGCCGTGTGCAGGAAGCACAGTTCTTTTGTTCTGAGCAAGCTCACTGTTTTGGCCCTATAGTAAACACAGTAGTGTAGAAGAGTGCCCTTTTCTCAAAAGCAGAGGGTGTTTCTTGTAAGGCGAGCTAGCGTTTGTTTTTCAGTCCTAAATGGAGTTGAATCACATGCTGTTTCTGGTCCTACGAGCAAGAGTTGTTTTCTGCTAAGAAGAGTCACTATTGCGCTCCCATTGACATACACAGGTAAAATAGCACTGGCATCTGTTCCCAGCATGTACAGTGTATTGGACTGAAGAGGACCTACTGTCCTTGTCAGTTTCCTATGCAGAATTGATCTAGATATGGCCCGTGTGTGTAGGAAGCACAATTCTTTTGTTCTGAGCAAGCTCATTGTTCTGGCTGTATAGGAAACACAGTAGAGTAGAAGAGTGCTCTTTTCTCAAAAGCAGAGTGTGTTTCTTGTAAGGCGAGCTAGCGTTTGTTTCCCAGTCCTAAATGGAGTTGAATCACATGCAGTTTTTGGTCCTACGAGCAAGAGTTGATTTCTGGAAAGAAGAGTCACTATTGCACTCCCATTGCCATACACAGTGCAAATAGCACTGGCGTCTGTTCTCAGCAATTACAGTGTATTGGACTGAAGAGGAACTACTGTTCTTCTCAGTTTTCTAAGCAGAGTTGAACTAGATATGGCCCGTGTGTTTAGGAAGCACAGTTCTTTTGTTCTGAGCAAGCTCACTGTTCGGATCCCATAGGAAACACAGTAGAGTAGAAGAGTGCTCTTTTCTCAAAAGCAGAGTGTGTTTCTTGTAAGGCGAGCTAGTGTTTGTTTCCCAGTTAGAAATGGAGTTGAATCCCATGCAGTTTCTGGTCCTGCAAGCAAGAGTTGTCTTCTGGTAAGAAGAGTTACTATTGCGCTCCAATTGTCATACAAATTACAAATAGCACTGGCGTCTGTTCCCAGCATGTACAGTGTATTGGACTGAGGAGGATCTACTGTTATTGTCAGTTTCCTAAGCAGAATTGAACGAGTTATGGCCGTGTGTGTAGGAAGCATAGTTCTTTTGTTCTGAACAAGCTCACTGTTCTGGCCCTATAGGAAAGACAGTAGAGTAGAAGAGTGATCTTTATTCAAAAGCAGAGTGTGTTTCTTGTAAGGCGAGGTAGTGTTTGTTTCCGAGTCCTAAATGGAGTTGAATCACATGCAGTTTTTGGTCCTACGAGCAAGAGTTGTTTTCTGGTAAGAAGAGTCACTATTGTGCTCCCATTGACATACATAGGGCAAATAGGACTGGCGTCTGTTCCCAGCACGTACAGTGTATTGGACTGAAGAGGAGCTACTGCTCTTGTCAGTTTCCTAAGCACAGTTGAACTAGATATGGCCCGTGTGTGTAGGAAGCACAGTTCTTTTATTCTGAGCAAGCTCACTGTTCGGACCCCAAAGGAAACACAGAAGAGTAGAAGAGTGCTCTTTTCTCAAAAGCAGAGTATGTCTTGTAAGGCGAGCTAGCGTTTGTTTCGCAGTCCTAAATGGAGTTGAATCACATGCAGATTCTCGTCCTACGAGCAAGAGTTGTTTTCTGGTAAGAAGAGTCACTATTGTGTTCCCATTGCCATACACAGTGCAAATAGCACTGGCGTCTGTTCCCAGCAAGTACAGTGTATTGAACTGAAGAGGATCTACTGTTCTTGTCAGTTTCCTAAGCAGAATTGATCTAGATATAGTCGGTGTGTGTAGGAAGAACAGTTCTTTTCTTCTGAGTAAGCTCACTGTTCGGACCCCTTAGGAAACACTGTAGAGTAGAAGAGTGCTCTTTTCTCAAAAGCAGAGTGTGTTCCTTGTAAGGCGAGCTAGCGTTTTTTTCCTAGTTATAAATGGTGTTGAATCACATGCAGTTTCTGGTCTTACGAGCAAGAGTTGTTTTCTGGTAAGAAGAGTCACTATTGAGCTCCAATTGTCATACACAGGGCAAATAGCACTAGCGTCTATTCCCAGCATGTACTGTGTATTGGACTGAAGAGGATCTATTGTTCTTGTCAGTTTCCTACGAAAAATTGAACTAGATATGGACGTTTGTGTAGGAAGCACAGTTCTTTTGTTCTGAGCAAGCTCACTGTTTTGGCCCTGTAGGAAACACAGTAGAGTAGAAGAGTGCTCTTTTCTCAAAAGCAGAGTGTGTTTCTTGTAAGACGAACTAGCGTTTGTTTCCCAGTCCTAAATGGAGTTGAATCACATGCAGTTTCTGGTCCTATGAGCAAGAGTTTTTTTCTGGTAAGAAGAGTCACTATTGTGCTCCCATTGTCATACACAAGGCAAAGAGCACTCGCCTCTGTTCCCAGCAAGTACAGTGTATTGGACTGAAGAGGAGCTACTGTTCCTGTCAGTTTCCTAAGCAGAGTTGAACTAGATATGGCCCGTGTGTGTAGGAAGCACAGTTCTTTTGTTCTGAGCAAGCTCACTGTTCGGATACCATAGGAAACACAGTAGAGTAGAAGAGTGGTCTTTTCTCAAAAGCAGAGTGTGTTTCTTGTAAGGCGAGCTAGTGTTTGTTTCCCAGTCCTAAATGGAATTGAATCCCATGCAGTTTCTGGTCCTACGAGGAAGAGATGTTTTCTGGTAAGAAGAATCACTATTGCGCTCCATTGCCATACACATTGCAAATAGCACTCGCGTCTCTTCCCAGGAAGTACAGTGTATTGGACTGAAGAGGAGTTACTGTTCTTGTCAGTTTCGTAAGCATATTGAACTAAATATATTCGGTGTGTGTTGGAAGCACAGTTCTTTTGTTCTGAGCAAGCTCACTCTTCTGGCCCCATAGGAAACACATTAGAGTAGAAGAGTGCCCTTTCCTAAAAGCAGAGTGTGTTTCTTGTAAGACGAGCTAGCGTTTGTTTCCCAGTCCTAAATGGAGTAAAATCACATGCAGTTTCTGTTCCTACGAGCAAGAGTTGTTTTCTGGTAAAAGAGTCACTATTGCTTTCCCATTGTAATACACAGGGCAAATAGCACTGGCGTCTATTCCCAGCATGTACAGTGTATTGGACTGAAGAGGATCTACTGTTCTTGTCAGTTTCCTAAGCAGAATTGAACTAGATATGGCCGTGTGCAGGAAGCACAGTTCTTTTGTTCTGAGCAAGCTCACTGTTTTGGCCCTATAGTAAACACAGTAGTGTAGAAGAGTGCCCTTTTCTCAAAAGCAGAGGGTGTTTCTTGTAAGGCGAGCTAGCGTTTGTTTTTCAGTCCTAAATGGAGTTGAATCACATGCTGTTTCTGGTCCTACGAGCAAGAGTGGTTTTCTGCTAAGAAGAGTCACTATTGCGCTCCCATTGACATACACAGGTAAAATAGCACTGGCATCTGTTCCCAGCATGTACAGTGTATTGGACTGAAGAGGACCTACTGTCCTTGTCAGTTTCCTATGCAGAATTGATCTAGATATGGCCCGTGTGTGTAGGAAGCACAATTCTTTTGTTCTGAGCAAGCTCATTGTTCTGGCTGTATAGGAAACACAGTAGAGTAGAAGAGTGCTCTTTTCTCAAAAGCAGAGTGTGTTTCTTGTAAGGCGAGCTAGCGTTTGTTTCCCAGTCCTAAATGGAGTTGAATCACATGCAGTTTTTGGTCCTACGAGCAAGAGTTGATTTCTGGAAAGAAGAGTCACTATTGCACTCCCATTGCCATACACAGTGCAAATAGCACAGGCGTCTGTTCTCAGCAAGTACAGTGTATTGGACTGAAGAGGAACTACTGTTCTTCTCAGTTTCCTAAGCAGAGTTGAACTAGATATGGCCCGTGTGTTTAGGAAGCACAGTTCTTTTGTTCTGAGCAAGCTCACTGTTCGGATCCCATAGGAAACACAGTAGAGTAGAAGAGTGCTCTTTTCTCAAAAGCAGAGTGTGTTTCTTGTAAGGCGAGCTAGTGTTTGTTTCCCAGTTAGAAATGGAGTTGAATCCCATGCAGTTTCTGGTCCTGCAAGCAAGAGTTGTCTTCTGGTAAGAAGTGTCACTATTGCGCTCCAATTGTCATACAAATTACAAATAGCACTGGCGTCTGTTCCCAGCATGTACAGTGTATTGGACTGAGGAGGATCTACTGTTATTGTCAGTTTCCTAAGCAGAATTGAACGAGTTATGGCCGTGTGTGTAGGAAGCATAGTTCTTTTGTTCTGAGCAAGCTCACTGTTCTGGCCCTATAGGAAAGACAGTAGAGTAGAAGAGTGATCTTTATTCAAAAGCAGAGAGTGTTTCTTGTAAGGCGAGGTAGTGTTTGTTTCCGAGTCCTAAATGGAGTTGAATCACATGCAGTTTTTGGTCCTACGAGCAAGAGTTGTTTTCTGGTAAGAAGAGTCACTATTGTGCTCCCATTGACATACATAGGGCAAATAGGACTGGCGTCTGTTCCCAGCACGTACAGTGTATTGGACTGAAGAGGAGCTACTGCTCTTGTCAGTTTCCTAAGCACAGTTGAACTAGATATGGCCCGTGTGTGTAGGAAGCACAGTTCTTTTGTTCTGAGCAAGCTCACTGTTCGGACCCCAAAGGAAACACAGAAGAGTAGAAGAGTGCTCTTTTCTCAAAAGCAGAGTGTGTTTCTTGTAAGGCGAGCTAGCGTTTGTTTCGCAGTCCTAAATGGAGTTGAATCACATGCAGATTCTCGTCCTACGAGCAAGAGTTGTTTTCTGGTAAGAAGAGTCACTATTGTGTTCCCATTGCCATACACAGTGCAAATAGCACTGGCGTCTGTTCCCAGCAAGTACAGTGTATTGAACTGAAGAGGATCTACTGTTCTTGTCAGTTTCCTAAGCAGAATTGATTTAGATATAGTCGGTGTGTGTAGGAAGAACAGTTCTTTTGTTCTGAGTAAGCTCACTGTTCGGACCCCTTAGGAAACACTGTAGAGTAGAAGAGTGCTCTTTTCTCAAAAGCAGAGTGTGTTCCTTGTAAGGCGAGCTAGCGTTTTTTTCCTAGTTATAAATGGTGTTGAATCACATGCAGTTTCTGGTCTTAAGAGCAAGAGTTGTTTTCTGGTAAGAAGAGTCACTATTGAGCTCCAATTGTCATACACAGGGCAAATAGCACTAGCGTCTATTCCCAGCATGTACTGTGTATTGGACTGAAGAGGATCTACTGTTCTTGTCAGTTTCCTATGAAAAATTGAACTAGATATGGACGTTTGTATAGGAAGCACAGTTCTTTTGTTCTGAGCAAGCTCACTGTTTTGGCCCTGTAGGAAACACAGTAGAGTAGAAGAGTGCTCTTTTCTCAAAAGCAGAGTGGGTTTCTTGTAAGGCGAGCTAGCGTTTGTTTCCCAGTCCTAAGTGGAGTTGAATCAAATGCAGTTTTCGGTCCCATGAGCAAGAGTTGTTTTCTGGTAAGGAAAGTCACTATTGTGCTCCCATTCCCATGCAGAGTTCAAATAGCACTCGCGTCTGTTTCCAGCAAGTAGAGTGTATTGGACTGAAGAGGAGCTACTGTTCTTGTCAGTTTCCTAAGCAGAGTTGAACTAGATATGGCCCGTGTGTGTGGGAAGCACAGTTCTTTTGTTCTGAGCAAGCTCACTGTTTAGACCCAATAGGAAACACAGTAGAGTAGATGAGTGCCCTATTCTCAAAAGCAGAATGTGTTTCTTGTAAGGCGAGCTAGCGTTTGTTTCAAAGTCCTAAATGGACTTGAATCCCATGCAGTTTCTGGTCCTACGAGCAAGAGTTGTTTTCTGGTAAGAAGAGTCACTATTGCACTCTCGTTGTCATACACAGGGCAAACAGCCCTGGCGTCTGTTCCCAGCATGTACAGTGTATTGGACTGAAGAGGATGTACTATTCTTGTCAGTTTCCTAAGCAGAGTTGAACTTGATATGGCCCGTGTGTGGAGGAAGCACAGTTCGTTTGTTCTGAGCAAGCTTACTGTTTTGGCCCTATAGGAAACACAGTAGAGTAGAAGAGTGCCCTTTTCTCAAAATCAGAGTGTGTTTCTTGTAAGGCAAGCCTGCGTTTGTTTCCCAGTCCTAAATGGAGGTGAATCACATGCAGTTTTTGGTCCTATGAGCAAGAGTTATTTTCTGGTAAGGAAAGTCACTATTGGGCTCCCATTGCCATTCAGAGTGCAAATAGCACTTGCATCTGTTCCCAGCAAGTACAGTGTGTTGGACTGAAGAGGAGCTACTGTTCTTGTAAGTTTCCTAAGCAGACTTGAACTAGACATGGCCCGTGTGTGTAGGAAATCCAGTTCTTTTGTTCTGAGCAAGTTCACTGTTCGGACCCCATTAAAAACACAGTAGAGTAGAAGAGTGCCCTTTTCTCAGAAGCAGAGGGTGTTTCTTGTAAGGCGAGCTAGCGTTTGTTTTCCCAGTCCTAAATGGAGTTGAATCTCATGCAGTTTCTGGTCCTACGAGCAAGAGTTGTTTTCTGGTAAGAAGAGTCACTATTGCGCTCCCATTGTCATACACAGGGCAAACAGCACTGGCGTCTGTTACCAGCAAGTACAGTGTATTGAACTGAAGAGGAGCTACTGCTCTTGTCAGTTTCTTAAGCAGAGTTGAACTAGATATGGCCCATGTGTGTAGGAAGCAGAGTTCTTTTGTACTGAGCAAGTTCACTGATCGGACCCCATAGGAAACACTTTAGAGTAGAAGAGGGCTCTTGTCTCAAAAGCAGAGTGTGTTTCTTGTAAGGCGAGCTAGCGTTTGTTTCCCAGTCCTAAATGGAGTAAAATCAGATGCAGTTTCTGGTCCTACGAGGAAGAGTTGTTTTCTGGTAAGAAGAGTCACTATTGCGCTCCCATTGTAATACACAGGGCAAATAGCACTGGAGTCTAATCCCAGATTGTACAGTGTATTGGACTGAAGAGGATCTACTGTTCTTGTCAGTTTCCTAAGCAGAATTGAACTAGATATGGCCGAGTGTGTAGGAAGCACAGTATTTTTGTTCTGAGCAAGCTCACAGTTTTGGCCCTATAGGAATTACAGTAGAGTAGAAGAGTGCCCTTTTCTCAAAAGCAGAGTGTGTTTCTTGTAAGGCGAGCTAGCGTTTGTTTTTCAGTCGTAAATGGAGTTGAATCACATGTAGTTTCTGGTCCTATGAGCAAGAGTTGTTTTCTGGTAAGAAGAGTCACTATTGCACTCCCATTGACATACATAGGGCAAATAGCACTGGCGTCTGTTCCCAGCACGTACAGTGTATTGGACTGAAGAGGAGCTACTGTTCTTGTCAGTTTCCTAAGCAGAATTGATCTAGATATAGTCGGTGTGTGTAGGAAGAACAGTTTTTTTGTTCTGAGTAAGCTCACTGTTCGGACCCCTTAGGAAACACTGTAGAGTAGAAGAGTGCTCTTTTCTCAAAAGCAGAGTGTGTTCCTTGTAAGGCGAGCTAGCGTTTTTTTCCTAGTTATAAATGGTGTTGAATCACATGCAGTTTCTGGTCTTACGAGCAAGAGTTGTTTTCTGGTAAGAAGAGTCACTATTGAGCTCCAATTGTCATACACAGGGCAAATAGCACTAGCGTCTATTCCCAGCATGTACTGTGTATTGGACTGAAGAGGATCTACTGTTCTTGTCAGTTTCCTACGAAAAATTGAACTAGATATGGGCGTTTGTGTAGGAAGCACAGTTCTTTTGTTCTGAGCAAGCTCACTGTTTTGGCCCTGTAGGAAACACAGTAGAGTAGAAGAGTGCTCTTTTCTCAAAAGCAGAGTGTGTTTCTTGTAAGGCGAGCTAGCGTTTGTTTCCCAGTCCTAAGTGGAGTTGAATCAAATGCAGTTTTTGGTCCCATGAGCAAGAGTTGTTTTCTGGTAAGGAAAGTCACTATTGTGCTCCCATTCCCATGCAGAGTTCAAATAGCACTCGCGTCTGTTTCCAGCAAGTAGAGTGTATTGGACTGAAGAGGAGCTACTGTTCTTGTCAGTTTCCTAAGCAGAGTTGAACTAGATATGGCCCGTGTGTGTGGGAAGCACAGTTCTTTTTTTCTGAGCAAGCTCACTGTTTAGACCCAATAGGAAACACAGTAGAGTAGATGAGTGCCCTTTTCTCAAAATCAGAGTG